>NC_047038.1:52994853-53594853 GCF_011762595.2 Tursiops truncatus | reverse complement strand
GGGAAGTTAGGAGGCTGTTACGGGAATTCGGATGAGTGATAACTGTGACTTCGACTAGTGCAGTGGTGATAGAGGTGGTGAGAAGTGACAGGATCTGGGATATATTTTGAAGGTAGGGGTAATAAACATTGCTGATAAATCGGATTTGACATAAGAGAGAAAGAGAAGACTCAAAGATGACATCTTGATTTGTGTCCTGAGCAACCAATTTAGAGAGGAAACCAGGAGTTCTGTTTTAAACACTTTAAAAGAATTTGAGATTCCCACTTGACACTGATATAGAGCTGACCCATGACAGTGCCTATTCATCATGCTGATTTCCTTTTGGGAAATTACCCTTTCTTACCACGTGCAGTTCAGGTAGGACTATGAATTAAGTTTTTCTACCTTTATCTTATATATGATTTGAGCTGTAGACAAATATGCTATGTCTGAAACATAAAACTAAATTTAAAAAGTGAAACCATCAGTTTCTTTTATGGCAAGTTCAGGAAAACTATGTAAACTCTTCCCCCAGTGCTAGAATTCATATGAAAGCAATGATGTTAGAAACAAACCCCTCTGCCATCTCTGGATTCTTCCTATGCTTTGCATGCTCTGATTCTGATATGAAAAATTGAAATGGAAATGAAAACTAACATGATTAACTCTCTCCTCATCTGTGCAATGAGGGAACTTGACCCCAAATCTCTAAGGCCCCCTGCTTCGACCTTCTGATTCTGTGACAGTGCATAACTAAAATAGACCATGTGTTTCTTTGTAACTAGGCCAACTTATTAAAACTTAGTATATTTATTTTCCAGATTACAGTGTTCTCAATCATGTTATTTTTAAAAGTATTTGCTAAGATTTAGGGAAAAGAATGTTGTTGCCAAGTAACCAGACTTATAGGAAAAAGAGTTAGGCAGCAGAAATGAAAATAAAAATTCCAAAATAAATTCTTTAAAAACACCATTAAGAATATGATTGAAGTTTCCAAGTTTGATTATTCTTGGTAAAATACATTTATATTTGAACTTTCAAATCAAATGTTGAGATAAAAAAATGAATGGGAGTGGAGGAGTAATATTATCTCACTTCTATAATCATACATTAACTGAATATTTCCACAGTAGTGTACTGAACAAGCCTGATGATGATCTTTCATTAATTCATTTACCAAATATATATAGATGGAATGACTCACAAGAGGTGCACTGATTGAATAAAATCATTTAGAAATAGGAAAGTTGGCATGTGCAGAAATAAACTTTCATAACAAACAGGTATGAGGCAATTCATTATGAGTAGATAGTTCTAATTTCATCAAATTATCCACTTACTTTTGGTAAAGTCACATACAATTCTAGAAATATCACTTTGCCCTTCACAATCTTTTTTACTATCCCTAGATAATACATCCACTTTTCCTTCTTATTTCTGAACTCTCTTCTATGTGTCCATCAAAACTTGATTCCACAGATCACAGCACAAATTTCATTTTTTTTTTCTTTTCTCCTAGACAAAAGGAGGCTGCTCATTTGATCCTTCTTATTGAAATAGAGAAAAGAGAGTTTAATAGCTTTAACAAAATCTTTTATTGTACATGTCCAAGTTATTTTATTCATACAGCACGTTTTACAGTGCTGACAAAATTTTATCCTAGGCCCAAAATACCGCATGCCATTCTTGATGGTTTTTGGAATTTTTAATCTCCATTAATATAATTAAAGTTTATGCATATGAACTGAAATGGCTCCTCAAAAAAGGGGCAGTTGGAGGCAGGACTCACGGGCATGGAAACATTTCTTAGGTAACATACCACTTTTTTTCGATCCAACATCAGGCACCAATTTCAAATCCAACTTATAAATGCCTAAGATGTACTTAGGAATGAAAAATATACACTTTCAATTGATTTTATATTCTCTGCTACACCGGAAGTTTGCTATTGTACACATTAAAGGAAAAATAAATGGGACAGATTCCAGCAAGTATCTTCAGTATATAAAAGCAAGTATAATATGATCAAATCTGTGGGAAATACTGTTATTTTCCTCAAATATACATCCCCTGCCTCTCTTTTCATTGTAATAGAATGTTTACCTCAGTATATGTGCACTTAGATTAAAGACTACATTTCCTGGCATCCCTGGTAGCAAGGAATAGCCACATGACTAAGTTCTGGGCAATGGGGTATAAGTGAAGTGGCAGGTGAACATTCCAGATTGTGCCCTCTAGATAAAATATGTAGTTCTGCCTTCACAACCCATTACTGGCTGCTATGAATAAGTGACAGTGAATCATCTTGAGTTATGCAGATAAGCACAACCCCTTAGAAATAGCAGAGCAACAAGTTAGAAAGATCCCAGGTCTTCGATGACTCCATAATGCTGAGCCATTACACCAGCTCAACTTTCATGTAAGTGCAAAATGAACTTCTACCTTGTTTATGTGATTTTTTTGTGGGTCTGCCCTTCAGATGGCAACTCTATATCCTAAGAATACAATGTCTATTTGTGCAAGCAAAGATATATCTGCCCCCAATTCTGTTTATAGGAGTGCTGTCAAAAGGGGTTTACCTTGCAAAGCGTAACAGGTGGGTCATAACACTTGAATATGCTGAATAAAGAAACAGGAAGGCTATTCTAGGATGTTACATAATTACACTTTTTGTGTGCACATGTGAATGTGTGCCCTGGGCCACTCAATGCAAAGAGGAAATATCACAGAAACTAGGTAAAATGCACTTTGCTTGGTTCTCTGGAAAACTTTTGATTTAATTTGCTCATTAAGAAGCCAATAACTCACTCATAGCTTTATGCAAAGGTTTTTTATTAATCTACTATGTGCAAGCCCTATATTTGTCTATATATTTGAGCAGTGACAAAAGGTCAGTTGAATTAAGGTAGATCTGGGTTTGAAAATAGCTCTAAACTCTAGTAGCCATAAGACCCTTTGCAAATTATGTAACCTCTCTAGGCCCCAGTTTTCTCAGAGGTAAAAAAGGATAGTGTTGGTTCCTAACTCACAAGGTTATGAGAACTGAACAAGAGAATGTGTCTTGAGCCCTTAGAAAATGTCTACATACCGAAATCATTCAAATTATGTTTGCTAGTGTAATCGTTGGTATTATTATTACTATCATGGTATAGTAAACATATAGTATAAAAAACAATGAGACATGTCTTGAAATTCGAGGGACTTGCCATCTGGGAGGGGGGATTGGATATCTTTCCATTGGTTATAATACCAAAAATTCCTATGACCCTTGTAAGCAAGTAGTTATTTCTGGCTAGGAATACTAGAAGTTGTTTTATGGATGGATAACATTTTAACTGGATATTAAACGATAAGAATGCTCTTCATAGGTGCAAATAAGAGCCAGGATGAAAGGGTGTCTGGTTGGTTAGGACCATATGAGTCAATGCACAATGGCCCTGAAATTGTACTTGTTTTACAGTTGCAAAGAAATGTGAAAGCTCTTTTGAAAGCCGTGGTTTCAAAAGGAAAGGGAGATTGTGAAGGGGGTGAAATAAACTGACAAACAGTGGAAATAGGTATTTTGTCACTTCCATCAGAATTGGAGCATCAGAAATATACTGAAGAGCCAGTGCTAAATATCCTTTCCTTGTGCCGGAAGGTTGAAAAGAAAACCAGGCATCAGCTACCTGGGATATGATATGAAAAGCAGCAGAAAAACATCACTGGAATAAGTCTGAAGTAAAGTATAAGTAGCTTAGCTTCCTACATCTGATTCACACAGAATGTAATTTATAGCTACATGAAGTGTAAACTGGTCTCCTTCCCTCGTAAGTGGACTGTGCCTCTTGTGGTCAATTAAAAACAAACCAACCCACAAACGCTTTGATAGGCACAACAAATCTCTGTAGTGCAGAAGGACACATTTTACTCTCTGGCCATGGGTTGATCTCCAGTCTTGAGATCAGCAGTGTGGGTCTCCTGAAAATAGTCCAAGTCTGTTGAAATTCTGAACAGAATTTTGTGCTGGTTTTAGCAGCACAAAAGCTTTGAGAAAAGTTCTAAATAAAATAAGATTCTCAGTTATTATCACAATACTGATAAATTCCATGTTTTATATTCAATCTCATGTTTATGATTTTTTACTATAATCCCCCCACACGTTCCAAATGCTGAACAGATACTTAAACAATATTGAGAAGGGGTAGGGATTCTAGAATAACATGTGAGATTGAGCAAAATAGATGCTTGACTTGTCTCACTCCCAAGACCTATTACAATGATAATAAACTAATGCCACTAACAATAAAAAGTATAAAACTATCAGAACAGAAGGAACTAAAAGTGTAGGAGGATCCATGTACAAGAGATTTTAAGAAATTAAAATTTACTGAAGACAACAAGGGTAGAATACTGATGACTAATGCAGCCAGTTAATCAAAGTTAAGGATCAGAAGCACCTAATGCGAAGGAAGCTTGTGAGTTCTGTGGAGCCCTGGAGGGGTGTGACACTGAAACACCATGTACCTTACCAACGAACAGTAAGATGTGGGCCCTGAAACAGTGGAATCAACTGAAAGACAAGAGATACAAGTATGACCTCCCCAACCCAATCTGCATATGCAGAGAAACCCAAGAGCCAGGCACCCAGGGAACACACACACACACACACACACACACACACACACACACACACACACACACACACACACAACAAAAATTACCATAAGAAAAACAGGCAAAGAAACAAGGGAGAATGGCAGGCACCAGGCAAGTCAATGTGTGCTGGCACAAAAGAGCAAAAATGTCTAATGACCAGCTCCCAACTATTCTAAAAGCCAGCTGACAACTCCTTCTACTTACACATATATAAAGTTTTTGCATATTTAGGTTTTTATGTTTATTTGGTTGCTTGTTGTTTGGTTTTGGTTTTGATTTTTGCAATGGTCTCTCCGTCTTACTTATGGAAGTACAAAATGTATTCATTCACTAGTTTCAGCCAACTGTTTATCCATCCAACAAGTATAAGAAAATATTAGAAAAGTCTATGGAAAAATGAATATAAAGGCAGATTTTCTGAAAATAGTTTAATTTAGACAAGGAAACAAAGATCGGAAGTAGGTACAGAAATGTGAAGACCTGTGTTTGCTAATTAATGACTTTGCTATTCCCTATTCCTGCTGAATGGGAGTTAATTCCCAGTGTGATAGACCTGCTGCAAATGCAGCAATGAGTAAGACCTCGACCTCACTGGCCTCAACTTGAAGAAGTTTACATTCTAGGGGAGGCACCACAGTGCTGCAGTGGGGGCACTGCTACTGCATACGCTACAGAAAACGTGGAGGAGGCGGCCTGAACCTCAAATGGTTCAGGGAATAGGATGATTAGGAAACCAAGCATTTCAGACTTCCTCCATGGAGTAACTAGGATAGACTGAAATGTAAAAATAAAACATAAACCTAAGGAAAACACTCAGCATCTTGAGTCAGAATGAAAGATTGTGGAATAAAGCCAGAACTTAGTAACATAAGATAGTGGTTCCAAATTTTAGTACTCACATTGTACCTGAAGCGTACTCTCAACAAAAGAAAAGAATGTCCCTTCTCCATATGCTGCAGTATGTGCTCCTACAGTGACGTTGTTCTTCCCTTTACTGTTTCGCTTACACCCATCACTTTCCTCATTTACCTAGATCATAATACCTTGAACAAAGGAATCATCAAATATATGTTTGTTGAATTACTGAATTAGCCAATAAATCAACTAAATTTTTAAAAATCAGTATATCAATAAATTTATTAATTTCACTAAGTTCTACATGACACAAGGCCTCCGGTCATTACTGTTATATTGGCTGCTTTGTTATATTAACCACCTTCTTTAAAATCTTTCCTTGTGAGTATTCTATGTACATTAAAGAAAGATAAGTTTAGGGTACTTAAAAGGCCTTCAACAATATAAAACTATTCCTATGAAGGCATAACTCATTTTATCATTATCATAGTCACCTTTAATAGGAATTCTTTAGACTTGCCCCAAATTTTCAAGATTTCAGTCTTCATAGGAATTTTAATGAGAATTTGGAGCCATTGGATTTTTATATGCAATCCCTACTATTATTATTCTAAGGTATTATATAAAATAATTACAAATATACAAATACTGACTTGTCACTTCTTCAGTGGAAAAAGTTTTATTTTACAAAATTTACTATTAGTACACAGTATTTACAGTTTAGGGAAAAATTTTACTGTGCTGTATTATAGATATTTTTTCTGAGTTTTATTAATAAATAATTACCATTTACAGAACGCTTACCGCACTACAGACACAAGCTATGTACATCTTTAACACTATTTGAATCATCTTACAACAAACCCATAATGAAAGAATTTTTATTCCCATTTTTCAGATAATAAACTGATGTTTAACTGGGTTAAATTATCTAGCCAACGTCATCAGATTGAAAGTAACAGACCAATATTTGTGATGAAAGTTATAGTCTGATACTTGAAACATTTCTCTGAACTCATTTTTATTTGATGTGCCTCAGGCAATGTATATAAAATTACCCTGTATTATTAGCAGCATCTAATTATGACTATCTTAAAAACAACATGCTTTACATTGCACATAGAAAACCTATTTACTCAGCCAAATAGTTCATTAGTGTCATAGCTGACAGCTCACCTTTCTCCTCACAGCACCGAGATTGTCAATCAGATGGCATGCTTCCATTCACACCTGCATCCCATTGTTTGAATAATACCTATGCAAGTTCAACTCCTGCCATTTCAATTTATAGAAGCTAGTACCATGTCACTGATGTGTGTGGGTGGTTCGGATATTTCAAGGGAGAAATATAATTAGGAAAATAGAATATAGTTTATTTCTGAAACCTATAGGTGCTCTATCGTATATTTTAAATTATGTTTTGCTAATATATAGAATATTTTATGTGAAATGAATATTCAGTGACCAACTTAAGAGTAGGTTTTAAAAAATGAAGAATTTGTTACAGCATGAATTTTGACATGCCAAACAATATGCTTTTTTCCCCTGACAACCTACTGATTACATATGATAAGTCTGGATGGCAAACTTTGTTTATATGTCAGGCTTAGTACTATTGCTCAGTGACAGGACAATAAAGGCTCTCTATTATTTCTCTTATAAATTCACTGATAGATTCATGCTAGCAGTGACCTTAAATGTGGGACATGCCCACAATCACAATTTTATATTTTAAAAGTAATTAATTTTGTTTTTGAAAAATAATTCATTGAATTGTTATTTTCTCCATTCTTTCTTCAGCGTGATTCCCAACATTTTACAGTGTTTATACCACCAGCAGACTCCCGATGCATCAGGCACTAAAGAAAACCCTCCCAAGGATGACCTGCTTCATACAGCTGCAGTTGGATGAGGATCATGAATGTTTTCTTTCAAGAGAATCTCTATGAAACTTTTCCCTTCCCTGTTTCTCTACAAGAATCTCTGATGTGTCATCATATGTATGGGGCTATATGTCTGAGAGAAATAATATTTTCCATTCAGTAGCAAAATATCCTTCAAAAGGATACTTAAGAGTTTTATAATACATGCTCCCAAGAGAGATGGTAAAAGTAGTTCCATTTACAACCTTGTCCACGATGGTCTAACAATTCAGCCTGTTGGATTGAGCACTCACACGTGTTCTCTCTCTCTCTCTCTCTCTCTCTCTCTGTTTCCATATCGTTCTGTTCTTCTCGCTGTCTCTGTCTCTTTTATTTTTCTTTCTCCCCCATCCATACACATAGACACACAAACATTCTCTCTCTCTTTCTGCCCCCTCTATTTTTATTTCATCGAAATTCATTCACTAACCAACAAGCCAGACAGATTTAATCTTAAATTTTCAAACAGCTGAGGAAAAACAGGTTAACTAAGACCATCCCAGATTCAGACCGATTTTCAGAATCTGCTTAGAACATTTGCTTTTGAAAACATGATATCCAAGTGTAAAAAAATTAGCCAATAAGCTGGCTTACTGGTCACATGATTTGAGTCATCCAAGTCCCACAGAATATAAAATTTGGACCCACTAATTCCTTTAAGCACAACAAGGCTTCCGTTTTACTGATCTTTGTCCTCTATTAGATATGCCTTTTGCAAATATTTTCCCCTTGTCTGTGGCTTGTTTTTTCATCCTTTGACAATGTCTTTCTCAGGGTAAAATTTTTAACTTTAATGAAGGCTAGCTTTGCAATATTTTTCAGTAATATTTACCCAGATAGTTTAAATAATCTCCAACCTCATATCCCTTGCTCAGACGAGCCGAGCCACTCTGATCATTTTGCGATTCATAAAATGCCACAACTTTATTTCCTTCACAAAGGCTTTGCATTTATAGTTTCTTCTTCCGAAAACAATCTTACCCCAGGCTTTCTTATGCTTTATATTAATATGTTTCTCAAATACTTCTCAGATATCTTTTTAGATATTTCACTCAGGCCCCTGTTCAATCATTACTTCCTTGAAGTTTTCCTTAATCTAATAATCGAAATACATCTGCATTATTTTCTGTCCCTTTATACTGTGTCCTTATTCTCTTTAGTCTTTTAACTACATGAATGAGAGTAAATGTTTATTCTTTTATTTGTTCATTATCCACAACACACTTGCTTATAAGTTCTACGAAGGCAGGAACGTTTTCTAGCTTGACCACCACTCAAATGCCTACTCAGATGCCTGGAATATAACAGAAGCTCAATAATTTTTTTTTTTTTTTTTTTTTGCGATACGCGGGCCTCTTACTGTCGTGGCCTCTCCCGTTGTGGAGCACAGGCTCCGGACGTGCAGGCTCAGCGGCCATGGCTCACGGGCCCAGCCGCTCCGCGGCATGTGGGATCTTCCCAGACCAGGGCACGAACCCGTGTCCCCTGCATCGGCAGGCGGACTCTCAACCACTGCACCAACAGGGAAGCCCCTCAATAAATATTTTTGAATGAATGCATGAACTAATGAATTGTGAATACCTTCATATCTTTCCCATTAACATAAACAAATACAGTATGCTATGATTTAATCATATATACCAACATTACATAGAATTCAGTAATTCCAATTTTGTTTAAAAATAAACACAATATGTTGAGCTGTTCTTTCTAAGCTTTATTGTCCTGAAATTTATTTTTAAGATTATCTATAAGTCTCTGCTTTCCTCTTTAATGTTCTTATCTTGCTCATATTCTTTTTCTTAGGATTCATATTTAAATATGTGCCTTCCACTGCGGCTAGTTTTGGGTCTACTTCTGTATGGATCAATGTTCATGTAGTGGAAATTCACAGTATCACAGCCTAACTTGCCATGTACTAAAATTACAAAACAACTTTTCTCAAGTGGATACAAGTTATTGTTTGGTATTTCTTTTAATGTGACACTACTGATAGCAAAATAATACCTTTACAGAGCCGAGAAGAGTCAAACTCAGATTGCCCTTACACTAATTGTCCCCAAAGGCTACAGTACATTTATTCATACATGGAGTTACCTTAAATGTTAATGTGGCATTTAAAATATCCTCCAGAGATTATCTCTGCTTTCTACTGTTTCTGTATTTTTGCTGTTTTCTTCTATTCTATTTCTTCTTTGTAACCTCAGTTTGATGCTCCTAAATACTTCAGATGTCTGCTGCCTGTATTGTTTTTACCTTTTTCTTGAATGTTTGGCTTCTGTTTCTGTCTTTGGGGATTGATTTTATAGTAATCACAATTAAAATGGAGTGTTCACTTCTTCTGATTAATAAACCAATCAATCACATAGTCTTTGGTTCTTGGTAATTTTAAGAGGCTTATGTCTTCAAGATTGATTACATAAAGAAAGACAAATATTCAAATACAGAAAAAGTAGAGAATTCCTATAGAAACATACCTAAAGTTCCTCACCGAGCAATGAATGACAACACAGAAAATGATGGAGTTACTATTTTTTCTATTCCCCAAAGTGGTTGCATAACTTGTACTATTCTAAATGCATAGGAAAGAAGCTAATTAATTACATATGATGAGTGGTTAGGGCATTTGCCTCCATTTAATTTTCTCACAAAGAATACTGGTTGAAAAAGATTACATTTTTTGTTTTTATTAGTACATCTTTTTAACATCTTTTTAAAAAAGAAATGCAGAAAAGCAATAAAACCATTCTTATCCTGTCTGCATATATCCCTCATAATCATTTCGGTCAATGTGCTTAACACACAAAGAAATGTTCTCATCTATTTTTTTTTATACACACAATTGGGTTGAAAAATTCTTTCTACTGATTTTTTTTCAAAAATATTGTAACCATTAATAAAAAATGTTTGAACAAATTAATTTAAAAAATTCAGAAGAGGTCATCAGTTTTCTAACTTTACATTTCTTTCTTCAGTAAAGTAACAGAAATATATGGAGCACCTCCTATGCAGTCTGTGGGGCTAGGGAGACCAGGGTAAGAGGCACACAAATGCATCAACCTCGCTGTAAACTCAAGGATTCTGTATTCAGGTTTTCAGTTCTCATCTTGTTTAGAAATGAAAGATATACCCAGCTGGCTTATCAACATGTATCATAAAATGAATTTGAACTCAGAAGAGTTTTCCTCCTCTTTCTTTCCACTGTTTCATTTATTGAAGAACTACAATCCTTATTATATAATAGCAATAGTAATAATAATAGCAATATTTACCGATCTTGTTATTTTCTCTGCATCATGCCTATATTGGTTTAAGTAAATCTCGCCCTGAAATTCTTGTCATATATGTCTTTAACTTTCTTTAACTCATAACACATCACCATACAGAATTAAAAAGAAAAAAGAGAAAGAAAAACATTAATATAAGGGCAAAAGATGATAAATTCCAGCATTCTAATCAAAGAGTATATATTATATAGTAGTGCTGTCCAACAGAAATATTAAGACACAAATGCAAGTCCCATACGTAAGTTTAAATTTTCAAATAGTCACATTAACAAAAGTGAAGGAGTTCAAATCAATTATATATCTTTTTTTTCAAATTGAAGTATAGTTGACTTACAATATTACATTAGTTTCAGGTGTGTAATTATATATCTTATTTACTAAAATTACCAAGATGTCATCATGTCAATATGTCATTAATGTAAAAATGACTGAGGTAATTTAAATTATATTTTCATACTACATCTCTAAAACTGGTATTTATGTTACATGAACAACATATCTTAATTCAAAGTAGACACATTTCAAGTGGCCAAAATGTGGCTAGTAACTACTGTATTGGATACCACAACTCTAGGAGAGAAGTGCTTAGAAATTGTATTTGTTGTACCCTTTGCAAATCATATTATATCATATCATAAAATATGTGGTTATATGTGATTATATTATAAGGCATATTAAACAGTAGTATACATGAGGGTGTTTTAGGTGTGTGTGTACATATAAATATGTATATACAGATATACATGTGTATATACATATATATACATAACTAGCTCATAAATACGAATCAATTTTCATCTACTACTCAATCTAAAAACATGCAGCAGTTAAATTTTTTTAAGGAAAGAAAACATGAAATCTAATTAATGCTGAAAGAAAAAAATAGCTGTGTTGGAGTTAAGTGTGCTGGTCTTCAACAAGATGTCTACATTTCATAAGATATTTACAAGACTTAGGTTAACCATATGCAAACTTTTCCTTTTGTGCTGAGGTTAGACATGTTGTTCTCAATTCACCCCTCCCCCAACCCAAGACATTTGGCAATGTCTGGAGACATCTTCAATTATCAAATTTGAGGGGTGCTTACTGGCGTTGGTGCAGTAGAGGTCAGGGACATTGCTGAATATCCTGCAATGCCCTGGACAGGCCCCTGTTAACAGTGGGTGTTAAAAACAAAGAATTATCTGGCCCAAAATATCAATAGTGCTGAGTTTGAAATACCTCGGTTTAGACCTTATGTTCAGAGATGGTAAGTAATTTGCCCAAAATCCCAATAGCTTTTAAGTGGCAGAGGCAAAGTCAAATTCAGGTCTGCCAGAATCATATCAAGAGCTCTTACTTTTACTCCATAGAACAGAGCTGCTCATTCTCCCATTGTTAAAGTTATGTTCTAAATTTTCTTTTGCTTTGCTTGTAATTTTCAGTCCTTCACAAAATTATACTCTTGTGAAATCAAAAAACCCCCAAAAACCCATAAAAATAATAATTGATAGCAAAATAAAATAAAAATAAAAGAATTCAATATGTACCCCCCATTTTTATTAGTGGAAAAGACAATGCTAACCTGTCCAAACGCTATAAAGGTTTCTCAATGTCTACTCTTTACTCACAATTTCTGTACTTCTTTTGCTGATCTGCACAAATTTCAGGGATAGGACAAGCTTCACACCAACATTTGAGTGGCATTGCAAATAAAGCATACTGGAAATTACACTACTTCTTTAATTCAGAATAAAATTTAAAGATTATTAGATCAATTACAATTTTTTTACTAATGAAACCTCAGCTTTATTTTCAAGCAGTATTCTTCAATTCACTCAAAAAAACTAGTTTTCTCCAAGAAAACAAAACAACAGGAAAAAATAAGATTTATGTGGGTATCAAAATAGACAGTATTGTTAGATCTAAAATGTACAATTTTCAAAAGAATGGCTCCTTTTCTGGAAGTACAGAGTGTTAAAAGACAGAAAAAGGGGAGTTGTGGAACACAATTTGCTCTAAAAATGGAACAGCTCTGAACAGTTCTTCCAGAGGAGAAACAATTACCTATAACTGGGAAAGTGATGCTAATTTTTAATTACATTTGAAATGCTTTGCTTTTACATCATGTTATTCTACTTAACAACATTAAACCTCATTTAGCTGTAGTCTCAATGTTCCTTTCTCTTAGAGATTCACTATGTACCCATTAATTTTACTGTCATTGAAGGAACACAACCATTAATACCAGATAACAGTCAATGTGAAGCTTCATATAACATTCAGATTGTTCCTGCAGAATCATCTACTGGCACTGTCAAAATCACTAAATCATTATTACTTGGGCATATAAAGGTAATCTGATTTTGTGAATATTAAAAACAAATAGAAGACTAGATTCTGTTATAGATGATCATCATGGACTGAATTGTGTCCCCCAAAATTCATACGTTAGAGTCCTAACCCCCTGTGCCTCAGATGTGACTGTATTTAGAGACAGGGTGTTTAAAGAGGTAAGAAAGGTAAAATGAGGTCAACTGAGTGGGCCCTGAGGCAATATGACTAGTGTTCTTATAAGAAGAGAGTAGGACCCAAACATGTGTAGAGAGAGTAAAGACATTCGAGGACACAGTGGCAAGGAGGCCATCTGCAAGCCAAGGAGAGAGGTCTTAGGAAACACCAAGCTTTTCAACATCACGATCTTCACGATCTTGAACTTTTAGCCTCCAGAACTGTGAGAAAATACATTTCTGTTTTTTAAGCCACACAGACTACGGTATTTTGTCATGGCAGCCCTAGCAAACCAATACAATGATTTAAAAATTTTTAGCAAACCATAAAGAAAAAATATCAGTCAAGTTGCTAGTCCCTTTATATAGATTTTCCTCAGCTTACAATGGGGTTACATCCCAATAAACCCATCATAAGTTGAAAACATCCTAAGTCAAATATGCATTTATTACACCTACCCTACTGAACATCATAGCTTAGTCTAGCTTACCTTTAATGTGCTCAGAACACTTACATTAACCTACAGTAGAGGAAAATCATCTAACACAAAGCCTATTTTAGAATAAAGTGTTGAATATCTCATGTAATTTATTGAATACTGTACTGAAAGTGAAAAACAGAATGGTTGTAGATGTATCAGTGGTTTACTCTCATGATGACACAGTTGACCTGGAGCTCAGGCTTGCTGCCACTACCCAGCATTAGAAGAGAGTATGGTACTGTGTGTCACTAGCCCAGAAATATTTAAAATTTAGTGTACATGTATGGTTTCTACTGAATGCTTATCGTTTTTGCACCATTATAAAGTTGAATAGTCTTAAGTCAAACCATCACTAAGTTGGGTACCATCTGTATTAGGAAAACATGGACAATGACTTAAAACCTGGTTTTGTGCATCATCAATTAAAGCTAATAAATGCACAGAGGAAATAGTGAGAAGTAAATACTAAATATTAATTAAATGCAAAATGTTCTTTAAAACATGAAATATATTTTAAGGTGCATTGTCAACATGAATCACTTCACTAATTGTTTGAGTAATTCTCATTGGACAAATATTAAATCCAAAATAGCACTCAACAAATTTAAACAACATATGTAAATAATGTGAATAGGAATTTTGGTGAGAAAAAAAATTTGCCTGAATAAAATCAACAGTGTAAACTACTGGAATCATGTAGTTTTATGAAACATTTAATGATAAAAAATAAGGATAAAAGTGAATAAGTTGTTGGATGTATTTAAATAATTCAACATCAATTTAATCTAATGATTTAAAAAAATATTCTTCATACTCATAGTGATTAAGGAACTTTTAAATTTGTTTTCTGAATTTAACTCTCTGGAGTTAAATTTGATAAAGCACTCTCTCTAAACAAAGGACATGTGGAAAAGGTTTGTAATACAAAATTTTATTTTTAGTGATGCAGTACGTGAAAACTTAATCAATGAAGTATCAGAAATAGCATTATTCACTGTTCAAAATTTTCTCATTGAGTAATTATTAGTGAAAAACTGGTATATTTTAGATATGAAAAAAAGGATAGAAAACTGTGGAAAAGAAAGTTATCTACACTGATGACTCCATTGGCAAGGCCAGCGTTTTTATTAATTAGATTATCTTTTTTTTTTTTAACTAGAGCAATGCTGTTTATTTATTTTTTTATTTTCTTTAGTTTTTTAAAAAAATTTATTTTGTATTTTTTTTTACATCTTTATTGGAGTATAATTGCTTTACAATGGTGTGTTAGTTTCTGCTTTATAACAAAGTAAATCAGTTATACATATACATATATGCTCCCATATCTCTTCCCTCTTGCGTCTCCCTCCCTCACACCCTCCCTAACCCACCCCTCTAGGTGGTCACAAAGCACCGAGCTGATCTCCCTGTGCTATGCGGCTTCTTCCCACTAGCTATCTATTTTACGTTTGGTAGTGTACATATGTCCATGCCACTCTCTCTCTTTGTCACAGCTCACCCTTCCCCCTCCCCATATCCTCAACTCCATTCTCTGGTAGGTTAATTAGATTTTCTTAATTCAATGTCCTTACGTTACAAACGGAGCAAGGATCCTAAATTTTAGTATGAATTTAATTCTCCCAGGAAAGTCAGTAAAACACATGTAATCTAATATAGCACCTGCGTTTTATGAAATAACCTTTTCTTTTTAGGACAAAGCTAAAAAGATAAAACATTAAATCAATTATTTCAAACATCACAACTTTAATTTCACTGCCTGCATTATTCCTCAATTCCTTTTCTTTAAAGCATTTTAATTGAAACAATATCTACGTATTATCCTGGCATTTCCTTGAGAACAGGAATTTGTTAATTCAGGTAAAACAACAAGAAATATACCAATTTTACAACTTCTTTATTTTCCTCCAAGTTCATTTCAAGCAGTACTAGATGAATGCCATAAAATACCTTCAGAAATAGGAATGTCAATCCAGCACTCAATATTACATCATAGTCATTCTCAGATATTTAAATTTCCACTGATTAGGTTATTTTTTCTTAATTTAGAAGAATTTAAGCTCAAATATCAGGCTAATTTTATGCAATAGAGATATTATTCTATAATATCTATTGTCTAGATATTATTCTATCAAGACAAATTGTTTCAGTGTGGCATCCTTTCCCCTATCAAATGGTTTACAGTGTCCTTAAAGCTTTATAATATTCATAAACAAACAGAAGGCATCTCTGCTTTAGAGTGGATTTTGTAAAATGCAAGTTTTCTCCCTCATTAAAATTTTTTCCTGGATTAATGTTATTAGGTTTGAACACTGAATCTTTGGAGCGATATCAATAGTGTATTAGCAGTAGTACTATTTAAATTATAAACACTTCCTAAGGCAATGAGGCAAAATGTAAAAGAATTAAAAGATTCATTTAAATAACTTTGAGTTCTGCTCAGCTAAAAACTAGCTAATACTATCACTGTAAGGTTATGTAAATAAATATTCCAGAGGCTTCCATCTAAAGCTGTCAGTTGATTCCATAGATTCGAAGTGGACTTGAGAATATGCACTTAAACACCAAAGAAACCCAGCTCTAGTTATTGACTGGGCTGAGGTCAGCTTCCTGGACTCACACCACAAAACTCAGCACGATTTTGCCCTTTGTGCATTGTGAGTGGGCTTAGGTGGTGAGAATCTTGAATCTTATTTTCTATGCTAATGTTCAATGAGACTTCCACTCTCTTCCCTCCTTTCTACTTCAAAAGAGTTCCCTTCTATGTTTTTTTCTATACGAAAGTTAGAATTTTCTTTTTCTGACCAAAACTAAGTCTGCACCTTCTGTATTCTTAATTCTGCTCCACTTCCTCATCCCCTGAAAAGATATTCCATTTATCAATCCTCTCTCACTTATATATAAAATTTTCACGTCTTCATTTTTTTTTTTTGCAGTACGCAGGCCTCTCACTGTTGTGGCCTCTCCCGTTGCGGAGCACAGGCTCCGGACGCGCAGGCCCAGCGGCCATGGCTCACGGGCCCAGCTGCTCCTTGGCATGTGGGATCTTCCTGGACGGGGGTATGAACCCGTGTCCCCTGCATCGGCAGGAGGACTCTCAACCACTGCGCCACCAGGGAAGCCCCTGTCTTCATATTTTTATATTTATTTTTCCAGCCATTTATTCACCCTTTCATTGCATATTTTCTGACCACTTACTACATGCTGAGCAGTGTCAGACACTAGAGGTACAATGATGAACAGGACGGATACAGTCTCTGCATATACCAACTTTACATTCTAGCAGGTGGAGGCAGTCTACAACCAAGTAAATAAGCAGGTTCAAAGCGTGGGGTTTGGGATGGCAGCACTGACATCAGCATGGAGGATGCTAGAAATGCAGAATCTCTGGCCCTACCATAGATTTCCTGAATCAGAATCTGATCAGATCCCGCAGTGATGTGTGTGCACATAGAACCTTGAGAAGTACTATAATAGAGGAAATTAAGGGCCTCAACCAAAGTTTATAAGCATTCATAGGTCTCTGCTACCTAAAATAATTACATTTTTTTTAAAACCTGCTTTCTTGTCAAACCAGATTTCCCAATTCAGACTTTTTTTTCCCATTCCCCCAGTTTATGTTTCTATCAACTATACTCTTCACCATTTCTTGAAATACACTTGATTTTTTGCATTTTTAAAATTTTCCAGTTTCTCTCTAAATCTGGACTGTATCTGTCAAGTTCCCTCTTGAATAATAGTTTTAGCAGTAGTAATGATGATATCAGTTAACTTTGGTTGAGGACATACTATGTACCAAGCACTCTTCTGAAAGCTCCGCATTTATCGGTGCATTTCACACTCACAACACTGTTTGAGGAAGGTACTATTACTATTCTCATTTTACAGATGAGGAACTGAGGCACAGAGAGATTTAGTAATAACTACCCCACTGCAGAGCCTTTCCCTGGTCTCTTAGTGGGACACGAGTCATTCCTCCTCTCTGTGCCTTGCCTAAGGAACTTGTTACTCCTACCTAATGGCTGTGTCTATATGTCTCTCATTACACTTGTGCTATACATTCATCTCTTCCCACTATACATTAATTTCCTTCAAGACTTACATATTTTCACATCCAGTGCACATAATACCATGGGATTAACAACACTGTAAGTGTTCAAATATAATTGTAGGACTGACTAATTTAATATTTGACACTATATGTTTCCAACATTAAGTATTACATGTTAGAAATAGAAGGAAAAGCATATGAGGTAGGGTTTACTTTGCAGTGTCGTCGCAACAATGACTTAGATGTTACTTTAGAAATTGTTTTAGTTTATTTTCTATTCCTTAGAATAAAATTTCATATCAATATCAACCTGTTGCTTTCACTTATTTTTTTTCTCACTCATTATTTTTTAAATCACTTTTACCTCAGCTCTTTATGAAATTCAATGAAAACAAATTATCCCACTCTTTGTGTGGTCTAGCTGGCTGGAAGAATGTGACTCAACGATGCCCTAAGGAGTTCAAAATCTACTAGGTTAAACACATTCAAACAGATTACACACATATAATTAGTGAGAAGGCAGAATCGAGTGGCTCAGGAAGGGGAGTGATGGCATCTAGTGATGGCTTTCTAGGACAGGGATGGGGCAAATCTAAAAGTCTGTGAAGGTGCTGACATGTAAGGCAGAATAGGAAAGCTGATGGTGGCTGTACATGGGAACAAGTTCACCCAAAGAGGAAGAAAAAATGCATCAAATCATGCATAGATGGAATCATGTAACAAACAGCCTGTGATTTCAAGAAACTCATGGAATTTCTAGTGCTACTATATGTGTATCTGGTGGGGAGCAGTGGACGAGGGCACTGAAAATGTCCATGTAGGTGGAGACCAGATCATGAGGAGCCCAAAGTTTGGGGCCTACCTGGTTCAACTTGTATTGACATAATCAGTTTCTTGCCCAATGTTCAGTGTTTAATAAAAATTTTCATTTTATTTTCAATTTTTAGGTGTTTAATAAAACTTTTCATTTTCATACAAATCATAAATCAATTTGTATAAATTACAGTTAAAACTCTAGTGACGACTTGTTAAAATGAATTTTAAAATGAGAGACATGAAGTTAAATAACTTTTAATGTTTTCATCAATATCCTATGCCTTCCTAATACAGGGACAAATTTTTTTTTTTTTGAGCATGGATCAGTAGATGAAATTCCTAGAAGCCATCCCAAACCATTGCTGACAATAATGCATTATCGTTAATGAACCCATGGCTCATGGAGTATCCTGGCAACAAAGTATGCTAGATAATCTTTTAATAGTTATAATTTTTCCAATTTGTTTTATATAATAATCAAAATGGTGAATGCAGGATTCCACATATAGAACTCATGGAGGACTTAGAGCAGACAATGTTTCTGCAATTTCATGATTTAATTAAAATATTCATTAAAATAATAATATATGAATCCTTTAATTATATGGTCATCTTTCAGAATGATAAACCCTTTCTGCCTTTATTTTCCCTTGGTCAAATATTACAAAATATACTAGTGCTATAGGTAAAATATATATCTATAAGGGTAGCATAATAATTAACAACTTGATCAATAGCAGATAAGTTACTCAAATTATTACCAATTCCAAGGAAGAGAAAAATATAATGCCCTTGAACAAGTATAACACATTTTACATTCTAATTAATAAGAATTCTATGCAAATTCATTTTGAGAGGGTGAGAGTAATTTTCATGGAATAATATATTCATGTCAGTTTATCTTATAGCAAAATAGTTTATAACATACTTGATATAAAATTTTGTGTACCACTGGTGGAAGACAGAGAGTATACATTTTTTGTTTCTATCATTAACATTTGGACATCAACATTTAGGTCAAGTGTGCCATTTAGAGATTCATTATTCTTTTTTCCTCTGTCCTGAGTTGTCTCATATGTAGGCATAGAAATGGAAGGACAAAAGCAAATGAGCCAAGTGTTATGAAAAAGAAGTCATGAGATATTAATTTGAAAAATGAACTTCGTCCCAGAAAAATAGAAGAACTGGCCATCCTACCAATGAAAGACACAATAATAAAAATAATGTATAATAATGTTACATGTCAAAGAATTTTGAAAAATATATATATTTATACATTTTGACAACACATTGAAAGAAAAGAATCAAAACAAAAAGGCCATGGCTCTCTGATTAAACCATTTTAAATCTACAAACATGTAATATGATTTAAAAAGTAGATTTTCAACTCTGTATGTATCTAAAGATGACCAAGATTTTGGAAGGTTCTAGTTTTACCTACCTATTTTATTTAGAACTTATATGATAACAATTCACACTGATATAAATAAAGGTATAATTGTGACATAAATTGAGTCCCCAATATATATTGTGAAGGTTTGAATGCAAATTCTTTAAATGTGACATTATTTCCTTTGTCCAGAGTTTCTTTTTTAGGTCACAATGTACTTTTACAATAATAATTGCCTCTAAATCCCAATTACTAAACGTCATCTTCTATAGTTATATTTAGGGAAAATGTTCAATTAAAGATCAGTGTGGGCTTCCCTGGTGGCACAGTGGTTGAGAGTCCACCTGCCGGTGCAGGGGACACGGGTTCGTGCCCCGGTCCGGGAAGATTCCACATGCCGCGGAGCGGCTGGGCCGGTGCGCCATAGCCACTGAGCCTGTGCGTCCGGAGCCTGTGCTCCGCAACGGGGGAGGCCACAACAGTGAGAGGCCCGTGTACCGCAAAAAAAAAAAAAAAAAAAGATCAGTATTAAGTTCCATCTAAAGTATTAGATAAAGTTTTAGATACATGTCAAAGCTCAAAGTTCTTTTGATATTCAGTTACAAGTTTATTCAGGATTATTGAAATCTTTGAAATAATCATTTGATAGCCTATTTGCTTTTTAGTAGAGCACACTAAAATTTAATAGGAAAATAGACATTTCTCTTCTTTTAGTACTTTCTGGATTCACTACCAAACAATGAAACATATATTTCAGTTTTGCACATTTTACAATATATCTACTTTTCTCCTTAAAAGGCAAGCATAGACCCTGAAACTCTTTTTCCCAGAAAACACAGCCTGAATCTTTCACTTAGTATTTCCCACATGTTCCAGCCCTTCTCTAATGGTTCTGATGCATCCATCCCCTTCCCCAAGTAAAACTGAATTTTATTAGATAGGCTTTTTGAGCTAATGGTACCTCAGGATAAAACAAACAAGTGGATAATGGGAGAAAAGGCAGTAAACAGAAAGGCAGACATCTAGATTTAGGCTTGAATGAAGAGAAGGAGAGCATGTGTTAGCTGATAATTTGACAAAATTCAACTAATGCACAGGACTCAGCCTACATTTCAGCATCAGGTCAGCATTTTTTCTGTAAAGGATCAGATAGTAAATATTTTAGGCTTTGTGGCCTGGATGCTATAATTATGTGTAGGAATCCATGCTTCCCCAATCATGTAGTAAATAACTATACATTCAGCATTAAACATACCGTTAGCACTTGAACAGAAGTCATGGTGAGAAAAGAAGGGATTTTTTTTTCTTTGCTTCAAAGAGTTAGCAATTAAGTGGAGGGAAGAAAACACCGATTCTCACCAATCAACAATCAAATTATAATATGGCATAAGAAACTGTGCAGTGCTGTCTGTCTGTGGCAGTACAGAGTTCAGTTTCAGCTGGTAGCAGCAGACGTAGAGCAAATGAGACTGAAGAAGGCAGGGAGAACCAGAGCTCAACTCTGGCTGCTGCTCAGATACCAAGGCAACATGAAGACAGCTTTCTGGGCAAGCAGGACATTAGGAGTCCAGAATACACATAGCTCATTCATGACAAAAAGAAACAAAACAAAACAAAATAAAAACAAAAACAGTATATTACAGCTACTAAGAACCTGAACCCTAGAGCAAAAATGCCTGGGTTCAAATCACAGCTGTGCCACTTATCAGCCTTGTGAACTTGGGCAAATTACTCAAAATTTCTCGTTTAGTGCTCTTATCTGTAAACTAAGAATGATTATAGCTCGCTCTGTGATAGGATTATTGTGAGAATAAAATGTATCGATATTTATACACCCTCAGAACAGTGCTGGGTATTTAGTAAGCTCTAGATAAATGTTTCTTTTATAATTTTAGTGTTGCCACTCTCTCACTTTGTCCCAGCTTACCCTTCACCCTCACTGTGTCCTCAAGTCCATTCTCTAGTAGGCTAGTAGGTCTGCATCTTTATTCCCATCTTGACGCTAGGTTCGTTATGACCTTTTTTTTTTTTTTTTAGATTCCATATATACGGGTTAGCATATGGTATTTGTTTTTCTCTTTCTGACTTACTTCACTCTGTATGACAAACTATAGGTCCATGCACCTCACTTCAAATAACTCAGTTTCGTTTCTTTTTATGGCTGATTAATGTTCCATTGTATATATGTGCCACATCTTCCTGATCTATTCATCTGTTGATGGACACTTACATTGCTTCCATGTGCTGGCTATTGTAAATAGAGCTGCAATGAACATTATGGTACATGACTCTGTTTGAATTATGGTTTTCTCAGGGTATATGCCCAGTAGTGCGATTGCTGGGTCATATGGTAGTTCTATTTTTAGTTTTTTATGGAACCTCCATACTGTTCTCCACGGTGACTGTATCAATTTACATTCCCACCAAGAGTGCAAAAGGATTTGCTTTTCTCCACACCCACTCCAACATTTATTGTTTGTAGATTTTTTGATGATGGACATTCTGACCGGTGTGAGATGATATCGCATTGTAGTTTTGATTTGCTTTTCTCTAACGATTAATGACGTTGAGCATTCTTTCATGTGTTTGTTGGTAATGTGTATATCTTCTTTGGAGAAATGTCTATTTAGGTCTTCTGCCCATTTTTGGATAGGGTTGTTTGTTTTTTTTATATTGAGCTGCATGAGCTGCTTGTAAATTTTGAAGATTAATCCTTTGTCAGTTGCTTCATTTGCAAATATTTTCTCCCATTCAGAGGGTCATCTTTTCGTCTTGTTTATGGTTTCCTTTCCTGTGAAAAAGCTTTTAAGTTTCATTAAGTCCCATTTGTTTATTTTTGTTTTTATTTCCATTTCTCTAGAAGGTGGGTCAAAAGGATCTTGCTGTGATTTATGTCATAAAGTGTTCTATGTTTTCCTCTAAGAGTGTTATAGTGTCTGGCCTTACATTTAGGTCCTTAATCCATTTTGAGTTTGTTTTTGTGTATGGTGATAGGGAGTATTCTAATTTCATTCCTTTACATGTAGCTGTCCAATTTTCCCAGCACTACTTATTGAAGAGGCTGTCTTTTCTCCATTGTATATTCTTGCCTCCTTTATCAAAGATAACATGGCCATATGTGCATGGGTTTATCTCTGGGCTTTCTATCCTGTTCCATTGATCTATATTTCTGTTTTTGTGTCAGTACCATACTGTCTTGGTTACTGTAGCTTTGTAGTATAGTCTGAAGTCAGGGAGTCTGATTACTCCAGCTCCGTTTTTCTTTCTCAAGATTGCATTGGCTATTCGGGGTCTTTGGTGTTTCCAAAAACGTGAAATATTTTGTTCTAGTTCTGTGAAAAATGCCAATGGTAGTTTGATAGGGATTGCAGCTGAATCTGTAGATTGCTTTGGGTAGGAGAGTCATTTTCACAATGTTGATTCTTCCAATCCAAGAACATGGTATATCTCTCCATCTATTTGTATCACCTTTAATTTCTTTCATCAGTGTCATAATTTCCTGCATACAGATCTTTTGTCCCCTTAGGTAGGTTTATTCCTAGGTATTTTATTCTTTTTGTTGCAATGGTAAATGGGAGTGTTTTCTTAATTTCACTTTCAGAATTTTCATCACTAGTGTATAGGAATGCAAGAGATTTCTGTGCATTAATTTTGTATCCTGCTACTTTACCAAATTCATTGATTAGCTCTAATAGTTTTCTGGTAGCATCTTTAGGATTCCCTATGTATAGTATCATGTCATCTGCAAACAGTGACAGCTTTACTCCTTCTTTTCCGATTTGGATTCTTTTTATTTCTTCTTCTTCTCTAATTGCTGTGGCTAAAACTTCCAAAACTATGTTGAATAATAGTGGTGAGAGTGGGTAACCCTCAATGGGTGTTGAATTTTGTTGAAAGCTTTCTCTGCATCTATTGAGATGATCATATGGTTTTTATCCTTCATTTTTTAAAATATGGCTTATTACATTGATTGATTTGCAAATATTGAAGAATCCTTGCATTCCTGGGATGAACCCCACTGATCATGGTATATGATTCTTTTAATGTGCTGTTGGATTCTGTTTGCTAGCATTTTGTTGAGGATTTTTGCCTCAAAGTTCATCAGGGATATTGGCCTATAGTTTTCTTTCTTTGTGATATCTTTGTCTGGTTTTTGTATCAGTGTGATGGTGGCCTCATAGATTGAGTTTGGGAGTGTTCCTCCCTCTGCTATATTTTGGAAGAGTTTGAGAAGGATAGGTGTTAGCTCTTCTCTAAATGTTTCATAGAATTCGCCTGTCAAGCCATCTGGTCCCGAGCTTGTTTTTTGTTGGAAGATTTTTAATCACAGTTTCAATTTCAGTGCTTGTAATTGATCTCTTCATATTTTCTATTTCTTCCTGGTTCAGTCTCAGAAGGTTGTGCATTTCTAAGAATTTGTCCATTTTTTCCAGGTTGTCCATTTTACTGACATATACTTGCTTGTAGCAATCTCTCATGATCCTTTGTATTTCTGCAGTGTCAGTTGCTACTTCTCCTTTTTCATTTCTAATTCTATTGATTTGAGTCTTCTACCATTTTTTCTTGATGAGTCTGCCTAGTGAATTATCAATTTTGTTTATCTTCTCAAAGAACCAGCTTTTAGTTTTATTGATCTTTGCTATCATTTCCTTCATTTCTTTTTCATTTATTTCTGATCTGATCTTTATGACTTCTTTCCTTATGCTAACTTTGGGGGGGGGTTTGTTCTTCTTTCTCTAATTGCTTTAGGTGTAAGGTTAGGTTGTTTATTTGAGATGTTTATTGTTTTGAGGTAGGATTGTATTGCTATGAAATTCCCTTTTAGAAATGCTTTTGCTGCATCCCACGGGTTTTTGGGTCGTTGTGTTTTCATTGTCATTTGTTTCTATGTATTTTTTGATTTCCTCTCTGACTTCCTCAGTGATTTCTTGGTTATTTAGTATTGTATTGATTAGCCTCCATGTGTTTGTATTTTTTACAGATTTTTTCCTGTAATTGACACCTAGTCTCATAGCGTTGTGATCAGAAAAGACACTGGATATGATTTCAATTCTTAAATTTACCAAGGCTTGATTTGTGACCCAAGGTAGGGTCTATCCTGGAGAATGTTCCATGAGCACTTGAGGAGAAAGTGTATTCTATTGTTTTTGGATGGAATGTCCTATAAATATCAATTAAGTCCATCTTGTTTAATGTATCATGTAAAGCTTGTGTTTCCTTATCTATTTTCATTTTGGATGATCTGTCCTTTGGTGAAAGTGGGGTGTTAAATTCCCCTAGTATGATTGTGTTACTGTCGATTTCCCCTTTTATGGCTGTTAGTATTTGTCTTATGTATTGAGGTGCTCCTATGTTGGATGCATAAATATTTACAATTGTTATAACTTCTTCTTGGATTGATCCCTTGATCATTATGTAGTGTCCTTCTTTGTTTCATGTAATAGTCTTTGTTTTAAAGTCTAGCTTGTCTGATATGAGAATTACTACTCCAGCTTTCTTTTGATTTCCATTTGCATGGAATATCTTTTTCCATCCCTTCACTTTCAGTCTGTATGTGTCCCTAGGTCTGATGTGGGTCTCTTGTAGACAGCATATATATGGGTCCTGTTTTTGTATCCATTCAGCCAGTCTATGCCTTTTGGTTGGAGCATTTAATCCATTTACATTTAAGGTAATTATCAATATGTATGTTCCTATTACCATTTTCTTAATTGTTTTGGGTTTGTTATTGTAGGTCTTTTCTTTCTCTTGTTTTTCCTACCTAGAGAAGTTCCTTTATCATTTGTTGTAAAGCTGGTTTGGTGGTGCTGAATTCTCCTAGCTTTTGCTTCTCTGTAAAGGTTTCAATTTCTCTGTCGAATCTGAATGAGATCCTTGCTGGGTAGAGTTATCTTGGTTGTAGGTTTTTCCCTTTCCTCACTTTAAATATGTTCTGGGGCTTCCTGGTGGCACAGTGGTTGAGAGCCCACCTGCCGATGCAGAGCACGCGGGTTCGTGCCCTGGTCCGGGAAGATCCCACATTCTGCGGAGCGGCTGGGCCCATGAGCCATGGCCGCTGAGCCTGAGCGTCCAGAGCCTGTGCTCTGCAATGGGAAAGGCCACAACGGTGAGAGGCCTGCGCACCGCAAAAAAAAAAAAAAAAAAATGTCCTGCCACTCCCTCCTGGCTTGCAGAGTTTCTGCCGAAAGATCAGCTGTTAACCTTATGGCGATTCTCTTGTGTGTTATTTGTTGTTTCTCCCTTGCTGCTTTTAATATGTTTTCTTTGTATTTAATTTTTGATAGTTTGAATAATATGTGTCTTGGCGTGTTTCTCCTTGGAATTATCCTGTATGGGACTCTCTGTGTTTCCTGGACTTGATTACCTATTTCCTTTCCCATATTAGGGAAGTTTTCAACTATAATCTCTTCAAATATTTTCTCAGTCCCTTTCTTTTCCTCTTATTCTTCTGGGACCCCTATAATTTGAATGTTGGTGCATTTAATCTTGTCCCAGAGGTCTCTGAGACTGTCCTCAGTTCTTTTCATTCTTTTTTCTTTACTCTGCTCTGCAGTAGTTATTTTCACTATTTTGTCTTCCAGGTCACGTATCCATTCTTCTGCTTCAGTTATTATGCTATTGATCCCTTCTAGAGAATTTTTAATTTCATTTATTGTGTTGTTCATCACTATTTATTTGCTCTTTAGTTCTTCTAGTCCTTGTTAAAAGTTTCTTGTATTTTCTCCATTCTATTTCCAAGATTTTGGATCATCTTTACTATCATCATTCTGAATTCTTTTTCAGGTAGGCTGCCTATTTCCTTTTCATTTGTTAGGTCTGGTGAGTTTTTACCTTGCTCCTTCATCTGCTGCGTGTTTCTCTGTCTTCTCATTTTGCTTAACTTACTGTGTTTGGGGTCTCCTTTTCGCAGGCTGCAGGTTCGTAGTTCCCATTGTTTTTGGTGTCTGCCCCCAGTGGCTGAGGTTGGTTCAGTGGGTTGTGTAGGCTTCCTGGTGGAGGAGACACGTGCTTGTGTTCTGGTGGATGAGGATGGATTTTGTCTTTCTGCTGGGCAGGTCCACGTTTGATGGTGTGTTTTGGGTTGTCTGTGACCTTATGATTTTAGGCAGCCTCTCTGCTAATGGGTGGGGTTGTGTTCCTGTCTTGCTAGTTGTTTGGCATAGGGTGTCCAGCACTGTAGCTTGCTGGTCGTTGAGTGGCACTGGGTTTTGGTTAGAGATGGAGATCTCTGGGAGATTTTCACCATTTGATATTATGTGGAGCTGTGATGTCTCTGGCTGATCAATGTCCTGAGCTTGGCTCTCCCACCTCAGAGGCACAGCCCTGATGCCAGGCCGGAGAACCAAGAGCCCGTCATCCACACAGCTCAGAATAAAAGGGAGAAAAAGAAAGAAAGAAAGAAAGAAAGAAAGAAAGAAAGAAAGAAAGAAAGAAAGAAAGAGAAAGAAAGAAAGATGGAAGGAAGGAAGGAAAGAAGGAAGGAAGGAAGGAGAGAAAGAGAAAGAGATAAAATAAAGTAAAATATAATTTAAAATTTATTAAATAAAAATAAATATTAAAAAAAATTTAAAAGAAAGAAAGAAAGAAGAGAACAACGAAACCAAAAAACACATCCACCGATGATAACAAGCGCTAAAAACTATACTACAAAAACAAAAGACAGAATGAACCCTAGGACAAATGGTAAAAGCAAAGCTGTACAGACAAAATCACACACAGAAGCATACACATACACACTCACAAAAAGACAAAAAGGAGGGCTTCCCTGGTGGCACAGTGGTTAAGAATCCGCCTGCTACTGAAGGGGACATGGGTTTGATCCCTGGTCTGGGAAGATCCCACATGCCACAGAGCAACTAAGCCCATGCACCACAACTACTGAGCCTGTGCTCTAGAGCCCGCGAGCCACAACTACTGATGCCTCCATGCCTAGAGCCTGTGCTCTGCAATGAGAAGTCACTGCAATGAGAAGCCCGTGCACCACAATGAAGAGTAGCCCCTGCTCACTGCAACTAGAGAAAGCCCACACCCAGCAACAGAGATGCAACTCAGCCATAAATAAATAAATTAAATTAAATTAAAATTAAAAAAAAAGAGAGAAAAAGGAAAAAATATATATATAATATATATCATTGCTCCCAAAGTCCACCTCCTCAATTTGGGATGATTCCACAGACACACGGTACATCAAGTTGATTGTGGAGATTTAATCTGCTGCTCCTGAGGCTGCCGGGAGACATTTCCCTTTCTCTTCTTCGTTCGCACAGCTCCTGGGGTTCGGCTTTGGATTTGGACCCGCCTCTGCTTGTAGGTCACCTGTTCTTCGCTCAGACAGGACGGGGTTAAAGAAGCAGTTGATTCTGGGTCTCTGGCTCACTCAGACCGGGGGGAGGGAGGGGTACGGATGCAGGGCGAGCCTGCGGTGGCAGAGGCCAGCGTGACATTGCACCAGCCTGAGGTACGCCATGTGTTCTCCCGGGGACGTTGTCCCTGGATCCCGGGACCCTGGCAGTGGTGGGCTGCACAGGCTCCTGGGAGGGAAGGTGTGGATAGTGACCTGTGCGTTCACACAGGCTTCTTGGTGGCTGCAGCAGCAGCCTTAGCATCTCATGCCCATCTCTGGGGGTCCGCACTGATAGCCACGGCTCGCGCCTGTATCTGGAGCTCGTTTAGGTGGTGTTCTGAATCCCCTCTCCTTGTGCACCAGGAAACAAAGAGGCAAGAAAAAGTCTCTTGCCACTTCGGCAGCTCCAGACTTTTTCCCAGACTCCCTCTGGGATAGCTGTGGCACACTAGCCCCCTTCAGGCTGTGTTCACGCCGCCAACCCCAGTCCTCTCCCTGCGATCTGACCGAAGCCCAAGTCTCAGCTCCCAGCCCCGCCCGGCCCCGGCCGGTGAGCCCACAAGCCTCTCGGGCTGGTGAGTGCTGGTCGGCACCGATCCTCCATGCGGGCATCTCTCTGCCTTGCCCTCCACACCCCTGTGGCTGTGCTCTCCTCCGTGGCTCCCAAGCTCCCCCCCTCTGCCACCCGCAGTCTCTGCCTGGAAAGGGGCTTCCTAGTGTGTGGAAAGCTTTCCTCCTTCACAGCTCCCTCCCACTGGTGCAGGTCCCGTCCCTATTCTTTTGTCTCTGTTTTTTCTTTTTTCTTTTGCCCTACCCAGGTACGTGAGGAGTTTCTTGCCTTTTGGGAGGTCTGAGGTCTTCTGCCAGCATTCAGTAGGTGTTCTGTAGGAGTTGTTTCACATGTAGATGTATTTCCGATGTATTTGTGGGGAGGAAGGTGATCTCCATGTCTTACTCTTCCACCATCTTGAAGCTCCTCTATATTTTTCAAATAATAGAATATTTGATTCAGCCGTTCTCCACATACACAATTTTCCTTTTTTAACTAAGTCACTGCCACTTGTCTTCTCCAAAGAACTGTGGCCAACTTATCACAGAACTTCCTGGCCTAATTGGAGAAAGATGCAAGTAGAAACAATGGGTTTTGTTTGTTTTTCATAATTGTGATGATTCTCTCATTTTTTTGGATGATTTGCATTGCCCCACTTACATTCACTATATTGTGAGCAACCTATCAGCTAAGCAGCCAAAGTAACAATGTCATTGATTATCAATATTGGGGATTTCCTCAATCAGAAAAGATGTAGTAAGCAAGTAAGTGAAAAATACTGTATTAACCATAAGAGAACTGAAAGGCAACTAAATAATGGACCCTGCCCTCAACAAACTGACAGTCTTAGAAGGGTGAGACATTTATAAAATGTATATAAATATGAGGGAAACTCTAACAGTGCTTTAAATACATTTTTAATAAATGTCATTTTTGAGCATGACAGATAGAATAATCTATCTCATGATTTGAAGGGACTTCACTCAGTATCATCATAGTACATCACAGACATCAACAGAAGAGGTTGATAATATAATAATAACAATTGGTCATAGCTCTGTAGCTGAAGCTTGGATGCCACCACCTCCTGCCCCAGGATAAGCATTCATTCTTTACATACTTTATCATGCTAATGACTAAGAAACCTAAGGGAATGGGTTCAGAAGTCTGAAAGTAAGAGATTGTTTTAGTCAGCTTGAGCAGCTGTAACAAAATACCACAGAGTGGTGGCTTAAACAACAAACATTTATTTTTCAACATTCTGGAGGCTAAGAAATCCAACATCAAGGTGCTGGCAGGTTCGGTTCTTGGTAAGGATTCTCTTCCTGATTTGCAGACGGCTACCTTCTGGGATGTATCTTCACGTGGTGGAAAGGAATGAGTGCAAGCTCTTTAGGCTGTTCTTATAAGGGCACTGATCCTACCATAAGGACCCCACCCTCACGACCTCACCTAAACTTAATTACCTCCCAAAGACCCCACCATCAAATACCATCACTTTATGGGTTAGGGCTTCAACATGTAAATTTTGGGGGGACACAAACGTTCAGTCCAGAAAAGGGATACTCAAGGAACTCAGGATAATGACTACCAACTAGTATAACAATATTTTGATACTTTAAAAACATGTTCATGGGCTTCCCTGGTGGCGCAATGGTTGAGAGTCCGCCTGCCGAGGCAGGGGACGTGAGTTCGTGCCCCGGTCTGGGAAGATCCCACGTGCCGCAGAGCGGCTGGGCCCGTGAGCCATGGCCACTGAGCCTGCGTGTCCGGAGCCTGTGCTCCACAACGGGAGAGGCCACAACAGTGAGAAGCCCACGTACCGCAAAAACAAAACAAAACAAAACATGTTCATACTTTAAAAACCATCCATACCCTATATGGATGGAAATAGGCTAAACATGTGTCCTGCTATGTTAAGATAGACACCAGAATGTGAATAGCATTTTAGTAGCTGCTTATGTTATTTAAGGCTGAAAGGTTAGGTGTATTTACCACCTCAATACGTCATTTGCATACATGTATTTTGCATTTCATTGAATCTGTACTAACTAAAATTGATATTCAATTGACTCTTGAACAACTTGAAGGTTAGGGGCATCAACTCTGCTAGTGGAAAATCCACATATAACTTTACAGTCAGCCCTCCCTTTGTATCTGCAGCTCCATATTTGCAGATTCAGCCAACCATGGATCATGTAGTACTATAGATGTATTTATTGGAAAAAAATATTATGTAGCTCTAGCTACATAATGAAGAGTGAGCCCCTTATCCTTGAACCTTGAAAAACACCTCACCATTAAATAGAATCTGCCACAACTCCACTAAACCAGTAACTTGAAAGTAACTTGGAATTGGCACCACAGAGAAGTAATTTTTCCTTTATTTTTTACCCTTAAGGGCAGCATAATTTTACCTTTCACTTTTTTTTCTGTGAGAATAACTGAATTGAATCTAAACACAATCATGTCTTTGTCTATTTTTATTTGAATAAATATGGCAGGAAGTACTTACTTTATAACACTAGCTCTGCATAACCTATTTCCTTTCCATGTTCAGATGTCATGAATATTTATGAACCCAGAGATGGAAGCAGTAAAATAAAATAAATTGGCTTTAGCCAAACACTATTCTGTGATCTTTTCCAGTTCATTCAACCGACTGCCACTTGACCAAGACCTTACTCAAATGAACTTACACATTAAACTACTCACTGAAAAATTGATTTCCCAAATGTTTTCCAATTACAAAAGTCACATAGAGTTTTGAGGAAACATTCTGCAAAGAAATCAGTATTGGTAAGACCTTTAATTTTGACACAAAATTTTAAAAATCAAATGCTGGTTATTGCTTGTAGGTTCTTAGGCCCTCAAGCCCCTTCCTACAGTGTGCTCTCATAAAAGTTTGCATTTTTGCCCTGAAAATTTTATGTCTCCTCCTTTGTAAGAGAAATATGCATCCATCTCTTGGCCATGTGACTTATGAGGTCTTCCTGTGGAAGAACGTCATTTACGACTCCATTGTCAGGTGTGGTCCTTTGACCTTCTTTGGTCAATAAAATGCAGGCAGAAGTGATGCAAATACATTCCAAGCAGAAGTTCAACTAGCCATCTTGTATTTCTGCTAACCCTCTTGCTCTCTCCCTCTGCCACAGGGACAACATGTCTCAAATAGGGCCTGTTCTTTCATATCAAGTTCCAGAGTGAGGAAAGATATATGAAACCAAAACACATGAAACTCACACCTAATAACATGCAATATGAATGAGAAATATACCAGCATATTTGTAAGCCATGGGAATTTGTCAATGAACCATAACCTAATAAAGCTGGTACTGGAAACGGGATGCTTTCATAAGAAAAGCCTAAACCATGTGGCACTGGCTTGTAGTATTAGGGGGAAGATAAGGCCAAAACTGTTATCGAACGTTTAAAAAACAGTCCTACCTTGTTACAAAGATTGTAAAATAATATGTGAAACTCTCACCTGTGACAATTAAGGCAGATAACGTTCTGAATGAGTTTTTGTTAAAGTGGTTGGTGTAAGTAATGTTACAGATGAGACTTTGTCGTTATTAGTTAGGTTTGACAAGCTACTAAAAGAAACAGATTGGCTTAGAAGAGAGTTGACTGGTATATAAGAAGGGGCAACATGGAGGATCCAGAAATTTCAGGGCTTGCAAAGTGAGAGATGAAATAGGTAAAAGATAAATTAAGTTTCAGTCACAGGGCAAAAACCAAATCTAGGACTTTGTTTAGGAAAAAAAATGAAAAGAAAAGAAAAGAAAGGAAAGGTGGAAGGAAGGAAGGAAGGAAGGAAGGAAAGAAAGAAAGAAAGAAAGAAAGAAAGAAAGAAAGAAAGAAAGAAAGAAAAGAAAAAAAAAGAAAAGGAAGGAAGGAAGGGAGGAAGGAAAAACATGGTATCCTTAATTCACCTTTAAAATACTTTTAGATAGCAAAATGCCTCAGGGAAAAGAGACAGAGTGTGGTGCTCCCCCTGAAGACTGATAGATTCCAATTACCCAGATCTTAAGTTTAGAGAGAAGTATGTCTCAAAAAGAATTGTAGGTCAAGGTATTAGGACAATTAGCCTGATAGGAATCAGATACATTTGTAGTTGATAAAGTTTTTGAGTGAGTTGTATTTCCAAAAAAGCTACCAACCTGAACAAAGATCCTGTTCAAGATGGAAAATAACCTTTGGGCTGCCAAGTTTCTATGGCAGAATGAAAGCTGAAGAAAATCTCTCAGGTCCTAAATAATAACCTACAGTTTAGTATTAAATACCCTTTAGTCTTAAAGAAAGCACTTCTCTGAGAATGAAGTCAAGTGCTAAGAACCAAGGGGGAAGATGTTCTCATGGACTAGAACTAAGACCTAATCAAGAAACATTCCCTACTCCCAAGATTGTGGGCTTTTCAAGAGCAAGATTTAGTAATTTCTATAGACAATATAAATGCTATGCATCTCTAGTTCTTCCTGTTGCTGAATGAAATCATTATTGCCATTTTACCTCTGCTTTATCAAAGTATCCCAGATGTTTTGGGACAGAATTTTTTTTTTCCTTTAAAAATTTTAGGTTTCTTAATCAAGAAGTAACTGATGTGGAGACCATTACAACACCTTCCATCTTTAGCCCATTGCTGTGGTTGAATGAGGCTTTTACGCTGGCTCCTGTGGAATGGTCTTGCATTCACTTTACATGAAGAGGGAGAAAGAATGAAAGTGAATATTAGTGACCATGAAGGTTGACAGTGGGACATGGACTTATTATTTCCAAATATGCTCTCTTCTGTTTACCTATGAAAGGAGCATACATTCTTTCCCATACCAGATAAATTTCAGTGTCTTTCTTTGGGGAGGATAAAGCCACCAATCATGTTGTGAACCTTGACCATATGACATGGTTGACCAGTGAGTTTAAATGACAGTGGCCAGTTCAAAGCAGAAATTTTTAAAGCCGTTGTGTGGTCCCACCAGCAATCTTGCCCTTCCACCCTGTACTGAGAATGGCATACCACAAATATACGCTACTCCTGCAGCCTGAGAAAGAAGACACATGGAAGATAGCTTCAACCACCCCAAAGCTGCCACTATGTAACAGAGACAGGAATATACCATACTGTTGTGAACCACTGATATCCTGGGGGTATTTGTTACTATAGTATAACCTTAAAAAATGACAAACATAGTTCTATGCCTGTAAGACTGAGATTCTAAAAATTACATTTCACTTAATACCCTTCAGCTGGGTTCTGATTAATTACTGCCAGTTGGAGGTGCTTGCATGAAATTAGAAAATATAAAGAAGACAAAAATACAGTTTTCTACTGTATCTGGAAACAGCATCGGCAGTTGTGGCTCCTAGATTCCTTCATTGTCATAAGAAATGTGGGTTCTAAGTTTCCCAGAAATACCACTTTCTCTCATCTATACTTTTAGCACCGTGGTTCCTCCAGTTAGTGATCCACAGATAGCACTGCCTTTTTCTCATTTTTTCTTGCATGCCTAGGAGATAGTAACAACTCTTTCTCTTAGTATACTCTGGGTAACATCACTTTCTGCTTATATATTTTTGTTCCTGCAGTCATTTTAATTTCTAACACTTCTATAACAAATTTCCTGTATTAAATCCCTTTTGGATTAAAACATTTACACTATTTCCCAGATTGGATCTGACTGATGCAAACAGTATATCAAAGAAAAAAATTTTAGAGTGTCTGCTACATGTGGGTTAAAAAAAAACCTTAGGAATGGGAAGGAAGTTATAGAGATGGAGAAATAGAACAGGGATGAACACTACTACATGATGTCAGGCATTGTGTGATCATATATAGCCAATCAACAATATGAAGCAGATATCATTCTCTAAATTTTAGCTATGAGGACACTGTGCTTTGGAGATACTAAATGAATATCCCAAAATTACTCATCATTGACAGGGATAGTATTAAAATTATGTCTGTATGATTTTAAATTATGTCTTTTAAGCTTTCAAATGCTTTTAATAATACTTAATGAACTATTAATACAAAATAAGTGCTAATTTGTGCAGCAAAATAATATATTATAAAATGAGGAAGATATGCCCATATAGCAATACAATTCAGGAAAAATGTTATAAAAGAGATACGGTTTGCACTGTATCATAAAATGCAGTAGAATCAGTTTAGGCAATAAAGAGTACATTAAAATGTGAAGGAGCGGCCAGAAAAGAAAAAAGACAAACTGAATGTGATTTGCTTCAGGAACAGTTAAGTTGCTGGTTTGATAGAAGCTGGCATTAGATTTTGGAGTTAATGGTAGGTAAAGTAGAAACATGTTACAGAGACAACTGAGTGCCTGGTAAATCTTAGTCCCAGTCACAGAACATGTGAGAGTCTTTGTAATTTCCCAGGCAGTTTAGTGAATATTTATTTTAGTGACAATATGGAGAACAGAATGGATCAGAAGAAACGTGAATAACATATTAGTTGGCATATTTTTGCATTAATCAAAACTTTGACTTGATAATGCCCAAATCTACAGTGCTTCCAGTGGACATTAATATTCATATAACCAAATGTTCAGAGTGTCCAGAAGAGTGTGTAATAGCGATAATCTGTAGACTTCATAAACATATAAAGCCTCCCGGGTAGATATTTTGCTGTGATCTTGAAAATCTAAGATGAAAATTCCACAACTTCTCTAGTAATTCTTTCAATATTTTGTCACCTACGTCATTCTCTTTATACATAGCTAAAACCTCTCCTGCTGTAATTAAGATTCCTTTCTTTTCTTTAGGTTTCTATGGCCATGTGACAAAATGGCAAATAACTTCCCATAAACCCACATGCAACTATACTCCTTGGCTGAAATGATGGCCCAAATCCACAATGCGCTAACATGTCCTACAAATCCTTTCAGTCATTACTGATATGTGATTCATGCTTAATATGTGTTTATTTTATGTTATATGCATCTTAAAAAACTGTGATTCATGTCTTTTTCTCATTTGTGTTATTGACAAGCAAAGTCTAATACAGACTTGAGTATAAGTAAGCTGTGTTATCTGCTAAATTCACATGTTGAAGCCCTAACCCCCAACACCTCAGAATGTGACTGCATTTGCAGATAGGGCCTTTAAAGGTGTGATTAAGTTAAAATGAGTTTTTTTCGGGGTGAGGGGGGTCCTAATCAAATCTGACTGATGTCTCAATGACAAGAGGACATTTGGATATTGAAAGAAATACCAGGGATGTTTAAACACAGAGGAAAGACCATGTGAGGACACAGCCAGAAGACAGTTATCTGCAATGTAAGGAGAACAACCTCAGAAGAAACCCCAGCTTCCAATACCTTGATCTTGGAATTCCAGCCTCCAGAACTATGAAAACATAAATTTTGTTGTATAAGTCATCCAGTCTGTAATATATTGTTATTGCAGCCCTAGTAAATTAGAAAAATGTGCAAAAAATACAGGAATTAATGCATATTATTTGATAAAAATCTAATGTGAAACTTTTAATATATAAAGTGAAATAATAAAATTTACATGTTCATATTCAGCTTTTCTTACTTTAAACTTCTCTGAATTCCTATATTTCCTCTTAAATTTACTGCAAGTTCAGAAACTGAGTATGTTATAAATGGTGTCTCAAACTGAGTTGATAACTAAAAGTAGTTATTTGTATTGCTAATTTAATCTCAGTTATAGCTTTAGCATCTGTGCACTGCAGTATCGTTCCCAGTAACATTCTAAAATTAATGAATTTTCCCCAAAAAGTGATTTCAATCATTTGACTTTCTTCTTTATGTACATGATGAATTTAATGCAAACATAAGGCATGACTCAAATACATCTAAATATCATATCACAGGATATGGCATATAAGGTCTTAATTCTATAGATCAATAAGAAATTCATGAAAATTCAGACATAAATTTGTAAATCATTCTGTATGTTTCCATTGCTCATATTATTTTTTAACTGTCCAAGCATTTAAATTCTGTATTTTCAAGAATTACTTCTTGTATTATCTGTAGCAAAATCAGAAATATATACACTATAAGTACTCTAGAGTCTGTGGAAAGAATGAATAATCCTGGTAGCTTACTGGAAGTGAGTCTCTAAGGATATCATTTTTTTTTATCAAACTCTGATCTCTGTTTCCACCTCACAATTTGGCATTTTGTCTGTGTTTTGTCTAACGATAATCTTTGAAAGAAATGATTGATTTTTACTCTTCACTGCAACACGTTAGGGCATCAAGAGGAGGTAGATTTAATTAGTGAATTAGTCTGAAATTTCTGAAACCATTGGTGGTGGGTAAACATTATTTTAGATTTTTAATGGGCTTCAATAAAATTCAATGCATGCTCAAATATCATAAAAGAATATAGTGTAGTGGTCAAGAGGTAAAACTAGAATCAGGCTGCTTGCATTTGAACCCCAGCTTCGCCACTCACTAGCCTGTGAATTTGAGCAACTTATTGACCATCTGATACCTTTGTTTCCACAATTATGAAACCGAACAAAAAATCATACTCACCTCATAAGGATGTTAGGGGTATTAGATGCACTATCTTTGTGAAGGCATGCTGAAAATGTATGACACAGAGTATATTCTGTAGAAGTGTTTGTTAAACGAGTAAACAAATACATGGACAAATAAATATTATCTGCAACAATTCTATCACCCCAAAAAGGAATTCTTTCTGTCTTTCCTTGAGTTTTATCTTGTGCAAATGAGCCAATATCACATTTGTTATTGTGAAACGTGTGTCACTGTGAAATTACAAAGTCAAATATTATATTTTATAGAATCACTGATAATTTGTTTTGAAGTTAGTAATGATTGCAAATGATGGAAATATGGAGAAGTCACAAAGAGACTGAATTCCTCTCATTCTTAAATTGTATTCCCTGATGAACAGGCCAGTATCATTGCCTTCGACTTCACTTTGATTCACCAAAAAGACATCTAACCATATCGAGTATTTTGTTTTTCCATTTTTATTGATTTTAACACAAAAAATGAATAACTTTATCAGGGCGAAGTATGTACAACAGTGTGAGGATTCTGCTGTTTCCGCCAGAATTTTGCCTCCAGAGTCAAATCTGTCTACACGTAATCTTTCCTATTTCTTTGGTCTTCTGATCAAAGTTTGTTCTGACTTTTTTTAGTAAATGCATCGGTCATTCTCCTTTGATGAAAACCAGTTCAAGGACAAATCAAATGCATCTTTCTCTCATCTTAAGCAACTCTATGAAAAGTCACATAAAAATGGAATCCAGTTCTAAGATATCAAAGGATCACCAAGTTAAAGGAGAAACTGAGCTCTAAGGGAATAACTTCTTATTGAAAAAAAATCTGAAGTCCAAGGGAAAAAAATAACCTTTAATAATTGCCTTGTTATCATTCAATTTATTCTTTTTAGCTTACCCCAGCCTCTCTTCTTAAAGGTCTTCATGACAAATTATTTTACTAATGTGGAAGCTCTATACGTGTATAAGTGTGACTGCATCATAAGACAACTGGGAATACATATAATACCACAACTAATTACGCATATAAAAACAAATTTATTTAACATATTGGTTTCCATCTTGCCCTAATTATAAATTGGGTCAATATATGTAAATAACTTAATGTTATCCAAAGTTTTATCCCCATTCAGTATAAATTCAAGGGCATTGCATTAAAACTAATCTGTTTAATATTACAAATAAAAGAGTATTTGATGCTTATGAAATCAGAATGTTATGTGGCATTCATCAAAATTGTACATATTTACCTTAATCATGCTAAAAATAAAGTAGATCTTTGAAATTTTGACTTATAATTTTATAGTGTCCCCACATAATTCAAAAATATAAAAATCTTACACATATTAAGCAACTGTTTGACAGGGAGCTTATGACCTTGAAAGACATATTATTCCAGGTAATGATCAATTACAAGGGTATCTTCTATATTAAGCCAAACATGATTGCCCGCTCAGTGTAACTCACTGGTCCTAGATCTGTTCTCTAGAGTCATGCAGGAAATAGTAAGACAACTCTTTTACATGGCAGACCTTTAAGCACTAAATATGCTACTTTGCCCTCCTAATGGCTCTTTCCCAGAAGGAATATCAGATGACAGTTAAAGCATATATACAGGCTTTCATTAATGAAAAAGAATCAGAGAGTGTCAGTTTGATGAGCTATCTGTGGGGAAGATTTCAACCCTGAGCCACAATGATTTAATTAAAATTCTAAAATATTAGATAACTAAATAAGCCACTATTTAAAGTGTTTCAAATACATCTTTAAAGTCAACTCAGCCCTTTAAACATATTCTGAATGTCTAGATTCCTGTATCTCTGCTGTAGTGGCTGGGATTTTTTTTCCTCCAGCTGTCCTCAATATAAACTGATGGGGACAGTACAGATACAATATTGTAAAATGCTCATTCCTGTGTTTGGACTGCTGGCCAAGCAATTCTTTCCCACTGAACATTGGCAGCACAATGTTATTCTTCTATGAATTTCCATTTTTATGAGTTTTCTTTGCAATTTGGCCTGGGAAATGGGATCCTGGGAAGTTCTAAACAGTCTAATAACCAGGAGCCTTTGGAATTTATCAGGGACAGAAATGATGCCAACTCAAATGCAAGCATTTGTGTTATTGTCCTCCTCAAAAATAATAGCACTTTCTGGGGTTCATTGTTTCTGACCAGGCAGAGTGAGTCAATCCTGCAAATAGAGGATGGCTGAGGGTCCTAAAAATGCAGTAAACTTTTGAAATCAAAGCATCTCAGATAGCCATAACCTTAAATTTTAGAATTAAATTTAGAATACTAACTGGCCAACACACCATTGTATTTCTTCTCAACCTCTCAAATAGTTATGTAACTATAGTATACTGAAGAATCACTATAACAGCAGGAGGGAACATTTACAAATACAACCACCTTTAGGAATACCTGGGATCTATGTACATTATACTGTTCAATACATTGACATTGGTAGTAGAGCATTTCAAAACTAACCTTATGAGAGAAGTCAAATATCTTTAAAAATTATATTTATTTGGTTTCAATTTAATCTTATTTCAAAGCACAGTTTAATGAATTTCCTAAGTATATACAATTAATTTAATCTTTCACCTAAAATTATATTTATTTTGGTTTTAATCTGTGTATGTGTTTTATTTATTATCTTCTAAGTAATTTGCAAAACGTTTTACAGTTTAAAGAACCTCTTATGCCTTTATAGAGAGAACATTTAACAGAAAAAATGTGCATTTTTCCACCTGGGCCCAATACCACTGCTCGAGTGTATAGTAAAGTGATGAATTTTGTATTTTTTAAAAATGCTTTAGTTTTAATTGTACAATTAATACAGGACTTAAATGTGATGTTAATGTTATACATGTTAAAGTGAGTGTTGATTTTCAGTTGAATTTATAAAGGCACAATTTTTGGAATAGTTGCAAATGTAGGCTTCATACTCAAATCACATAGTAGCTCTGCACTCATGTCTAGATGCAGTATTTGAAATGATCAGAATTTACTTTTGAATAGGGCTGGATGATTTCAAAAGCTTCTCTAATTCTGAAAGTCTAAGAATTTTAAGAATTTAACATCAAATTGTACGTGAAAAGCAAAGGTAGAATAGCAAGATAATGGATATGACAACCAAAAACAGAGATACTCATAATACTAGACTAAGACAGAGTAAGAGATCATTGAGTTGGGATATTTAAGAAAGGCTTCCTGAAGGTCCACCTTTGACAGTGGGTGGAATATATCACAGACAAAGCTGAAGGGCACCAGGAAAGGAGGAAGGTAAGGAAGGGAACAAAATTTAGAAATTTGGAGATCTAGTTGACAAATCATAAGGAGTAGAAATAAATTTTTCTGGAAATTTGAAATGAGACCATATTTTGGAAATCATTAAATATAAGGAGAAACGTTTGTCTATTATTTATGAGAAAATGGGGAAACAATGAATAGGAGAAATGTGACAACTGTACTTTAAGCTGCTTATTTTTTTCAAAAGTCGACACAATAGTTTGAGTAATGAAAAGAAACCAAAACAGAAAAAAAAAATCAAGAGCCTGTTGTAACAGTCTAGGAAAAAGCTAACAAGCTTTTGAAGAAGAATGTTGGCAATAGGAGAGGGAAAGCAAAGGGAGAGAAAGGGAAGAGGAGTCTATCAAATTCCTTCTAGGTTTTACACATTAGATGGCTAATACAATTATAAATTTGATTATTCTTATGACAACTATATGAGGTTGATATTATTAGTATCATTGAACATAAGGATATTGACAAAGATTTTAAGGAATTTGTTTAAACATACACATAAGTGGCAAAATTGCTATTAGAAACAAATTCTAGAATTGGAATCCAAAACTTACAACCATGGTATTATTTAATCTAATACGTTTTTTTAAGCTATGCTATATGTTACTCTTATGCTTACCCAGCCCAGTGCTAATTTACAAATATGGGAAGAATTTTTAAATATCACTGTGTGTATATAATTTGTAACACTTCCCTACGTGGTTGACCATGGTGACATGGTTCTCTTATTTTTAGGGAAAAACATGTGAAATCTTCAGGTTGTATCAATTGGTATGGAGGGACAGAAAAGGAGACAAAGTTGATGTTGAATTTGAAAGTTAAAGCCCTCTTTCTCTAAACTTTTGCTGGCATTATTATATCTGGCAAATTCATGAGCAGGAGTTAGTTTCAAAGATAATAGAGTGTAGTCATCTTAGGGTAAACTGAATTTGAGTATTAACAGATGATATCCATATTACCAATTGGCTTAATTTAAAACAACAGAATCCACAGTAGTACACAAGAAATTTATTAGAAGAAACTAACTTGTTCATAGAACCTGCTTATTGAAATTCCAGATTCTGAAGGCCTACAGAGGTAGGCTCCATAGTGAAGGTCACTGTTGGGTTTCTTTATACACACCTCTTAACCATTCTCATTTGGTAACCATAATGCTTAAGAATGTACACAGAAGTACAGTCCCTGCCTTTTACAAAGAACCAGATATCCATCAGCACGTCTTTCAAAGATCAATTATTACCTCTCATGTGACCATCATTTCCTTTTGCTCACCTCCAAATCTTATTTAAGTACATCTGACTAGCAGAACATGCATCATCACCCTGCACCTCAGCTGCAAGGGATTCTTGGGAAAAAAATCTTCTGACTTGTGACTTAGCAAGGCAAGGTTCAAAATGAGGATTATTTTCAAATACAGACAGATATAACATCAAATAAAAATGTTATATCACTGAAAATCATGAATGTCCATTAGAGCACACATCTCAATACTGGCTACACATTATTAATATGCACAATACATACACTTCTTCCCTATTTAAGCTTCCAAACAATAGCATGCACTCAAACAAACATAACTATTCTTTATACAGATAAAAGTGATCACCCTTTATAAAGTCAATTCAGTTACTGAATGTACAAGTCCAAGATTTCTGAGTAATATCCTTTCCTCCTACAGAGCAGTCATAACTGAGTCCTGACATATTTTAACTTACAGGCAAAATAAATTTAACCTCTAACCAACTGATACTATATAAATAGAAGGGGAAGAAAAAGTGAAAATTGAAACATTTAAATAGACAGTTGGATGGAGGGATGTAATGTAGAGCACAAGAAATATATTCAATATTTTTAATTATAATTATATATATATAATTATAACTTTGGTGTGTAAGTATAAAAATATCAAATCACTATGCTGTACACCTGAAACTAATATAATATTGTAATATTTATACTGGGCTGGCCAAAAATTTCGTTCGGGTCTTCATAACATCTTACGAAAACCCGAATGAACTTTTTGGCCAATCCAATACTTAAATAAATTTTTTTTAAAGACCATAGTTGGTACTGAGACTACTTTTTCCCATATGTATTTCATGTTCATTTTGCTGTCAGCTAATGGTTCAGCTGGTCAGTGTTATTTACCTGGAAATGTGACACAAAACTGAATTTCCTGTGGAAGTCCTTAGCTATTTTAAATTTATTATGAAGCTCTTACTATCCATTAACTTTTCCAAAAGACATGACAGTACTTGAAGGTACCTTAGAGGATTCTCTGGGTTTACTTGTAGTCTTTCTTCCCAGATTGGTTATATCCCTTTGATAATCAAAATCAATTACCCATCCAACACAATAATCTTTTTATTCCTTTTTATTCCAGTGCCAGGAAGTCTGAAATAACCAGGCAGAAGTTTTAGCTGCCAATTAACTGGAACTGTGCTGTATCCTTGGGTACTATAAACTAGCAGATCCCACAGTTATGGAGGCTTGAAAATAAACAGAATCATGAACCCTGAACCTTTCAAGTTTTTGACGCTGGTACCAATTTTTACATTTTATTAGAGGTGCAGTCTTGATTTTGGCTTACTATTTTGATACGAAAAGATATAGTCCAGAAGTTTCCACTTGGTTAGTTATACCATCCCATAAGTCAAAGAGCCAATGTAGATACCATCAGTTGCTGATTATATTTCTTCTAACCGTACATTAGAAATAGAGATATAAACAGAATTTATTTATAGATGGATTGAGCCACTTTGAGGGGGACTTGGGCCAAACTCCATTTACCTCCTGACCCCCAGAAACCTGTAAGCCACAGTTTTACCCAGTTAAACCTGAAAAAAAGTGTCAGTTCAGAATCAGTATCAATCACTGAGTATTCTGTGGACTTGACTCTAAGCACAATTACCCTAGGAAATAGGCATAGGGCCTCTTGGACGAAGATAGCTGGAAGGTTTATAAAATGTTTGTGCAATATTATTCTAGACTCGTCCCTTAAGGTTATTCAAACTGCCCTTTTCCAAACTGTGTTTTAGAAATTATCAAGATTCTCTGACTCTTTAATAATGAGTCCAGTTAGATCTTTTTGCAGAAAGAAATTTATTTTTCTTATATCCCATTTCCTTTGGTGCCAGGGACCAATGGTAAATTAGCCACAGCCAAAGATCACTGTGGCCTGGGTCATTCTGTTTGCCACCCTGGCTCTGAAACCTCCGTGCATAACTACACCCACTTTGTAGCACTTAACGCTAGTAGCTAGTGGCCAGGTGAGTATAATTACTCAAGTAGATTTCAGAGCCACAGTGACAAAGAGGCCTCTGCTGCCTCAAGGTCCATGATCTCCATTAAAATCATAAAGTCAATTTCAAGGCACCACCTTCCGACTCTATTCTTAGCTTACAAAGGAGAGAAACTACAGCCCTTCTCAATGATGCTAGCCATCACTGAACAGTGTAATTCCTGTTGCATTGATGAAGAGAGGATAAGTGGGTTGCATTTGCAGTTTACTCAAGTATTCCTATTTCTGTAACTCTTTAGGTTCTTTCTATACTATATCAAAGAGACTTTGTTATCGCAACTTTATTTAGTAAGTAATGAAATTAACTCTAGTTAGTTTAACCAAAAGCAATTTTGTAAAGTTATTTTAGGTAGCTCACAGAGTCAGGAGGCTAAATGGTCAGAAATGCCCAAGCAATAGGGTTGCCAGATTAGCAAATAAAAATATAGGACACCAACTAAAACTGCATTTCAGGTAGAAAATAGACTTATCTCCCTTAAAGAATCCGGTGGATTTTACAATACATTTGTTAGAAGATTTATTCTCTCATATTTAAATCTATTTTGTCAATTCATCATTTATTCTCTTATGTTAAATCTGTTTTGTCAGTTCATCTGATGGTAAAACCTAAGTCACAGTGTGTGAATCCCACTTTGATAGAAGCCTGGCTACTTGAGCTTTCTGTTTTCTCTCTTGCAAAGACACGATTCACAAACTGGGCAATTAAGGAAAATAAGATATTCAAAGGCCATGGGTAGCTAAACAAATCAATGTCTACGACACTCTGCAGCTGGGTGTCGGAAATGTGAGTTTAGATCCATTAGTCCATTAGATATATTAGATTTAATCACAGTGAAATATTTGTAGCTCAAATATTTTAAAGTTAAACAATAAGTAATATATATTCAAATAATAATTAAAATATCTCTTTGCTAATTCTCCCACATTGACAAATTATTCAGCATTTGTGGATTGTCAGTTCTCTCCCTTTTAGAACACTCAATGAAGAAATATTATAAGAGCTCTCTGAAAATAACGTCCTAATAAAGAACCAATTAAGTCTTTAAATCTGTTATTTCTCCCAAATGTTCAAACTCCTTTTCTAAATGGTTTTATTTTTAGAAAAAGAGAATAAATTTTATAATTATAGGAAACTCTTGGGCTCTTCTATTTTATCTTTCTACAGTGCATGAATGATAGTATATACAGAGCTTTTCAAGGCAAGCCTAGAGGGTTTTGGCATTCAGAGATCTGAGTCACGAGCTATCAGCTCACTGCAGCATTCCATTGGAATGTTATATATTGTTCAGACAATTCATTTCTGCAGTACTTTATACTCAAAGTGGTTTTGCTTAGGAAAGAAACTAAAATGCCATCTAATTATTCCCAAATCAAATATTGGCTGCATGTTTGTTTGAGCAATACAGAATTTCGGTTTACAAAATAGCTAGATAATATGAAAATTAGAAAGTATCTCAGGGTACAACAACACTCTAAGTAGAGAGGGATATGAAATATTAGGGAAAATGTGGAGAGTGCAGTTCCCACTCAAAGTGGAAATGTATCCACAGGATAAACTCTCAGAAAATGAAAGTATCACTGAGACCAGGACTTTTCTCTATGTCTAAACCACCTATTTATTGTTTCAAACAGAAGCTGGAGAATATCATTGAGACCACAAAGTGCCACTCATCATAACATGGATTGGGTGATTATTATTATTAAAACATATATGATAGATTATTTTAAAATGTCCCAAATCTGCTGTTGTACCAACAACAACTCCTGGAATATGATGTCATCAAAAGCTGGAGTCCACTTCCCCACCTCATTCAATCCAGGATGGCCTTGGACTTGTATTGGCAAAAATAGTGAGGCCTAAGTGACAGCGACTTGGTCTAAGTGTAGGCATAAAGAGATGTTGCACATTCCTGTTCACTTTCTTGGAGCCATCATTTGAGCAAGCCTGGGCTATCTTGCTGGAGAATGAAAGCCCATGTAGGCCAGAGATGGGTCATCTCATCTGAAATAATTCTACATCAGCCAACCTTCAGCTTACCATCCAGCTGACTTCACAATTATGTGAGATTGTAAGTACATGTACCTTAGGTTGTTTAATATTTTGTCACAGATCACTGATTCTCTGTTTATTTTATTCTTCAAGCTTTTTTTCTGTTTGTCATTTTGGATATATTTTGTTTCCATGTCTTTAAATTCACTAATGTTGAATGTGTGTCTAGTGTCTAGTCTCTAGTCTAGTGTCTAGTCTCTTGATCTTGTATATTTTTCATCTCAGGTATTTTATTTTTCATCTCTAATGATTTGATCTGGATATTTTTATATCTTTCATTTCTCCCCTTAGCATTCACATGCTTTTCCACTATTTACTTGAACATATGGAATATATTTGTAATAGCCTTTTTATCATTCCTATTTTCTAATTCTATTATCTGTGTCAAATCTAGTTCTACTTCTATTAACTGATTTTTCTTCTCATCATGGGTCATATTTTCTCATTTTTCATGCTTGTTAACTTTATTGAATGAAAACGAGAATTCTGTTTTGAGCGTTGGAGCTGTGTTTGTGTGTGCGTGTGTGTGTGTTTATTCTTCTAAATATTTTGAGGCTTCATTTTGTTGTGCAGTTAAGTTACTTGGGAACAATTTTTTTTTAACATCTTTATTGGGGTATAATTGCTTTAGAATGATGTGTTAGTTTCTGCTTTATAGCAAAGTGAATCAGCTATACATATACATATATCCCCATATCTCCTCCCTTTTGTGTCTCCCTCCCACCCTCCCTATCTCACCCCTCTAGGTGGTCACAAAGAACCGAGAAATAACTCAATTTGTTTCTTTTTATGGCTGAGTAATATTCCATTGTATATATGTGCCACATCTTCTTTATCCATTCATCTGTCGATGGACATTTAGGTTGCTTCCATGTCCTGGCTATTGTAAATAGAGCTGCAATAAACATTGTAGTACATGACTCTTTTTGAATTATGGTTTTCTCAGGGACAATTTGATTAATTGTTTCCAAGCCTGTTTTTAAGGTAGTTCCAAAAAAGAATTTAATTAAGAGCAAATTATGCCCCACTACTGGTGAAATTTCCTTCTGAGAACTCTTAGCAATGTTCCTTATTTTAGGAGGTCTTCCTACTTTAGACGGAATACAAATTATTCCTGGTGCCATATGAACACCAGGGATTGTTCTGCCTTATTCTTCCTATGTGTCTTTCCCTGGATTCATGTTTCCTCATACACATGCACTTATCAATACACAGGTTAAGGCCTGAGAGTAATTCTCTTTGGTTCTATGGTGCTCACTCTGTCTGCAGCTCTCTCTCTCTCTCTGGCACTCTGCTCCATTAGTTCTAGACAACTTGACTTCCACAAATTCTGACACCCTCGTGCAGGGAGACTGCTGGGCTCTACTTAGTATGCCTTTCCTGTATGTCAGCATTGGGCACGTGTAGAGCCCACCTCATGTTTCTCTTTTGCTGGGATCACTGTCTTCCACTGCCCATGGTCCAGTGTCTGAAAACTATTATTTCATATAAGTTGTCATTTTGTTTTTAAGTCTTGAGGGTAAACGTGGTTTTTGAAACATCATCATGATCAAGTGGAAGTCTTTTTTTATTCATCTTTCTTTCAGTATATTTGTTTACTTGACAGATGATCATCAATTACACTTTGTGAAGCAGGTTGTCTTATTTTTTAACCAACTCAAACAGTAATCTCTTTGAGGACAATGATGTTTCTTGTTCACTGTGGTATATATCAAGGTTATTATTAACATAAACTAACTTGCCAGTATAAACTAACTTGCCAGTATAAACTAACTTGCCAGCATAAAATAAAGAGAGAAAATTTAGTAAAAGAATATTTGTGGCAACTAGAATCAATAAAGGGATTGGATAATTAGCAGAAATCAAGGGAAATCTGAAGGCTAGATTGTAGGTCCATATCCAGGGTTGTCTAAATAACATCACTGTGGTTGCAGGAGAAACAGAAAAGCAAGGATCTGGCTAGACTGGCTTCTGAAGTAGGAATATTCAGGGCAAAATGTGCTAAGAATATCCTCCTACTCAAACTTTACATAGATCAGGTTACAAACATAATAGAATTAAGTTGGGTACTGGGTAGACAGCTTATATGTACTGAATAAAAAAATAATGAAAGAATATAATTTCATTACTCTATTTCATTACTCTTCAGAAATTGTTTTTAAATTAAGAAGCTATATTCCATCTTATTACTTAAATCCAGCTAACTGAAACAAACAGAAAGGAAAAGAGAGAGTTTCTTCTTTTATACGGGCGTGTATTACAAATTGAAAAGGTAATCTCAGTGAAGAGTTTTTTAACATTTTTATTCAAGATAAAATGAAAAGATAATGAAGATACTTAGCAACATGCCACATTTAAGCCTGATGACATTTGTTGCATTCTTACTTTGTCCTTGATATTTTAAAATAGTATTTAATGCAGTTCTTAAGAGAGTTAGATGATATAGATACAGTTTCTTCTAACAAATTATATTGCTCTGGTAGGTTAAATGACTCAACCAAGTTCACATGGCTGATAAGCAAAGCTGAGATTAAACTCATTTTTTAATTCAAATTCAACATTTCCAAAACATTCCTTTCTAAATGACTTCTCTTCAAGTTGAATGTACTTTTTAAAATTTAAATTAACTAAAGTATGATATTGAAGTATAATTGCATAGAACATTTTTTATAAATCACATGTAGTGATAATTTACAGAGTAAAATTCATTTTTAAGTATATAGCATAGACTGTACAGTTCTGACCAAACCTATATAGCCATATTACCACCGCATCAGTCAAAATATAGAATATTCCCATCACTCCAACAAGATCCTTTTTAATAGTTAATTCCATTCCCTACACTCTGGTCTTTGTCAACCAGTGATATAATTTATTTTCTCATAGTTTTTCCTTTTCCAGAATGTCATATAAATGGAATCACTTGTTCAGACCCTGATGGCTTCTACAATGAATTCTTTCAAACTTTTAAAAAAGAAATAATACAAATATTCCACGAGATGTTACATAAAATATAACAAAATATATTAAAAAGTAACATAGTTGAATAGAATAATGCATCAAGACTAAATAGTTTCATTCACTGCCTGGAAGTTTTGTCTATAGTTCAAAGTATCAGTCAATGTATTTTACCACATTAAGATAAAAAAAGAAGAATCATGTGTGATCATTAGACAGATGCAGGACAGAATTAGACAACATTCAGAATCCATATATGCTTAAAGATACCACAATGAGCAACAACTATGAGAACTACTGGAACAACTATTGGAAAAATCAGGAATGAGATAAAATCTTTAATCTGGATTAAAATACCTACAAAAAGCTTAGAGCAAAAATAAATCCCTAATGCAGTAAAATATTCCAAGCCTTTCCCCTGACCATTTATTGGAAGCATTGCATTCCACATATTACTGGAAAATATGGGAAGTAAAATAAGGCAGAAAAGGAAATAAATTTATAATGTTTTGAAAAGTAAAATAAAATTGTCATCATTTATAGATGACATAATTGTACATATGGAACATAAAAAGCCTGTAAGCATTAATTAGTGCATTTCAAAATATTACTCCTACAAAATCAACTTAAAAAATATGTCTACATACCAGCAACACTAATTGAAATTTTTAAAATGATAATTCTTCTAAAGACTACTTCATGAAACAACAGCAGAATACATATTCTTCTAAAAATCACTTGGGACATTCACCAAGATAGGCCACATTCTAGCCATAAAGCATACTTTATCAAATTTAAAGCAATAGAAATCATGCAATGAATGCTCTCAGACCACAATGGAATGAAATCAATAATAAAAAATAATTGGAAAATCCCCAAATACATGGAGATTAAACAACACACTTTTAATAACACATGGATCAAGAAGAACTCTCAAGAAATTTTAATAGATGTAAATGATGATATCCCTTGTTCACATTAACAAGTAGATGGATAGGAAAAAGTTTGTTGTTCAGGTGTTTGAACTACCCCTGTTATATCCCCAAATTACATGGTCACCTATCATCAAAAATTATTATTAATGAGCTGTGAACTGACAAATCAATTTGATCTTCCATTAATATTGTTCAAATAAAAAATTGAAAAACAACTGATTTGCAAAAGGATGTTACACAGTTATTCAAATCATTCATTTTCTCAACATCTACATCAATATTGTGAATTGTTCCTTTGGTGCCTCTGAGATTTTTACATCCCAGCACAATCTACTATAATAAATTAGAAGTAGATTAGAGGTTTTCCATTGTTGTGTGAAGTGTGAGAATGGTGATTTTTAAAGAGGAGATGGAAAATATGAATCTGCATAACGATGTAGGCACAGACAGATAAGTTGTAGGCAAAGTATTTATAGAAGATGAGAATCTGGGCATTGAATCCCTCACTACTATTCGTATCCCTGAAACTCTTGGAACGCTCTCATGTCCTCCCAGGTGTAAGCATATGCTAGCTTTATGCCCATTGCTCTAAGATAAACTGCATTTTCTCCTGCTTTCCTTAGCCACCTCACTTCAGCTCACTAAAATAATCAGGATCTTACAGTCAGCATGGGATTTACTGGATCCATCTGAAACCTGAAAATAGTTTTGTCTTGAGGTGATAGAATCAGAATTGGCATGTCAAGATTTTGGAATCTTTTCCAGCCATAAGATACTATTTTAAAAATGCCTAAGATCAATACTCAAAACCTGTTCAATATATAAATAAAAACAAGAAAGACTTCCCTCAATTCAAAGTTGAACAGTATATTCTATGAATATATTCATAATTACTTTCAGGTATGTTGATAATTGTATATTTTAGTATTCAGAGTATGTAGCACATTTATTAACATATCTGAAAATATTTATAAATTCATATACTAAGCACTAAGCTATTGGTTTTTAATATGGCTATTCATGTGAATCACCTAGAGAGTTTAAAAATAAAAACAAAAATACATGTTTCTGGCTCTCACTTCAAATCCACTGAATCAAAATCTCAGAAAGTGATGCCAGATAATTCTTTAAGCACTGGCTTGCTTATATGCATTTGAGAAATATTCCTCAATGCTATAGTCCCTTGTGATCCATAAGTAATCATATGCACAAATTATCCAGTAATTTTCAGGGGAATGTTGCTTGCATATGATATAGAGAAATTAATAATACATTTCATTATTGTGTTTAATTTCATGTACCTATCATGCATTTCTACTTGCTTCTGTAGTAAATGGGCAGTTTTTCTTTAAATGCTCACATAAGTAAATGTACAAAAGAAGATCAAAATATGTTTTTTTTCAGAATGTAAAAGTATAATAGCCTTCTGTCAATAAAATTATTTTTCTCATTTAGAGAAATAATACAGGCAGAATATAAGTTTAACTGTGGTAATAGCTATTAAATAAATGCAGCATGAACCGGCTTTGGAAGAGGATGTTAATATCTGTCATTCTCTTTAGTTGGCAATTCAATCATCTCAACCTCGAAATACATGTTTATATAACAAGTATTCTTGGTCCCTTGTTGTCACCTTGATAAGCATGTAGGTCTTCACATTATGGTTGATTTTAAGTGTTATGGAGACGATTTTACAAAAGAAATTGTTACTACTTTCTATTTAAATTGGGGTCTGGAAGGCTATGTGTAACAGCACACCTGATAATTGGTTCTATTATGAAGCACTGTCAAGGTAGATTTTCCAAGTACCAAACAAAATGCTTAACATTCGTTTCCAGGCGAAAACTGCAAGGTAGTGCTTCGGCAGCAAAAAACTCCCAATTCTAATTGCATAGAGTAAATCCAATTATGCCTTACATAATCCAGATGCCAAACTGACACTCAGGGTTCTGCCTGTGAACAATGTGCTGTTACCCCATGTTTGGGAGAGGAGGTGGGGGGAGGACAATTTTTTAGTATGAATCTTAGAGCAAATGTTAACTATTTCCATGTAAATAAAGTTAATAAAGTGTCTTTTTAATAACTCAAATAGTACATCCAGCTCCTTTGTCAGTGTCTTAAAAAGTATGTTACACACTTGACATCCAGGGCTTTTGAACACTTCTAAAATCAGTTAAATTTCAATTAACAAAGTTCAGATGATCAGATTTCCACCAGCGCACACATATTAAAAACCTTAAATGCAATTGTATAGGTCATTCTTCCTGGGTGGTCTTAGGCAAAAGAATCAATTTTTCTAATCCCTGGTTTCTTCATCAGTAAAATGTAGATAATATTCAATCTGCTTCATGGGGTCTTTCGAGGCTTAAATGAGAGTGTACATGTAACAAGTTAACAAGATGCCTAGAGCATAGTAAATATTTAATAAATGTTAACTATTATCTGATTTCAAATTATTATTTATGCTTGCATCCTACTAAATATATTCAGATCCATTTACTTTACAATTCATTTTTCAGTGCTTAGAACATGTCTCTACTTTTTGGTACTTTGACATAAAGATGAATGAAACACAGACTCCACTCGTGTTGGCTGTGTCCCATAGAAGCAGAGCCAGAGATGGAGATTTAAGAAAGTGATTTATTAAAGAATGCTTTTGGGGTAAAAACTGTATGAGTAGAAGGGGCATAAGCCAGGAAAGGGAAGAAGCTATGCAAAAAGAACTGTTTGAGAAAGCCTAGCTGTAGGCTCACCCCTAGGGGGATCTCTGAGGTATGCTTTGCAACACAGTAGGTCCTGCCTTAAGGTAAAAGTGCTAGGACCTTGTATCTTGCCCTATGAGGCAGTTAGAATCTTCAGTTGCCCATGAAAAAGTGTCTGAAGAAGACTGCAGGTGTAAGCCTTTAACCAAGGAGGAGAGGTTGTATACTGACCACATCAATCACAGTGGTAGAAGGGTCTTCAGGGGAATAGAATAAGACACCCCCAGCAGCATCTGCTATACTACCCTTGAATCAGTACCAGTCAGGTGAAACAGGTATCAGGCAGGATGGTGATGTAAATCATGTCAACTTATCATGAAACGTGTTCTGACAGAGTGCCGGTCCATATTGCTAGCAGGTTTTCTCCATCAGGCTGTTTTGCAGCACTAATCCTTTGCCCCACAAAAGCCTCACCACGCACATCCCATCTCCAGCCTGGACAACTCACACTTTTCTTTCAAGACTCAATCTAAAGCATTATTTTTCTGAAGAATCTCTCTAACTGCCAACTCAGCCTCCTTCTATATCTTCTAAAGCCACCTGTCTCAGTCCATTCAGACTGCTATAACAAAATACCATATACTGTGTGCCTTATAAGCAACAAACATTTATTTCTCATTGAGTTCCAGAGGCTGGGAAGTCCAAGATCAAGGCACCTGGTAGATTTGGTGTCTGGTTAGATAGCTGTCTTTGATCACATGAATGCGCAAAGACTCTCTGGGGTCTCTTTTATAAGGTTACTGATCCCACTCATGAGGGCTCAACCTGATGACCTAAATTACCTCCCAAAGGCCCCACCTCCAAATACCATCATATTGAGTGTTAGGATTTAACATATGAATTTTGGAGGGGAAACAAACATTCAGTCTATAGTACCGCCTATGAAGAAAGTTCTGTCAAACATTTATCACATGTTAATCACTGGTTGATATTTTTTGTTTTTCTAACTATACTGAATATCCTGAATAAGAACAATATCTTGTTATTCATCTTTGTTAGAGTTAACTCGATATTTACACATTCTAAGTAGCTTAAAAAAGGTTTGGCAAATGAATAAATGGATTAACGAATGAGTATACTAACATATCCTGTATCACTATGTGTATCTATAATCTCTCTATGTATACCTATAATCACTCTCAAATGTGAAGCATACCTGTTTATAGCTAAACTGCCACATGATATTGGATTTCACCTCATGATATTCATATAGTCTCTTAACGCCCAGCAGGTAAATTCAATTATATGAAACTTTCCTGACATTATTTTCATAGCTCTTTAGTGCACCTGTTACAAAAGGGTTAAGAAGAGAGAGAGAGGGAGAGAGATGTTTTCCCCAGAATTTTCTGAGACACATAAGAAAAATAAAGGTAGGGTTAATTGTAGAAAAATAGAAGACAGCATCAGGAATAAGTAGACATTGCTTGCTAGAAAGAGCTTCTGTCTAAGCAACAGGAAAAAAGGACATTCTTGCATTTCCCTGAGAAGAAATGCTGCTCTAGATTCCCTTGGAAGCATAAACTCATTCTCAAGAGACAATTATTTAATATTAATTTCTGGTAAGCTTGTCACAATAAAATGAGTTCAGGTTTTATACTCAATTAGAAAATTATGCTCCAAGAAATTCCAGTAATTTTACACAAGGACCTCATATCTCTATGATCCTGAGAGCTTACACCCTATTTTCAGTAAGACTATACTTCTCCGTAGAGAATTTTCATATGTTGCTTGTGTAATAGGTATTTTTTACAAACTTTATACCTCCCAAGCAAGATTCTGACTTCCCACAGGACACATAGCATTGATTAACATACAGGAGTCCATAAAACAGGTTTATTGAATTGAACTGACAAAGATAGTGATCAAACTGAGCACTAATATTTTATTTATAAGAGTTTAATAGGAATGAAAATGACTGTATTGGTGTTTTCTTGGCTTGAATACTGCTGACTGGACTCCAGGAAGAGTCTCTGAATCCTCAAGAAACCTCACGAAAGTGGTTTTTCCCTGCAAAAACTGCCAGGCTTTAGGTTGCTAATTATCCAAAATAAAACATGTATTCTTGGCCACAGCTTATTCAACTGAAGATTCATGCAGGTGATAAGAGCAAATAAGGATGGATTTGAAATAAGAGAAGACATCCACTTGGACCTGGCTTGGCTGAAACTGTACACAATAAGAGTGCTCCTTTTGAGCAAATTAAATCCTCTTTTGAGGAAGTATGAATTTTTGGTGAAAAAAAGATATGTATCTTCTTTGGTCTTGCCATTAGTCCAACTAAAACTGAACAAATTTCCCTGCTCTTTAAGGTAGCATGTGTTTGTTCCCTTATAGCTATCCAAATACCTCCTTTCTATAAGGACAACAGTCATATTGAAGTATGGGCCCATTTTGTTCCAGTAAGACTTCATCTTAACTAATTACATCTGCAACCATCTTATTTCTGAGTAAGATCACATTTTTTGAGGTACTGGGTGTTAGAAATTCAATGTATGAATTTTGGGGAGATACAATTTAACCCATAACAGAACTTTTTCAGTTGGCTCATGTTTTGTTTGCCTATTTGTTTAGAAATTCTTTATTTCTGGCACTATGAGATGCTCCAGACTCTACAAGATGCTACAGGCTTATCTTGTATATTTTCTGCCCCAATTCTAGAATCAGCCATTTCTTGAAGAATTCTTGTTTCTTTTTATTGGGGAATGGTATTAGAAACCAAGTTCTGAGTGCTAGGTGTCTTCTTTGCTACTGGGGTGTCACTTTTTAGTCCCCCTCAGTTGTCGGAGCAAAGAAATATATGTTTGTATACTAACCTCTGCATATACTCATATCTATAAATATTACTGTGTTTGTATTTATATTAAACATGAGTTCCTACTGAAGTCTCCAACTATTTTCTATTACCACATAGATTATTCTAGCCTACCTCTCCTTGATCTGTAACCTTCCACACCAAAAGTAGAAAACCTGGCTTCTGCCATTCATTTACTTAATTGTTTATTTCCGGTATACGCATATAGCAGTATCAGAATTGTTAACCCATACTCCCTTGGGAAACAACTATATCAACCAGACTAGAGTGGTTATGTGCAGTCCCTTCTGCCTCTTATTTTACAGACTCCTTTCATTTCCCAAGTTACTTATGTCACAGTTTATTCCCTACTCCCTTCAATGAGTTTTTTTGTATGTTTTTAATATTTTTAGATTCTCTTGTAATAGTCTCATTCTTTCTTGGGATGCCCAACTTCCTAAATGATTTCTTTTTAATTTGCATATATTAAAGCTTGATTTTGTGATGTAAATGTCTACGGGATTTGACAAATTCATAATGTCATGAATCCCTTATTACAGTTTCACACAGAATAGTTTGTCCTAAAAATTTCCTGTGCTTCACATATTCATCCCTTCCACTTCCCCTTGAACAATTAGCAACCACGATAGTCTCACTATCTATAATTTTGCTTTTACCAGAATGTCATATAATTGGAATAATACAGTTATGTAGACTTTTTAGACAGGCTGGACTTCCTTCACTTACCATCATGCCTTTAAGTTTTCTCTGTGCTTTTTCTTGGCTTGATAGCTCTTTTTTTCTTTTTTTAATTGCTGAATAGTAGTCTACTGCCTGGATATATCACAGTTTGTTTATCCATTCACCTATGGAAAGACAACTTGGTTGCTTCCAGTTTGGGGAAATACCAATAAGCCACTATAAACATTGATGTACTCTACACTTTTTGTGTGGATAAAAGGTTTCAATTCAATTAGCCAAATACTTAAAGGTGATTGCTGAATTGTATGGTAAGACTGCATTTCATTTTGTATAAAACTTCCAAACTATTTTCCAAAGTGTCTGTACCATCCCCACAGCAATGAATGGATGCTCTTGTTTCTCCACATCCTCATCAGCGTTTGGTATTGTCAGTTTTCTCGATTTCTGCCATTACAAAAGCTGTGTAATGGTACCTCATTGTTATGTTAACCTATAAGTCCATAATGACAAATAGTGTTGAGCATCCTTTTATATGCTTATTTATCATCTATATATCTTCTTTGGGGAGGTGTCTGTTCAGAGTTTTGCCCATTTTTCAAGTGGGTTGTTTGTTTTCTTATTGTTTAGTTTTAAGAGTCGTTGGTATATTTTGGATACAAGTCCTTTATCAGATATGTGTCTTGCAAATATTTTCTCTAGTCTGTAGCTTAATTTTTCATTTTCTCTACAGTGTCTTCAGTAGAGCAGAAGATTTTAATTTTAATTATATCCAACTTATTACTTTTCTCTTTTACAGATGGTGTTTTTGGTGTTGTATCTGAAAAGTTATTGCTAAACCCAAGGTCGCTGAGATTTTCTACCATGCTATTTTTCTCAGAATCTTATAGTGTTGCATTTTACATTTAGATCTATGATTCATTTTGAGTTGACTTTTGTGACAACTGTAACATCTTTGTCTAGATTCTTTTTTTAAGGAGGATGTCAGTATCCAGTTGTTTGGGTACCAAATCCTTTCTCCACTCAATTTCCCTTACTCTTTTCCCAAAACTCAGTTGAGTGTATTTGTGCAGGTCTATTTCTGGGATGTATATTCTGTTCCAATGATCTATATGTCATTAATCTTTTGCCAACACTATGCTGCCCTGGTTACTGTAGCTTTATATTAAGTCTTGAAGGGTGATAGTGTCAGTCCTCCATCTTGGTTCTTCTTCTTCAATATTGTGTTGGCTATTCTGGGTCCTTTTTGCTTCTCTATATAACTTTAAAAACAATTTGTTGATATCCACAAATTGATTTTGATTTTGAGATTGCATTCAATCTATAGATCAACTTGGGAAAAACTGAACATTAGGAATATCGAGCCTTGCAATCCATGAATACAAAATATCTCAGTTTTGTTCTTTAATTTCTTTCATCAGAGTTTTATAATTTTCTACATAGATTTACCGCAAACATTTTTTTTAGATTTATGCCTAAGTATTTCATTTTTTGGTGCTAATGTAAATGTTAATAGATTTTTAAATTTCAAATTCTAATTGTTCACTGCTGGTATATAAGAAAACTACCCACATTTGTATATTGATCTTATATCCTATACCTTTGCTATAATCACTTACTCTGATACCTGGATCATCTGTGGTTTGGTTTATATCTTGCAGTAATTTAGGCTCTTTTGCCACAATCATCTTTTTCATCTGGGATAGTCCCCCCAAAGACCAGTCATGAGACTAAATTAATTATGAAAGTCAGTCTGTTCCACTTAATCCAATTAAACTTAATTGCATGATCTCTATATTCCTAATCATCCTCACCTAAGGGGCATGTTACCTTCATGTTTTTAAACAGATTATCTGAGCCAAATCATTTTCACAAATATGACTCTGAGAAAAGACAGTTTAGATATAAAAAGACCAAGGGAAATCAAATTTATCTCATTAACCTAAGAGTTTGTGCCAAACCACATAATGATTTGTGGGCTGCCCATAAAATCTCACTGATAATGGAAACAATCCTGCTAGAGGGAGTGACATGTGAGCAAACTGCAGAACTGACTAATTTAAAATGCTAAAAAACATGGAGTTAAATTTTGTATGAAACCATAAAAAGCATTAAAAGGCAAGCTCTAAACTTAAATTATGATTGTTAAATCGGCACATAAAGGCATTTCATGGAAATGCACTGACAAATTACAGGTGTGAAACAGATTGCACCATTTTCCTATAATGTGCAAGTGTAACTAATTCCTAATTTAGAAAAAGAGCAGGAACACTGCTAGAGGACTCAAAAATTGTGTGATTTTATTCGTGTCAAAAGAGGAGGAGGTAGATGGTTATCACTTGCCCAAAAGTTACATGGCCAGTAAGTTGACATTTAATCTATGTTCCACCAAGCTCCTTCACTACAGCATATTTTATACATGTGTAATTTTTTTCTTATGGAAAGAGTAATTTTTGCTACGTAGAGTCACTGGTGGGTGAATCTATTCTTAGACAGAAAATTAACAACAGGATTCTGCCTATCAGAAACTTGGAAACTTGCAAGGTATCCTCATAGGCTATTATAATCAGCTGTGTGCTGTCAAGAATGGACCATTCCCAGCAGTTGACTACCTTTAGAAATCTCAATGAATTTGGATTTTAGAACACCTTTTTTTTTTTGAGGTACGCGGGCCTCTCACTGCTGTGGCCTCTCCTGTTGCGGAGCACAGGCTCCGGACGCGCAGGCCCAGCGGCCATGGCTCACGGGACCAGCCGCTCCGCGGCATGCAGGACCCTCCCGGACCGGGGCACAAACCCGCGTCCCCTGCATCAGCAGGCGGACTCTCAACCACTGTGCCACCAGGGAAGCCCTAGAACACCTTTGTAAGAGTAACTTTCCCATGGTGTTAGAATAGCAAGTACTAGAGCTGGGATTGAACTACGATTTTTCTGAATCTTGACCTTCCCACAAGCACAAGAAGAAAAGGAGAGCCAGGTAGCATTAGTACCAGGTCTTTCTAACTATACAAAGAGGGAGAGCATCAAATGTGTTCTTCCTTTTCTTCCCTTATTCCAACTGTTATCAGAATTTTTGTGTGAAGTGTACCTGATCTGGAGGAGGGGAAAGGCCCCAAGTCATTATTCAAACCCAAGTGTACTGAAGAAAAAGAGAATTGAGAACAACCCAGAGCAAACCAAAAGGCCCCAAAATGCAAGGTAAGAAACAACATGCAGAAACAGGCAGATTTCTTTACTTCTTCCATTGAAACGCTCAGGTAGGGCATCACTTCCCATTTGGTTACCTGAGCACTTTCTCAGAATCCCACAGCCAGAAATAAAATAAATTCATGTGACTTCTGAGGCCAAGGTGTGAACTGTGGCAAAGGAAACTCAGGGGAACAACAGTATTATCATTGGAAGAAGGGTATTCAAAATCATTTTTGCACATCTGTTTCTCAGAAGGATGGGTAAGCACGTTACAAAAAGAGCAAAAATAAATGCAAACGATAATAATCTCCTTTCAAGGGATGTGGGTGTGGGGTGCTGATGTTGTAGTCTTTATTTAAGGTAATAAATAATATCTACAGAAATATGGCGAACTTCAAAATGTGCTACTGTGATTCAGGCAATTTTCGTATTACATTAGGTTAGAAATGTGTTTTATCAACTCCTAAGGTGCGATGTGTACACGCTCTATTGAATCTGACACAAAGTATCCAAATTCCCCTATTCATTTTAGCTCTCAGTTTTTCTTTAATCAAATTTTTAGATCAAACAAATGCAGAAACCAACCAACCAGGCCTGGCTTTGGTTTGAGCAGTTTCAGTTTTAAACAATATTTCTTACATCTGATAAATAAGTAATAATTGCCTACCATAGGAAGTAATGTAGCATGGAAGCTAAAAGCAAAGACTTTGGAGTTAGATGGCCTGGGCTAAAATCCTGTTTTAAGCTTACAAGCCCTCTGAACATTACTTAAACTTTCTGAGCCTCAGTGTTCTTATCTATACAATAGGAATAATAACAACAGTATCTCCCTCATAGTGTTGTCATAAGGATTGAGCTCATTTATGAAACACATCTTTATACGTATGATTGCTCAATGAATAGTAGCTTTTTTTTTCATTATGTGCAAACATTATCCTAGGTGCAAAACTAGAAGAGTGTTTACAAATAAGAGATCAGGGAGACCTCACTGTCTTCAATTCCAGTTAATGAATAAGACATGTATTCTTTCTTCAAAGAATAAGAAACATTGCAGAATCAGACAGATAAACACTCAAATCAAAGCTATAGAAGGGAGTTGGAGAGAGACGAAATGGAACATGAATTTGCAAATAGAAAGCACATTCAGAGGGTTATTAGAAACAGAGCAGTGTAGGATATATTATTCTGAATTATTAAGCTATTACATTTTTGTATTTGAATTGTGAAAATGCCAATGAATTAACTCTTTGGAAATTGCTAGAAGTACTTTGGGGTTATTAACATTATATAATTGTGTACTTACAGAGTAATCAGTTTTCCCTGGAGGAATACAGAAAATCACTATAGTTAGGTTAAGTGACTTTTTATTTCTAGTGGTATTAAGGTCTACCCTATAAAACAATGATTCTCTGAATAGAAGCATAGAAAAGAGCAGTTGAGTGTAAGAGTGTAAGAAAACCTAGGTCTTGCCCAGTTTTTTTTGTTGACTACATATTTAATCTTTGGGTGTTCAAGTCCAAGCGTTTCAGAAAATGAGACCTATTTTACTACAAAAGTTTTTGGAATATTAAATGAGATGACCCATGCTTAAGTTGTTTGCAAAATCCAAGTGCTATGTAAGCTAACGGGTCACCTTCTGAAAACGAAATTTAAAACCCAAAACTATGAAATCACCTTGTAAAATGATCTTACTTTTCTCTCATAATTATCCACGTTGTTTGTTTTATTCTCATTAATTTATTGTGAGTCATCAGTGTGAATATTATTGTTCTCATTTTGAAGATGACAAAGCTGGGACTTGGAGAATGTAAATGATTTTACCATTAGTACTTGGCCTGAAGTGACAGAAGCACAACCAGAAAGCAGTATTTAGAAACAAAGCCCAAGCATCTAGTCATACACCAACTGCTTCTCTATTATTTTTGGTAGTCTTCCAGATACATTGAAATACTAATAAGAGAAGACAAGTCATATTCACCTTGCTTCCTCAGCACCCACACAAACAGTGATAAACATTAGGCATAGCAAAGGTACTCACGGATTGGCTGTAGACTGTAAAACTCTATAGTCAGGCAGTGAATCATTTGACTCTCAGGCATCTCGTGTCTCTTACATGTTTTTCAGCTTTAGCTCCCATGGTTATACACATGCATCAGAGTGGTGCTGGTGAGAATGACCCCAGTGGTCATATTTCTGTAGATAAATGTAAATTATGTACATATATTCCACTTTAGTCTTTCAAATGGTCAAATAGTGATCTCACTACACGTTAGAATGAGCTGTCACAGTGAACTAAGAATCGAAATTCAAATTAGGAGAGTTGTACTCTAGGCCACCTTAGTCCCTGATAAAATTTTCTAGGCCTCCATTATGACATAATTGTCATAAAAAGTCTTTAATGCCTTTCTTACCCCCTTTATGATTCTAAATTAGTTTCTGTAATAAAAAGTCTCAGGTAGCATGTAAAAGATATTTTAACATATACTATATAATATACTATACTATACCATGGTTTATAATATATGATATACTATATAATCAGAATTTACTGTTTTCCTTTTTCTAGTCTATATAATTTTACATAAAAATTTAAGCTAGATGAATCCAACCAGTCTTTAACTAATACTAATTAAACACAATTTAAAATATGTTGTTTATAATTTTAAAAAATTAATGAAGATATGTTTTTATAATTACATGAGTAAAAGGTAACAGTCTTAAAATACTACTGCTAAAAATAATTAATTAATTATTAAATGACTGGAATTATAATACGTATTCAAAGTCAATAGTTATTCTCTATTTTAAAATTAAATACTTAGAAAAATGTCCATTTTCCAAAAAATGGTGTGTGTATTTAAAGCAATTCCAAGTGTAATCACTGGAAGTATTTTCTTCTTTGAAAGTTGAATCAAATGATATTAGAGTTTTAAAGTGCTATTGAAGTATTACTTTAAAGTGATATTAGAGTTTATAAGTTTTCTGGAGTTTGTCATAAGCCCAAATAAGGGCTTTAGGTCACAGTCTAAATGTGATGAGAAGCCATGGGAAAGTTTACATGAATAAACAGATATTTCTACATTTATAGCAGGGCCTTTGCTTGAATATTTATGTTCCTCATCTAGAATTTTCCCTTCTGGCTTTATTTGTTGTTTTTTTTAAGATTCTGTTACCTTCCTTTTCTTCTCCATTCCCTTCCCTTCCCTACAGTTTTCCCCACTTTTGAATTCTTTCCTTACTGCTTTTCTCTTCCATTCTTCTCCCCTTCCCTCTTCCCTCTCCTTCCCTCTTTATTCTTCTCTCTTTACTTCCATGCTCTCTCTCTCTTCCTTTCCTTCATCCTTTGCTGTCCTCCACTTCCTGGAGGGATCTATGTGCCAGAGACTACAAAGCAGAGTGGCAGGGCAGGAGATCAGGGTGGCAGACAGGTGAGGAAGAGGAGATGGGGAAGGAGATGTCGTCCTGAGGCATCAGTGTCCTCAGTGACCAAGGAAGCAGGGTGGTAAGGGCAGGAGTTCGTGAAGAGGCAACAATGTGCCTAGCAGCAAAGGACTGGGACAGTGAGAGTGGGCCATGAGGATTCGTCAGTGTGGCCAGTGACCAAGGAGGCAAGTGGGAGGTGAATACAGAGAGGTACCCATGAAGGAGGCCTCTGACAGCCTAGGAAGCAGCTTACAATGAGTGCAGAGGCCATGGAATGAGGTGGCTGGCTTCACTGGGAGACTGGGAACATGGAACAAATAAGTAAAGTGATCAAATAATAAGTAAAAGTATTGATTATAATGTGAGTCAGGTTTTTCAATGTTAGAGAAGCATTATAGAAGCATGAAAAGGGAGAAGACTAGAAAGAAACCTGAGGCTTTGAGTTGGAATTGTAGGCATCAATATGAACTTTTGGATTTGTTTTATAATAAATGTATGCATATATAACTTATATATGCATATATTATTTATAAAATATATGCATTTGTAGATAGATAGATTTAGATGTTTGTTTAGCCCTTTGGCTCAGAAGACAAAGATGAATTGGAATTGAGAATGAGAGAGAGTCAGTTGACATTTTCCCAGAATTCTCTTCTTCCTGATGATCTTAGAGACGCTTTTTCTTTATTTCAGTGTTTGGCATTAAATTCTAACTCCAGTCACAAAGATAGGAAAGAGTATAGGCAATCAAACTTGAATCCTTACTTTGTCATTTACCAGCTATGGCTCCAGTTTAAGGATTAAATGAGATAAAACACATGACGTACCTGATTTTTGGATGTGGTGAAGTTAAACAATATATGCTACCTGACTTTCAAGTAAATATCACCTCTTTGAATCACAAAAGTCTAGAATTACCTAAAGCAGGGGTTAGTAGCACTATTTTGCATGAAGGAAATGAAGCTTAGGGAAGTTAAATGACCTGATGAAAATCAAACAGCTAGTAAGTAGCAGCACCCTGGACCAGAGCCCAAGCTTCCTTATCACTAACCCAGTAGCAATGAACCATATTTATTTTAATCTCAATATTTTCTGAAAACCAAAGGCCTTTTGCTGTAGGATCTGATAATCTTAATTTTTATTATTTAGTTAATTAAACACTGCTATGGCCAGGGTAGGATAGCTCTGAGGATCTGATTGACATAAATATCCCCTTGCTAACCTTTATTCTACAATTCAACTTATAACATCCAATAAATGATAGGGGAAAATGCTATCTTCGGTACACCAGAATGAAAAAATCCAGACTCGCATTTTGGAATTTTCCCCTTATAGCAGCACACGGGCACCACATTCTGACCTATCACATTGGAGATGTGTGGGCTATTGAGGTGTTGTTATGAGAAAGTGTGAAATAAGTTTCCCATTGAAAACACATTGATAAAATGTTGGAGCTAAAAGCTCCATGGCATAGGAAGAAAATATCTTTGAACGTATCCAAGTGAATGGTCATCTTTTAAGTTAACAAGTAGTTACCTGCAGCCTCCCTTGAAATCAGTAAACTGCGCGTTTGCAGACTGTGTTAGGAATTGGATTTCTAAAGCAAAATTGTCCTATGGCACAGAATAAGTGCAAAGATGTGTCAAATTTTTAGATGTCTTATATAATCTTGTTTTGATATAAACAATGCAGTCTGATCTTATAATAAGATCTAATTACTACAATGCTGACAATCACTATGTCAGGTAGGCAGAAGAACACAATGTGTATTTTTCACCTTTGGCCAGAAGCTCATTATCTTTGCGGGTATTTCTTTGCTTTTATCATCAAAGCACATTAGTGCAATAAAAGGAATAAATGAGGTGGTACAACACAATAAATAAAGGCATGTAGGGAGGTTAACAATATGCTATGGTAAAATACTATCTCTTTTACTGATTAGTACACATTTAGAAGGTTAAGAAAAAGGACAACTGCATAACAGAAGGAAAACTTAATAAGCCAGTGTTTGGAATTAATAGTGATGAAAATTTGGAGAAATTTCTAACATTTAGAGCAAAAGAAAGTCTCAAATATTTTTTTTACTCTCTCATACACACCGATTTGAAAAAAATGTTCTTTATTATAAACTTTGATACTTGACTATCAATCTCATTGTGTGGCTGCCTCTTGTCTTTTCAGTATATATCTTATGTCTCTTTTTTTCTAAGTAGAAGCTACAAGAATCAGCTGGGTTATAGTGGCAGTTTTGTTCCTTAAAATCTGGATTCAAATGCTACCCCTATTGTGTTCTCTAGGAGTCTATAAAATGAAGGGATTAAGAGAGGGTTGCCGTGATATTTGTACTCATCCATTTGTTAAACTGGCTTGGGTATTTATATTATTATTTTCAAGTGGTACACATATGGTAAATATACTCTTCCTGTTTGACATATGTCACATATACAAACTAGCATGCACATTGTCACATACACATATATAACTCTAAAAGGAAGAAATTTACTGCACATTTTTGATTTTTGCCAATTTAAAATAGAACTACCCCAGAGGGTACTAAAGGATCTGCCTGTTTGCCTAGGCATAGATAATGGAATTTTCCAATGCACCTAAATAGGGACTACCATGAAGTCTGCCTCAAGAAATATTACAATAAGGGCTCCCCACCTGCTTTGTGGAAGTCATTTGTCCTCAAAGAATTTTCAACCTCATTATAACTGACACATTAATAGTGTCGTCAGAGTGCCAAACCTACCGCATGAGACTGGAAGAGGTAAGGTGTAAGAAAACCTTATTCTACTCAGGAAGGGATCTGAAAAGCATTGTTATGATGAATTAACCTAAAAAATGATTCTCAAAAAATGCTGTATTGATGATTCTAGTTTTTTTTTAATTTTGAATAACCTATTTTGTAAACAAGACTGATGTAATATATTTGAAAAAATAATAATCAATAAATAACTACAAATTCAAATGATGATTTCTATCTTCTGAAATAAATATAAAACAATGGCAAAAAGGAAAATCTAGATGTCTCATTAAAAGCAAATTCTGCCTTTTTGGTTCCAATTCATTCAACAATAAGTTTGCTATGAAAATGACTGACAACTATAGAGAAGTTTAAATACTTAGATTGTGAATATTTTATTACTATTCTTATGTGACACTAGTCTTTAAAAGCCAAGTAAAAAGCAATATAATTGACGCAACTAAAATCATAGCTTCCCAAACTATTCATTATCTCTCTATTTGTAATCATAATAGAGCCATTTGGTGTTAATGTCTGTGTCATCACCATCATGTATAAAAGGCTTCCCCTGTAATTAAACTTTAGCTGGATAACTCTTTCAAGTGGATCTGTTTCGCAGGAAGAAGCAGCAAAGACTTGTGATTTCAACATACACCCTTAAGATTTTCATTTGGAGCTAAAAAAGGCCAAACCAAATAGTATTCTGAATTTGTACTTAAACGGGTAAACCTCTCCAGCAGCTTTTAACTCCAATATTGTTCATTCATTTTCCTACAACAATATCATACAGAGTCAAATGTCCAAAATTTTGGCACATTATGCCTTTATGATATCCATTTATTATTTGTGTGATATGCAACTTACTTCAGAAGTCTGCAGACTTCCAGAGATTTTAAAAAGGAATATACACATGAAAGAGTAATCTGATTTACTTCTTTGACATTATCTTCATGTACTTAAATGGCAAATTGTGTTGGCCATAGAATAGTACAGTCATAAAATATAAGGTGCCTCTGTTCCATTTCTATTTCCCTTCTCTCTTGGATACACAACTGAAAACTGTTTATTATTTACACATTTTAGTAAAAAAGAAGAAGTAAAACCAATTTACTATCTTACTTAGAGATCAAAGGAACTTGTAAAAAATAAGAATGTTTAAAGTGTTATGATTAACTTAAGTGGTTTTAAAACATTTCATAAGAGATAGAAACTAAGAAAACAAAATTCACCAGAATTGATTACATGAATATTAATTCTTCTGTAAAAGTCAATGTGCTAACCCTACATTCAATAGGACGGCCAGTAAACCAAAAAGGCAGAGAATTCCAGAGCATCCAGAAAATAGCCTACAAGGCATTGGTGCTGACAGACAGAAAGCAAGGTGTTCCTTGCATTTTTAAGACATGCGGGATCATTACAGGGAAATAATTGATATTCAATATATTTTATTCAGAAGATAAAACTGTTTTACTAGAAAGTAAAATGAATAAGACACTGTGTCATATATTTGAGAGTAAGTAGGTAGAAAAGATGTGAATACTCTCAGAGGCTAAACTAACATTTACTGGTATTGAGAAAAAGAATATATGAGATTTATTTCTTTATTAATATTTCTATTAGATAAATCTTCAATTCCAGCACTTCTGCCCAAGCACTGATCAGTGATCTGTGGAAGATCCCTATAGCCAGCTTCAACTAGTCACTGCTCATCTTTTCTTCAATATAAACATTTATTTTTATGTCTATTTTCCAAATAGTTATATGGCTTCTGAATACTCACCAGTACAACAATGGCTGGAAATACCTGTAGGGGAGCCTAACTTAGATAGAGGCTGGGCAGACTGTCCTTGGTAATGAATACATGGTATGTGGAGCTTTTTAAATTTTAAATGGCATAGAAAGACCTACGAAAATAAAATAAAATGATATTTCCAATAGAACATGGAAGGAAACTCATCAGAGAATTTATTAATTAGATTTGCTATAGTAATGCTGCATAACAAGATACCACGATGCCTTAATGGCTTAAAGGAGTAAATATCATTTTTTCCCCCTCACTCTCAAATCTGTAAGTTAAATGTTGGCCCTGCTGGGCTTGACTGGCCTCAGCTAGGCTTTGCTCTTGGTCACAGATTTAATTCAAGTCTTCCCACGTGTCTTTCCATCCTGAGACCAATAGCAATGTGGAGCGTGCCCTTCTCACCGTGGATGCCAGAAGGATGAGAAGCCAAGTCGAAACAGTCAAATGTATTTAAAGCTTCTGCTGGAATTATATTTGCTAACATTTAGTGTCCAAATCAAATCACTGGCCAAACCCAATATCACTGGGGCAGGAAAAGGTACTCAGCTTACCACACAGGGAGGCACAGTTGAGTCACATAGTAAAGTGAACAGATGCATTGTTTCTGTAATAGAGAGGGAAGACTAGTGAACAATGATCTAGTCTAACACTAAGTGCCAGTGATGGACTCGCCAAAGCCAGAAGGTACAGAATTCTTTAGGGATGAGAATATCCTAAAAGGGCACCATGAATACATGGCACTGATAATAGGCCCGATTCCTGCTTCATGGTGAAGATTAAATGAGATGATACTGGATAAATGTAACTTACTTTCTTCCATAAAATATCAAGGTGTTTAAAATAAAGGTATTTTTATAAAATATTAATTATTAGAGATAGTTCTACACTTTGTAGATTTTTTTTGGAGCAAAGCATTGCCTAAAAGAGCAAACTCCCTTACTTTGGAGATAAGAGAATTCTATTTACAAACATCTTTCTATTCCAAGAGCATCTATTCTGCAAAAGTTAACCTATAATTTCCTTGCTAAATTGAGTGCAACCAGTTAGTGGGATGGAACTGCAGATTCACGGTAACTATCCTGTCATTTTTCATCACCATACTTTACCCATCGTGTGATGTTATTTTGATATTCAGAGTCTAACTGAAACCCAATGTTATGCCAAATTCAGACACTCTTATAGAAGATGAGCCTACTGTATGTAAGAACGAGTGGTTATTGCTATCACTCATTCCTAGCTGGATTGCAGGCATAACAATAGTTCAGGAAAAACAGTTTCTTCAATATCCTATTAAACTGAAGCAGGGGAAGGAACTCCTTAGGTGATATGGTGGAATAATCTCAAATAGGCAACTAAGAGTCAAAACAGTGACTACTGTTTATCATACCTAGGTGCATATCAGGTACTCAATAAATAATGATGGAAGGAAAGAAGGAAGGAAGGAAGGAAAAGAGGGAGGGAGGGAGGGAAGAATTATACATTTCTTAATATGCATCTGAGTTCCTAAAACAATAAAACTTGTGTGTGTGCCTGCAAGATTCTACTAAGCATGCTTAGTTCTAATAATCATTTAATATATTTAAGGATAAAGAAGAAAACAAGATGAAAAAGAGGTCTTCAAAAATCATTTTATTCTTAAATGTATATACCTTGAAATGTGATTTTGAACATGTCAGAAATTTGTTTAAACCCTATCTGTGTCACTCCATAACTATCTGTGTGACCTAATGTAACAACCAGCATGTATTGGGTGGGCTAAAAAGTGCCTTCGGTTTTTTAAGTAAAAATAAAAGCTACATTTTTCATTTTCACCAAGAACTTTATTGAACAACGTATTTACCCTTTTGTTCCACTACCTTCTGCCATTTTTCAGGCAACTTCATAATTCCATCTTCCCAAAACTTTTAATCTTTTTGAGCAAAGAACTATTCCAGGTTCCTTTTACAGTCTTATAGGGAATTGACATTTTTTCCATTTAGAGAATTTGGTAAAGACCAAAATAAATGGAAATCCAAAGGTGCAATGTCTGGTGAATATGGCGGATGAATTAGAACTTCCCAGCCAAGCTGTAACAGTTTTTGCCTGGTCATCTGAGAAACATGCAGTCTTGCATTATCTTTTGGAAGATTATGCATTTTCTGTTGACTAATTCTGGATGCTTTTCATTGAGTGCTGCCTTCAGTTGATCGAACTGGGAACAGTACTTGTTGGAATTAATCATTTGGTTTTCTGGAAGGAGCTCATAATAGAGGACTCCCTTCCAATACCACCATATACACAACATCACCTTCTTTAGGTGAAGACTGGCCTTTGGTGTGGTTGGTGGTGGTTCATTTCGCTTGCCACACAATCTCTTCCATTCCACATTGTTGTACAGTATCCACTTTTCATTGTCCGTCACAATTGTTTTAAAACAGGAACGTTTTCATTATGTTTCAGTAGAGAATCACATGCAAAAATATGGTCAGGAAGGTTTTCTTTGCTTAACTTACACGGAACCCAAATATCAAAGCAATGAACATAACCTAGCTGGTGCAAAGGATTTTCAATGCTTGATTTGGATATTTTGAGATGTTGGCTATCTCCCGCGTGGTATAATGTTGATTGTTCTCAATTGTTGTTTCGATTTGATCTCTATCAACTTCAACTGGTCTACCCAACCATGAAGCATCGTCCAGCAAGAAATCTCCAGCATAAAACTTTGCAAACCTCTTTTGACACGTTCGATCAGTCACAGCACCTTCTCCATACACTGCACAAATCTTTCTGTGCATGTCAGTTGCGTTGTTACCTTTCTTGAAATAATAAAGCATAATATGACAAAAATGTTGCTTTTTTCTTCCATCTTCAATATTAAAATGGCTACAAAAAAATTCACCAACATTGATGTCTTTTTTTTTAAACGCACGCTGATGTGACAGCTGTCACATACAATCTAACAAAATTGTTTCGAATGAAGTTAAAGACAACTAAGTGCTCCTAGAGCCATCTTACCAAAAAAAACTGAACAAACCTTTTGGCCCACCCAATAGTAGACAACATTCTCTCAGCTGCTTTCAGTTACTCTCACATCGTGGGCCTTTGTGCTTCTCTTTTTCTATTGTTAAAAATAGCCAAGTACATTCAGATAATTGTATTTACTTTTAGAGGAAGGAAAGAGAAAGAACATTAGATTTGGAAGCAGATACTCAGGGTTAGAGCCTCAGTGCTCTCAATTACTAGTTTTGCAATGATGTTGGGTAAGTCACTTAAATTCCCCATGCTTAAATCTAAATTTTACTAAAATGGGAGTAAAAATACATGTATTATCTTCCTTGGAGAGTGACAAGACATTGCAAAGAAAATACTCTCAAAGCTCTTTGCAGACTGTACGCCACTGTTCACGTGCAATTGTTATTATAATCTTTCATCGTAAATTTTTGCCTTTGGTCTGGATTCTGGATGTTCTAACTTGGTATAGTGTCGACACATGATTCAGTTCTAATGACAAGAAAATCCAATTCTTTCAGAGGAAGAAAATGAATTGTATACCATACGGTCACACATTTGGAACCTGTTATTTTCAATAATAACATGTTAGGGAAGCATTCATTATCGACTAGAAATAACTTATTCCGACAGTTAGCTGTAGTAGAGTTCACGCTGAGTGCTAAGCTGCTGACATCAAACAGAAAGAGAGTAAATACTGTGAGCTCCGTTCCAGCAGAAGACATCCATCAGCATGGTTTATTTGCAAGGCACTGTATTATTTCTTCTCAATCAGCAAGTTCAAGGTAGGCTCTTTTACATCAGGAAATGTTGTATAGCCATTTCTCTTCCTCTGCACTGCTCACCTCTTTGCCATTCACAGTAAATCTAAATTATTTTTAGGCCACTTCTCTTTTCACCCACAGGTCTGGTTTAATACTCAAAAGTCAGCCTTAGGTCACAGGATATAAACCGTTATTTGAATCTAGGAGAGCTAACCTGCTTTCATGAAGGTCTCAACTTTAGAGTCAGATAAATGTTTTCAGATGCATTTGTGCAGAGCATGGCCAAAAGATATGAGGTCAGTTAGGAGATTACATTTCTATGTTCCTTTCCCAGCAGATAAGTTTATCCAGGTACCTATATCCTCTTCGTTTCGTAGCAGGAGGAAGAGTATTAAGACTTTGAGCCTAATAAAATGCATAGCAAAGCAATTTCATGGGTAAGACAAGAACTGAGTTTGTGAGAAAAAAAATAGCACTAAGTCTGTCCATCAGAATTACTTTAAGAAACCTGTCATGCATTGGTATCAGAGATCTTCCTCTGGAAGTGATGTATAAAATGCTGGGATTATGAACAACAACAAAAAGATTGAACTTGAAGCCAGGAGGAAAATTAGGGTTCCCTAATTATTCTGATAGAAGTGAAAGAGAGAAAGAGGAGGTGGCAAAACATTAAGAAATTATCTTTACTGAAAAGTCAGATGCTGCAAACACACAATAGATTTGTCTGTTAATCAATAATATGTAAAATACAAAATAACAGCAACAGCAACCTACAATAGCAAAAATGACCAATAACAATACACATACCCACTGATTTCCATAGAGTGGTCTTAATGTGCTTTGGACATTTTGATCAGTAGAAAGAGAAAATACAATATTGTTGAAAAACAATATTAAATTTTTTTCTAGTTTAAATGTACAAGTATCTAAAATGATTATTTTAAAATTATTTTCCAACTAAAATTATATTTATATTGTAATCCTGTCATTAATAAAGGTCATTTTTATATGAAAAATTATAAATATATGGTTTGGGGATTTCAACAATAAAATAGATTTGTTTAACAAAAGTTTGTGAAGTTATTTTTAGTTTCCTAATTATTTCAAGTAACTTATGAACTCATCAAACTTTAAAGTTTACCAAAGAATCCAGAGAGTTACTTTAAATTAATTCTAAAAGTTTAGCTAATCCCACATCACGTGAACTACAATAAAAATGAATTTCTAGTGAATGGCTAGTCCCATTTTAAATATTACTATTATTCAACAAATATGTATTAAGCACTAATGCATAAGGTCTTACTGTGGTAAACATGCACCCAAATGGATGGTTTTTTAATAAAGATATTAGAGAATTTAGAGAAATCAATACTTTTAGGTAATTAAGATGGCCCCTCTCCTCCCCACCTAAACCTGTATCAATCTCTGTTTTCAGAACTCAGATCAAAATATATATTATTTGCAAGCTTTTAGAAATTAAATTTGCTCCATATTGTTTACTACTTTATTCTGTGGTAACATTCTGTGTTTCCTTGACAATATAGTATCACGAGGACATTTGAACTGATTTGTGACAATAGGGGCTCAATCTTGGTCCTACCACCTACTAGCCTCATGGATTGCCTAGTTGCTCATGGAAAATGAAGACAATGATACATTGCTATGAGGATTCAGTGTGTAGAAAACTTAGTACATAGTCTAGACTACAGCATGGGGTCACTAAATTTCAGTTTTATAATGAATATTAGTGATTTTTAAATTTATATATATATAATCTGTGATGAATAATATATAAATCTGGGCCTGTTTTTCTTTTTAAAAATAATTATTCCCAATGCAGTTTATCTTATGTGATTTATTCTTGATTTTCATGTTTCCTTAACTCCCACAGCACCCATAGGAAGAGCCACAGTTTTTGGCATGCCTTCAGTGAATAGTATATCATAGTGTTAGGCTGATGGATTTTTTTTTTCCCTGTGTAAATCATCCCAGAAAACAATTGAGCTTTAGCTTGGAGGCCCCTGGGGTGTCATAGATATTTTATCTCTTCAAATGAGAATGATGGTCAAAACAGTATTCTGGACCCCCTGAAAATCTGCCTTATGATCTTCAACTATATCCGAGTGTTTGCAGAGTGCTGTGGAACTTATCCAAAGTGGGAAACACTCAACGCTGTGCAAGCCAATGGTGATCTCAATCAATTCCTCGCCAAGCCACTCCTCGGCAGAAGACAGTCATAGTTTTTGTTTGTTTGTTTTCTAACATCTTTATTGGAGTATAATTGCTTTACAATGGTGTGTTAGTTTCTGCTTTATAACAAAGTGAATCAGCTATACATATACATATATCCCCATATCTCCAAGTTTGATGGATCATTTTTCTCTTCATGTTATAGAGAGTTTAAGTGATAGGGATAACAAGCACATTGTGGTCACTTCCTGTTTTTTGCTCAAGTGATATGAATAGGATTAACAGGATTAATGGGAAGCTTCAGGATAAAGCCAATTAGCACAGTTTAAAGTTTTAGAGATGTGAGCATGTGATGCAGGTCTATGTAATCAGACTGAATCTTCGAACTTTTACTGGGAACACTGGGATAAGACTGTCAGAATTCCACTGGAGTTGGTGATTCAAGTTTGTGAGTCTTAAAACTGCTGCATTCCAGTAGCAAGAGCTTGGAAATTCCAGGGGATCATTATGTGCAGCCTGAGGATTAGGTGTTATCAGAGGAATGATAAATGTAAAATGATATTGGTTGGCATCTTTGAGACATTGATCAAGTTCTCTTAAGAACTAGAGACCCTTTTGAGCTGTTCTGTCCTGTGTACCCCTATTTGCTAAACCAGATAGTTTTAGGCTTTCCGTATCTTAAGACTGAAATAATCTTGAAATAAAGTGGCCCTTAAAATCTTCTGTATTTTACATCGCATTGAAGGTCCTGAATCTAGCATTTCTGGTCCAATAGCATTGCAGCCTTTCTCTCTAATTAGTCAAAGCTTAGTCATGGTTAAGACTTGCCAGGACAGAGACTGGTGTGTGTGTGTGTGTGTGTGTGTGTGTGTGTGTGTGTGTGTGTGTGTGTGTGTTCGTTCAAGAGTTTGGTTATAAATGACCCAAAACTCAGTGGCTTAAAACAACAATCATGTATTCTTGTTCACCCACATATGACTCAGCAGGTTGGGTGATCTGGCCTGTGCTCAGCTGGGCAGGTCTTCTTCAATAATGGGGATACTTGAGCTGGGCTTGGTTTCTCGCTAAGGGTGGGGCTCAGGTCTGTTCCATGTACGTCTTTCTAGGTCCCAAGCTAAAGGGGCAACAGTTTCCCAAAACAAAGTCTTGCAGTAAAGAACTAAAAGAGAGCAAGACTAATCACACAATCACATTTCAAGACTCCACTTGTGTACTTGTGTGTTTGAGTGTAGAAGGTACCTTTGTGTGTTTTCGGGGGATGATGTGAGCTGAGGAACTTTTTAATATAGTTAGTTCATTAGAATCCAGAATTAAAATCTTAATGTCTGATTCTATTCCCAGATTAGCCACTTATTTCATGACCTGTAACAAGTAATTTTACCTCTTGAGATCTTTTTCCTTTCCTCTAAATGGATTGGCAAAATACCTAGTCATAAGTTGGTTGTGAGGAGAAAATAAAACAATGTAGGTGAAAGGGGAAAATATATATTCTAACTGTTCTGTATAAAGGATTAAGTAGTCCTGAATACCTAAAGTATAGAAGAAATTGGGCTTACTGTTACTAGAAAATCAAGATAGAAGAGAATTACAATTCTTTCTAAAAAAGAAATAAAAAAGGTGAGGGAGTATGATGAGAAAGGACTATCATTGTTTGTCTATCTCATAGAGCCAGACATTGTGCTAGACAGTGTGTGCTATCTTATTTCCCACATTTTTCAAAAAAGAAGAAAGGGAAGAAATGAACATTTATTGAAGTATAGCACTAACAAAATTCTGAACAGCACATTTTACTTTACAGGCACATGGATCATTTGGGGGTCAGTCTATAAGAGAGCAGAAGTCTTGGAATTTTCCAGCATCATTTCTCATTTCCTTGAGCTTACATCACACTTCTGTCACTAACTGGCTCTTCTCTCCTTAGAAAGTGAGTCAAACTCTCTGGTCTTTCTTTTGGGTAAAAATGATACAAATTATATTCTACAAGAATTGTAGAATTAAAAGTAGCATGTGTGCTAGTATATGGCATGGAGTTAATTCTGAATAAGTTAGATACCCTTCTGATTTTACTTAATGTATAACAAAAACCTAAGCATGAATTTGTGTTTCCTATTTTCCTGTCCCTTTATAAGTAGCGATATATTTGCAGAAGGAATTTGATCTGGTCTCTCAAGGCACAAAGATGCACTGTGAAACAGCAAATGTGTGAGCTAGAATCTTTTTTCTTTAGGCAATGATCTCCCTACTTATTCAAAAAAAGGAGAAGAATGTAAATGAAATATGGCCCATGTATAGATAGCCTACCATTGATCAAGGCAGAAGCAGAAGAAAAATATGTAACATGTAAAGATGTCTTTTTCTTTCATTACTTTCATCTAGATTACTAAAGTGTAATTTGTACATGTTTTTTCCTCCAATATTCTTGAATAAAGGAATAAACCTAATGTCATAAGGTTTTTAAGCACCGTTGAAAAATCTGGAATTATAGTGTATCATTATACCCAAACAAAATTTGCCTGTTCACAAAAGCAAATGTTTTTTGAGACCTAATAAAATGTTCAAAAATAAGATGGCATCACAAATATTGGGGTCGCCAAAAAGTTCATTCAGGTTTTTCTGTCACATCTTATGGAAAAAACCCAAACAAACTTTTTGGCCAGCCCAATATTTCTACAGTAGAAAGCACCTCCGATGAACTGAAGACCACTTCCCACCATCTCATTTCTTGGAGGAGGTGGTATAACTGAGTAGTTATAAACATTACTTCATTAGTTGTATTAGTCAGGGTAAGTACTAGTGACCACAACAGAAAAGATCTCAGTGGACTGACACATACAATTTTATTTCTCAATCATGAAAATCCCACACAGTCTAGTGGGAGCTCTCCTCTATCTAATAAATGTGCCTGGTTGGAAGTGATAACACTCTCTCATATTCTAATTTGCCAGAACTTAGTCATGAGAATAAAGAAGATTGGGAAATGTAGGGAAACTCTGGGTTATTTCATGAACTAATTGTTTTGCTGTAAGAGTAAAACACACTGGGTTTGACCTCTAGCTCTACCATATACAAACTGTAAGATCTTGATCAATTACAAATCACCCCCAAGTTTCAGGTTTCTCAACTATGAAATGGAGATAATCATTGTTGCTTCTTTGGAATGTCTTGAGGGTCAGGCAAGATATTGCTCAAAAGAGATTATTCCAGTGCCTGTCACATAATAAGAGCTAAATAATTGGCAGTTGTTATTATGCTTAAACTTTTTTTCCATTATTTTGAAGATGTAGGTACTTTGGAGTGATAAGCCCTAGAGCAAGGCAGGAAGAGTAAACAGCCGTGAGCAACTGGGGGAATCCACTTTGGATTGGATGGCCAACAAACATCACTCTGTTGAAATGACATTTAAGCTAAGACCCAAAGATGGGAATAGTAGGAAAAGAGCCTTCCGGGTCAATGAAAAGTATGTGCAAAGGCAAGTAGTAGCTCAGTATCTTGGAAGAACTGAACCAAGGACAGAGCAGCTAAATCTCCATGAGGTAGAATGGCACAGGCTATGACTGAAGTACCCAGAGCATGGGAAGTAAAGATCAAGAGCTTAATAACTTGTTGATAGTTTCATAGTAAATAAGAAGCCTCCTAGACTTGTGATCTTAATAGTACATCATGCTTTCTTCTCAGAGTTACAGGCAAATCAATAGTCTCTTATTTATATGTAATGTTAGCACTTATAAAACACTTTTACAAGAATAATCTCCTTCAGTTCTCAAAATAACCCTCTGAGGTTATTACGGCATATAATAATCAGAACACACGAGAAACGAACGCTCAGAGATGTTGACTGAACAACCCAAGATGACATAGCTAGTAAGTGATGTAATAGGGCTGTAAAACAAGTAAGACTTATATATGCTTTGGGTTAAGGACAAAGAAGTACTACGTGGGCCATCTGTCTACTAAATGGTAATATTAAATCTTAGACTTTGAGTCCCACATATCTATGAATGAAATATATTTCTAGTACCTGATAAGGTGTCTGACAAAATTATGGAGTATGGATGTGTTAATGTCATTTTACTGATGGGAAAACTGAGCTTTACAAGTTTAATAATGTGTTCAAGGTCAAGATCCTGGAATGTGGGTCTGGTTGAATCAGAAGTTCACTCTTCTTTCATTACGTAACCTGATGACAAAACCTGGAAGACATTTTTGTTTGAGAATATTTATGGAATGTAAAATAAAAATCACTGTTGACTAGGCATTAGGTAGCCTGTAAAACCATCCTGAGTAGTATCTACAGCTGACAATTTTATGCAGAAATATCACCATCTTGTTTCTTATATGTCAATAATTCACTGATTAGTTATTAGCCCTTGGGATGTGTCCGACATACTGTTCTTTACAAGTATAGAACTAAATTATATAGTGTCTCTATCCTCATGGAACTCCCAATTCTCTTTTTCTTTTCTTTTTTTTATGTCTAACATGTTTATAGAGAATCTTCTTAATGTAATTAATCCAAAAATTTTAAATATTTTAGTTCCCAGCATCTGTATAATTAATTTAAATTTTACTGAAATGTGTATGGTGACAATTAAAAAAAGCAAAGTTTCTATCCCTCAAAATAAAAATAGTGTATCACAGCTCCAACTGACAAGGAGAAAAACCTTTACATATTTTGCATATTTATGCATATATAGATATATATATCTATATATGCATAAATATGTATGAGAGAGAGAGGGAGAGAGAGAGAGAGACAGAGGCCAGATGAGATATTAGTCACCATTTGCTCTAAATACTGTTTCTTTTAAACAAAACTGGTAGATGATTTCACAGTTACCAAGTGATTCAGTAATTAAGGCTTGCTTTCATTTTCAGTTTTAAAATTTAAGAGGAATAAATGGATATACATTCTTCTTTTTAGTAACATGAAAGACATTGTTAGGAAACAAGACATTATGAAGTCTTAATACAGACAATAGTCCTTTACCACCTGACAGGACATTTTTTTTTGAAGAGCAAAAATAATGCTCTCTTCATGAGCACAAGGTACATAAGATCAATCATAGTTTAGAACTTCTGTCTCATCTACACAATTAAGTAAAGATTTAACTCTACCAGTAAAACTATAAACAACAGAGGCAGCAGTGGGCAACAGAGCAGTCAGGGAATGCCAGCTACAATTACACACTTCAATAAAATAAAATATATTTCAATAAAATAATAATCTAAAAAACTATTAAATAATTGACCCATCCATAAAATTGGGCCTGTGTGTCCAGTTGACCCGAAAGGAAAGGACACAATAAAGTTTCTGACCTGAGATGGATTTTTAAATGAAAGTTGACAATAGTTGGCAAAATACATCTGGTGTTACATCAAATCCCAGACTTCTGAGATTGTTTGATATGTTTGATGAATCCAAAAACTGGTAAGGTCACCAGTCTTTTCTTCCCCCATGATGGTGGTATTTATTTGAAAATTCCCGTGTGAGTAATAAATAATTATGAAACTATTGACATCTACTCTCTGGAAAATGTAGTGCAGTCGTAGCCCCTTTCCTATCCCCAGCCTTTGGGTACCTTAGAAATTTGTGTTTATGTTGAAGGAAAAAGCCTGCCAGAACCAAATTAAATGATAGTGATGGGCATTATTAAATTTCAAAGTATGCATGCATATGCACACATGCACTAATTTATTCACTGCTCACTTGTTTACCCATGCATTCATCCATATTTTATTTGCAGCCACATAATCAGCAAGTATTTACTCAACATCTTCTATCACCAGTCGCCATTTTAGATACTGGGGACGGAAAAGATATCTGGACTAAAATGATCCCTCCTCTCTTGATACTAAACTTCTGGGTTCAGACAAATTAAAATCAACAAACAAACAAATAAAATACGTAAAATTGGTTAAAGTTTTTTTTTCAAAATTTTAAAATTAGCTTTACTCTACCTATTAGGGGACTAAAATTCAAACTGTGCAGCCAGCAACAGCAGAGGGCAGTTCTTTAGATAAAGTAGTTGGAGATGCCCCTTTAAGGAGATAGCATTTAAGATGAGATCTGGATGAGTGAAAAAGAACCAGTCAAACATGAATCAGTAAAAGTGCATTTTTGTTAAAAGAATTTGGTTATTCAAAGATCTTAAGCTGGAAAATAACCTGGACTATTTGGGTAAGGGGGAGAATATCCATGTAATTGGACCATGGATAACAACGGGACAGTGATTCTGGACAAGATGGTAGTGAAATTTAGAGGTTAGGTTTGCTAGAACATGTAGGAAGTGATAAGACAGTTAAATTTTATTACAACTGCATGGGTGGGTGTAAGCAGTAGAATAGCATATTAAGATTCCCATTTTCAAATTACCTGCTATATAGATTGTGGGTTAATAAGAGACCAAGAGGGAAGCAGGGACATGAGGCAGGAAGCTTCTGTAAGACTTCAGGGAAGGAAAGATACTGACCTGGATGTGTTGATCAGGGTGTGGCTATAGATGTCACATTTAGAACATATATAGAACAACTTAAATTGGCATCGTAATTGATAAAGGCCTGGGATTAATATTCAAATTCTTGCATTTTATCTATGTGGAAATGGAAGCCTAGAGAGGGGACGTCATGGCCAAGATCACAAAGCAAGTTCATGGCAGAGCTATGGCTCTGCTCAGCAGGTTGCCAGTTCAGGCTTAACTTCAGGAAAATAGATTCAAACAGGAAAACTGGCTGGTCTGCAATCACTAATATTTCTAAGATATATTGACATAAGAAGTAGAATTAAAATTATCATCATTTAATTGATATGATGATGATGATGACAATGATATTGATGATGATAACAGCACACTTTTAATTGTTGGTTATCATATGCCAGATTCTATGATATGTGCTTGCTTAGGTAACTTACACAACAATTCTGTGAGAAAGATAGAAATAGTAAATCCATGCTACACAAGAGATAAGAAAGGCTAAGAGAGGTTTAATAATTGACCTAAGTCTAGCATTAGTAAACATAGGACCCATATATATTCTAAAGAATATACTCTGTTTTCCAACAATGAAAATACATTATTACTTATGCCCATTACATTAAAAAATCAAAGATATATTTGTATATGGAAGGAAGTTAAGAAAAATCAACTAAAAATCTCAAACCTAAATAGTCCCCCAAAATATTTTGATAGCTTCCTTTTATGCTTTTCCTTATGTATTTAAATGAATTTTAATAGTTTTTAGATTATTATTTTATTGAAATATAGTTGATTTACAATCATATTACTTTCAGGTGTAAACAGAGTGATTCAAAGTTTGTATAGATTATACTCCATTTGTAGTTATTTTAAAATATTGGCTATATTCCCTATGCTGTACAATATATCTTAGTAGCTTATTTTATACATAGTAGATTTATCTCTTAATCCCCTACCCTTATCATGCCCTTCCCTCTTCCCACTCCCCACTGGTAATCACTAGTTCTTTGCTATGTCTGAGAGCCTGTTTCTGTTTTGTTATATTCATTCATTTGGTTTATTTTTAGGTTCCACATATAAGTGATATCATACAGTATTTGTCTTTCTCTGTCTGACTTATTTCACTAAGTATAATACCCTCCAGGTCTATCCACATTATTACAAATGGCAGCATTACATTTTTTTTATGGCTGAGTAATATTACATTGTGTATGTATATATATACATATATATATACAACACACCTTCTTTACCCATTAATCTATTGATGAACACTCATGTTGCTTCCATGTCTTGGCTATTGTAAATAATGCTGCTATGAACATTGGGGTTCATGTACTTTTTTAAATTAATGTTTTCTTTTTCCTCAGATATATACCCAGGAGTGGAATTGCTGGATAATTGGTAGTTCTATTTTTAGTTTTATGAGGAACCACCATAATGTTTTCCACAGTGGCTGTACCAATTTACATCCCCACCAACAGTGTACAAGGTTTCCCTTTTCTTCACGTCCTCACCAATATTTGTTATCTGTGGTCTTTTTGATGATAGCAGTTCTGACAGGTGTGAAGTGATATCTCATTGTAATTTTGATTTGCATTTTTCTAATGATTAGCAATGTTGAGAATCTTGTCATGTGCCTGTTGACCATCTGTATATCTTTGTTGGAAAAATGTATTCTCAGGTCTTCTGCCCAGTTTTTAATCAGGTTTTTTTTTTATACTGAATTGTATGAGCTGTTTATATATTTTGGATATTAAACTCTTATCAGTCACATCATTTGCAAATATTTTCTCCCATTCAGTAGGTTGTCTTTTCATTTTGTCAAAGATTTCCTTTGCTGTGCCAAAGCTTTTTTAGGTCTCATTTGTGTATTTTTGCTTCTATTTCTTTTGCCTTAGGAGAGAGATCCAAAAAAATGTATTGTTATAATTTATGTATAAAGAACATTCTGTTTTCTTCTAGGATCTTTATGGTATCCAATCTTACATTTATTTCTTTCATCCATCTTGAGTTTATTTTTGTATGTGGTGTTAAAAAATGTTCTAGTTTCATTATTTCACATGTAGCTGTCCAGTTTTCCCAGAACCACTTATTAAAGACACTATTTTTTTTCCATTTTATATTCTTGCCTCCTTCATCATAGATTAATTGACCATAACTGCATGGGTTTATTTCTAGGCTCCCCATTCTGTTCCATTGATCTATGTGTGGTTTTGAGCTGGTACCATACTGGTGTAAATACTGTAGCTTTGTAGTATAGTCTGAAGTCAGGGAACACAGTATCTCCAGCTCTATTCTTCTTTCTCAAAATTGCTTTGGCTATTCAGGGTCTTTTGTGTTTCCATACAAATTTTAAAATTATTTGTTCTAGTTCTGTGAAAAATGCCATTGGTATTTTTATAGGGATTTCACTGATTCTGTAGATTGCCTTGGATACTATGATAATTTTAAAAATATTAATTCTTCTAATCCACAAGCACAGTAAACATGGTATATCTTTCTGTTTGTGCAGTCTTCAATTTCTTTCATCAGTGTCTTATAGTTTTCAGAGTACAGGTCTTTTACCTCCTTAGAAAGGTTTATTCCTAGGTATTTTATTCTTTTTGATGCAGTTGCAGATGGGTTTCCTTAATTTCTCTTTCTGCTAGTTCATTGTTAGTATATAGAAATACAACAGATTTCTGTATATGAATTTTGTATCCTGCAACTTCATGGTGGGTAAAGCCAGGTCCTAGGGCTAGTGCTGGCTCACTGGTGGGCAAAGCCAGATTTTGGGGTCTGGCTACAGAGCCCAGAGGTCCTAGAACTGCTGTCAGACCACTGGTGGGTGGAGCCCATTCCTGACACAGCTGGCTGTGAGATTCAAGATGTCCCAAAGTTTGTTGGCCTGCTGGTGGAAGGGGCTAAGACCCAGCTGGTCCCAGCGCTGGTGCTGGCCTATTGGTGGGTGGCCTGGGTCCTGCCAGAGCAGACTTCAGGGATGTGGTTGTCCTGGGGGTGGTGTCTGCCTTCTGGTAGAGAAGCTGGTCTCAAGGCTAGATCAGGCTTGTTGGTGGGCAGATCCTGGGCCCAGGTGATTCTGGGGCTGGTGCCTGCCCAATAGTGGGTGGAATTGGGCCCAGGGTCTCAGGCTGCAGGACTCTGGGGGTCCTGGGCCTAGTGCCTGTGCCCAGTGTATGGGATGGATCTTAGACCCTCTAGGGGGCAGGGCTGTGTCCAGAGGTGGCTGTGGGTTCAGGGAGTCATAAGGCAGCCTGCCTGTTCGTGGGTGGGGCTGTGTTTCTCCTCAGTTGGTTGCTTGGTTTGAGGTGTCCTGGTACTTTTGCCTACAGGCTGGTAGGCAGGGGTGGGGCTGGGTCCTGAGGCTCATAAGCTAGATGGAAGATTCAAAAATGGCACTTGTCAGCACCAATGTCCAGGTGGTAGAGTAAGCTCCCCAAAATGGTTGCTGCCACTGTCTATATCCCCTGGGTAAGCTCTAGTTGCCTTCTGCCTCTCTGGGAGATTCCAAGATCAGCAGGTAGGTCTCACCCAGGCTCCTTGCAAATTACTGCTTCTGACCTGGATTCTGAAGTGTGTGAAATTTTTTGTGCATCCTTGAAGAGTGCATTTCCCACAGCCTTCTGGGTCTCCCCAAAGTAATACCCACTGACCCTCAAAGCCAAACATTCTAGAGGCCTGTCTTCCCGGTGCAGGATGCCCGGGTTGGAGAGCTTGATATGGGACCCAGACCCCTTGCTCCTTGGGGAGAATCTCTGCAATTATAATTATTCCCCCATTTGTGGATCACCCACTTGAGGGTATGGGTCTTGACTATACTGCTACTCTTCCCCTCCTACCCATCTCGTAGTGGTTCCTTCTTTATACCTTTAATTGTAGAAGATCTTTTCTGGTAGGCTCCTGTCTTTTTCACTGATAGCTGTTCTGTAAATAGTTGTAATTTTGGTGTGCCCGTGAGAGGAGGTGAGCTCAGGGGCTTTCTACTCCACTATCTTGGGAATTTCCTCTAAATAGTTTTAAATAAATCAATTATATCATGCTTTTTGATTTTCTGTCACAGGCACCTTATATTTAATCACTCATTTTGTACTGACATTCTTCATTACCTCAATTTTCTTATTGGATAGTAAAGCAAAATTAAGAACTTGGTTTCTGTTCTTCTTTATCTTTTTTATGTTAATTTAACATCACACATAGACACACACACACACATGCACTATTTCCCAAGGCTCATGGGTAGCTCTTTTGTCAATGTCTGAAGTTTTAGGACCTAGAGTAGCTGAGGGGCAGCTGTTATTAAGTTGGACATAAGGTCTTGGGCATCCATTCTTGTAGTAGAGATTGAATTCAGAGATGGGAAGTTGGTGAGTATGCCCCAGAACCCAAGGGCCAGCTCTCTCTAGGCCATATTTCTTATCACAAAACTCCATAAAGTCAGAGAAGTCTAAATTCACACTTAAACTGTAGGTTATTATAAAGATTTTTTTTAAGATAAGAGGAAAGAAGTAAATACGTCGAAACACTTTTTAAACATGACATAATTTTAAATATTTTATTTTATTTATATTTGCCCTACCCCTACTTCTCAAATATTAAGGGCAAGCCTGATCATGCAGTCTTTGGGAACCTGTAAACAATGAATGCAAAAGATAAAGTGGTATTATATCATGAGGTCTTTTTAAGCTATAGTCACTCTTATTATTATTTTATAATCCTAGGAATTAACAGAGAGCCTGAACCATAAGAGATCTAAAAATATATGTTGAATTTCTCAAATAACATTATTATGGTATATAAATTCTTGAAAGTTAATTATTTCGTTGTATTTTCCAGTCTATGTTTCCGACAGTAGTCAAACTGATGCTTGCACTTTAAAAGAGTAATATTTTATATGTTATGTCAAAACAAGTAATCCACTCAGGGGGAAAGGTAATAATCAAATCATCTCTTGGAACTTTCTCACTGTACTCTTGGTGATATGTACATTTTCAGATATGTACAATTTACAGTTGTAGCCCTAAAAATATAAGTAAGTTTGAAGTCTAATTCTATTCCACAGACTTAAGAGACAAAAAAAATTAATTTGAGAGTGAAACCATTTTGCTTTTTTCCTAACTAATTATATTCCAGGATGATAAAAAGTAAAGCAACAGTCATGAGTGTAATAGCTTGCTTTAATTCCACCTATTCCCCATGTAAGGTATTAGCTTACAAACCTAAGGCATACAAGAAAGAAAATGACAAATATGTTAGATGGGATCTCCAGAAACAAATGGATTTGTAGTTTGTGAGGAGTTCAGTAGAGCAGGATTGAAGGCTTTTGATTGTGCTTTTCTTTTATAACAAATTATTCTATTCTCTGACTCTGGGTATGCATATATTAGAGCCAAAATAAATTGAATATTTTACTCTTCATCTCTTTTCCAAATTTCCTTGCTGTTGATTAACAGTCATGTACCATGTAAGATTTAGTCTATTCATGGTGCTAACCTAAGCTAGTACTTAATGCTATTATCAACATTGGTGTTAAAGTAAATTTTAGTGTCATTTGTTTTAAACGACTTCTTGTGGATCACTTAACTGTTGACAAGTACAGTTGAGCTAATGTATAGCTCCTGAAACTTCTCCCTGCACAATTATCTAAAAGACATTGATATCAATCTTCTTTATTGTGTTATTTTGTCAAGCAAAGAGTAGTCAAGGGGTCTGAGAAATTCTGCTGTTCCAACAAATAGAAAAACAGCTAAAAACATCTAAAGCTGTTATTCACACAAGTTTGGGGCATCTGTGTTCCCTCAAATCACAGAATGAGTTCACCAAAAGTTAACAAATGATTGGTAGAAAGAGTAATGGCACAGGAACAAATGGTGCAGAGCTCTGAGGGAAGTGCATTTGGCAGGAAGCTTTGTGCATTATGTCTATGCATTGTGTATCCATTAAGAGAAAGCAATTTTGTCACTCTCTGCCTTTCCCTTTTCCACTTATCAAATATCCAAACAAGGCTGAACTACATAATGAGAGACTTTGTAAAAATCATGCTGCAGGGCATCTAGAAGGGCATTACCTGGAAAGCTTCTTAAAAATTTTAATATCTAGAATCTACCCTGGATGACTTTGAGCAAGTCAATTTTGAGTGAGGTCCAGGAATCCACATCTTTGATAAATAACCCAAATGATTCTTATGCCTCCAGCTTGAGGGCTGGCTTTTGAAAACTAGTGGTCTAGATGACCCAGTAAATAACCCCTGAAAAGTACAGAGACCTGCTCTGCACACTGTTTGGCTTCATTGCTCATAATAGGAATTCAATACTTTAAGTCTCTGAATTGGTCATTTGCTCAAATTGCTCAAGTTGTGAAAACTCTGTAAAACCTAGCATGTTTGAAAATTGCAGCATCAATTGAAGTTTATATTTGAAAACTTTAAATCATTTTAAGCATTCACCCTCAAACACCTTCTGATTCAAGCTTCATTAGGATTTTTCTCTTATGCCTTGGCTACTGTGATGAACTTTATATCCCCACGTCTGAATGTGTTTCTTAAGAGGCTGAATATCATTATGAAATGAGAAAATACGAATCAATGCAGAGGGAAAAATCCTTTTTCCCTTCCCCTCAATGTGTGGTAATATGCTTTCATTATGCTTGAGAGCTAGATGAATAAATTAAAAGACACTTTCTAAATTGTGTATTGATTTTTATACAAGGTAAAATAAGGCTATGTATCTGATGGATACCATTATAAGGGGATAAATCTTAAAACAAAAAGTGAAAAATAATCAAATAAAATTTAAAAACATAGCACTTTATAGTAAAATATATTAGTGCCCATTTTCTCTGGAGCCTAAGAACAGTAGCTATCCTATGTTATTTAAATGTTTCAAATAGTTATTAACCTACTAACAGTGAAGCTCAAAGTCCTTAAAAGTTTTAGTCATTTCTCTAACATAGGCTGCCATCCTATTTATAAAATGAATATTCTGGGAACATACAATTCATCATGTAGTATGTTCAATTTCAAAAACTCATCAAACTGCCATTGATGATGTTTGTGAAGTTTAGGGCAGTCTTTCTGTTTAGTTTTCTGTTTAGCACCTTGCCCCAGACAAAGGCGCCCATGGGTGAAGCCATGCTCACAACCAAAAAGTTGCTGTGTGAAACAATAAAGGCTCTACCTGCAGATAACTTGATTGCCACAGAGTTTCTGCCTAATACAAACTGAGAACAAACAATATATAAATGTTTAGCAGTATATAAAAGCTACACTGTGAACATAATCATCCACATCCTTTGCATTTTTTAAAAGATTAATATTAGATTATTTAAAATTAGGGCTGGTCCTTGGTCATTAGGCACCCAAACAGCACACTGGCCTATGAGTGCTTGAATTGGTTAGGTTTCCATCCTGATTGGCCAGTGCCTACTCTTCTGGTTGTTTACCACTTTTAATATATCCTCCTCATTTATTAGCATCAACATAGGAATGTGTCATATGGGAACTTCTCCTGCCTCTCCAACCTTGCTGCCTGTGTGTCCAAGGATGACTTTCTTTTAAGCTCACAGAACACACATTTACTAAGATGAGAAATGCTTTTTGGCAGTAAAGTGCAAGAGTTAATTTTTCAGTGAAAACTGTCAACCCAGTTTTTTTTTCAGGGCAACAAATGATACATACTAGCAAGAACAGGAAAATAAAGGAGGCTTTCAAAATGTTGAAGCAGTGGATTTGGGCCATGTAGAAAGTGAAGGTCCTTCTAATCAGAGAATCTTGATCACCTGAGTGTACTCTCTTATTACACAGATGTGGAAAAAGGATCAGAGAGGTTATGAGTCTGAAGCAGTTGATTTGGGCCATGTAGAAAGTGAAGGTCCTTCTAATCAGAGAATCTTGATCACCTGAGTGCACTCTCTTATTACACAGATGTGGAAAAAGGATCAGAGAGGTTATGAGGCATTAAGGATCTCATAGTTAGCTTAATGCAGAATTAGAACTATAACAGGAATTTCAACTGTAATACGGCATAAAGTTTATCTATTTTTTATTGAAGTATAGTTTATTTACAATGTTGTGTTAACTTTTGCTGTACTGCTACTCTGTAATAAATATTTATGATGGAAGGGTGGATTAAAAAAAAAAAGACCCTTTAGAGAAGGTATCTCTCTGCTACACAAGCGGTTCTCAAACTTGTTTTCCCTCATGTGATATACCTCAGAGATCACACTCACCTGTGTGACCTATGCTCACTACTTTTCACTGTGGGGTGCTACATTCATAAGATAATCATCATGTTATATAAAATTCCCAGGAACCTAACAGTAATTCTAACTCATTTCCTTCTCAATCCAACTTTGAGACTTAATATCATATTTTAGAACTCTTACTACTTAATGCTACCAAAATGATGAACTAACTCAATGCTAGGTGCCTAAGAATTTGGCTTTTATGAAATTGGAATAATATGCAGTCAACAAAAAGACTCATTAATATAACCTATTACTCTTTGTTTCCTCGTGTTATTTTTAAAACCTTAAATCCCCAATCATCTACTCTGGTAATTTCCTTAAGGAGCACAGTTCATTTAGTAATAAGGAATGTATGAGTCTGCAACATTTCCTTATGTTTAAATTTAGTGGTCACAGCTTTTGAGGCTATTATCTTTAGCCTTAGAAAACAATGAGTTATGAACAGAGCTATTGATAATCGCCTGCTTTATTCCACAAAAGTTGTAAACCTGAGATTTAAAGTATCAGTTGTAATTAGGATAAAAGCAGATTATTTTCTAATAATTATAAGAGCAACAGCTTGAAAATATTCAGAAAAATATTTCTAGAAATGACAAGAAAATGCCCAGGAGCATTTCTAAATTTAAATTTAATAACTGGTTATCTATATAATTATACTTAGTGAGCCCAAAGTATATAAAGAAGCATATATATAACAAGTCAACATCCTGTTTCAATCCCATTTCACAGTGATCACTGCTCACTAATACCATCTTTTGAGATTAAGAAAAAGGAATCGGAACTTTCTCAATGTGCAGACTTACAGCTAGAAATGATTGAGAAGAAACACTAGCTCTAAAGCAATCAATCCATATTGCCAGTCATGGGATGACAATCAAGATCCCATGATCCACAGTAGGCTCATAGTAGAAAGCGGAAAATGGACACACAACTATTCATGCTATCATTAAGCACATGCTCATTGTTAATTTGCTTCGATTTGAGGATCAGACAAATCTGTAAGTAAAGTAAAATTTGCATACATGTGATGATAATATTTTCCACCTGTGGTACAATAATATTTCTTGGACTCCTTGAAAGCAAGGTCAATTATAATTATTATACTACTTTTACTATGAGGCTTGTTTCTTTGCTGATGTTAAAGGGTATATCAGTTCCTTGCTGTAAGATTGCAGAAGGCAAAGATTATATAAACAAAAGTGAAATCACCTTGAAAATCTAGTTTATTTCACATTTTACCACACATCATTCCTCAATTCTAAATATCCATAATCCTCAAAATGTGGAACCTGTGACCTCATTAAGCATGAGGAAATGTGGCATTCTTATTATTATGCTCAGAAATAAACACTGCCCATTCAGATTATTTTCCACATCTGAATTTACACAAGGGCAAAGAGAGTTTTACTCAAAACTGTGGTCGAGTAACTGAAAAACTCTCAAAGCAATTCCAGGATGTAGTGTGCATGGAGAAAACATTTCTCTATAGGGAAAAAAGCTAAGAGAACACCACAGCAAATGTACAACTGCCACATTCTCTGGTTCTATTTTACTGCCAACAAGCTAGATAGATAGAAATACAAATACTCTGCAAAAACATACGTAAACATCTGCCAACTAATTTTCAAAATGAAATACAGGCATGCTCTGGAGAACTTCTTCCAAGTAAACATCTTCTTAGTAGAAGGCCTTTTAGTATTTAATACCCAGTCTTCCAGAACATTCCTACATCTTAACAAAACTTTATTCAGCTATTGTTTATATAAGAACATTTTGTATTTTTATTCCCCAAATTCAGCAAAATAGTTATCACAAAATTATTGTTGTAAAACCTCAAGTTAAATTCCAAACACTATTGGTAAAAAGAAACAATTATATCTAGACATTTTAAAAGGTCACTGAGAGTCTAAAAAGAGTATACATCTCCTGAATATTAGGGAGTCTGAGGCACCACAGTTTCATACTCAGTGAAAACAATTCTCAGGCATCATGTGCGCATCTTGAGTGTATTTCTGCAGGGCCTTTCTTACATAACCCTGTTTAGCCTAGTGTTTCATGGGTCCCGAAAATGTTGAGAATGTGCTGAATGAAATTGTAAGAAGGAAGCAAAAGAAGAAAAAAATTAACAGGCAATTGATTGGTGATTAGAAAGATATTTTAAGACCTTCGTACCTTCATATAACAGTTTGCTACTTATATATAAGCACTGGTTTCTTGTGTTTTAGCTACATTTTAGGATGCTGACTGGAGGCTTGAGTTGATGTTTAAATGTATTATATTTTTTTCCCACTTGAAATAAAGGGAAATGGGCTTCCTGTTAGTCTTAACCCAGAATATCTGATTTCCAAGAATAGATGACTCTTAAGATCTAGAAATGTCTGTTATGTAAACATAGGGATTATTACTGTATGCTATGTAAACAGAGATTATTACTGTCATGTATCATTTATGGAATATTTGTATCAAATGACTATTAAAAATTTCAAAATTTATTTGAAAGCAAATTTAAGTCAAGTTTAAAATTGTCAAATCATATATTTTATACTCTAACATTTTAATGAAATGATTGTAAATAATCTTATAAAAGTATATACTAATCTCCACTAGTGATTGAAGAAAATTAACTTAGAATTTGAGTAACAATTACAACTAACTTCTTTTTATGTCTATAATCCAGCTTTTAAATTTAAAAACTAGACTAATACTTTATGATAAAGCTTCAGTGATACATTATATCTATTTAGATTTTATTTACTATATTGTAGGTAATTTATGTAGCACTTCACACAGTATTTGGAATGATATCATAGTTAGTCAATATCTGCATTATATCAAGTGAAATAATACGAAACAGTAGATGGCATGGGTCAAAATCTCAACACTACCGCTTCCCTACTTACTAGCAGTTAGACTTTAGGCAAGTTGCATTATTTCTCAATTTAACATGATTGAGATAATAATAGAGCCTAATCCATAGAGTCGTGTTGGTTGAATGTGTAAAACAGTTCATACAACAAAGGTTAGCTATTATTTCAAATTGCTGGCTGTCCAAGTGAATAAGGTATTTTAGTTCTAATTTTTTTAAATATAAGTTTCCTTGCTCATGCAATGCAGATGATAATATAACCTATCTTACAGAGTTCTGAGGATTAAATATACAAATTGACATCAAGTTTTTAGCATAAAATTTGGAACAGTAAATCCTTAATAAATTTTATTTTAATTAATATCATTGTGAAAATCCCGTGTACTCTTTTTTTCGTTGTCATACAGATTGAAAAAAGCTTTCTACAGCCATTTGTACTCAGAAATAGCCCACGGATGGCTTTTGCTATGTGAGAACAAACTATGCCCAGGGTCAGATTCTGACACAGAAATGTCACAGGGAATCTTCACTGAAAAACACACCACGTTAACCCACAGGGACAGGGAAATGCTATACAAGATAGACAAGACCACTTAAAACCAAAAAACAACCAAAACCAAAACAAGACAAAACAGTTATGTAGCCATAATAAACTTCTAAGAACACAGTTATTATTATTTTTCACTCTCTTTAATTCTAATATATTTCACTCAGAACATGAGTGTTCTGCTCTTGCCTCAAGAAAATAATACTCCTCTTTTCCCTAAATGCTTCATTTTGATCCAAGATGTGTATATATCCCCAGGCTACAGTTTCAAAGCAGGCATAAGAGGGAGTCATTTATCCTACTGCTGATAAAGAGATTCATTGTGAAACTCATTTTTGTATCAATACCCAGTGACAGTCATTTTGCTGAGACATGGTGGCAGATGTGAGTTGACACCTACAGAATTATAACTGAGGTTCTGTCTATATTATACCTGTTATATGCATCAAATGAAATCTTATGATATGAAAGCCTAGCATTAGATTACATCAGCTTTTTAGTAAATAGAATTCATAAGGTACTTTGAGTTGTAAATATTTACCATTACTAATTTTACGCTGCACTTAATCTTTAGTTTAGAAAGCAGACCATATTTTAAGGAAGCTAAGGTAAGGGGCACTGGACAAAGAATAAATATATCTGTCCCAACTCTGCTCTAAATCTGCATGACCTTGGATATAACACATTTCTCTGTGTTATTCTTTCCATAGATAGCTTTCTCTTCTACAGAATTAGGGCATCTAGGTAAATGAACAGTGAAGTCCTTTTTAACTTCAGCATTTCGTAATTTTGGTGAAGCTGGGTATCAGAGAACAGTCAGCATGATTCAACTTTAATCAGTGAGTACTGAATGCATACTATGTGCCAAGCACTATCCTGAAATCTGGGGATGCAAACATGTAGAATGGGTGACAGAAAAATTATAAACTACGCTGCAAGCTCTGTGGGTATCTGTGCTTGGCTAGAATGGAACTAGGCATTCCCTGGGCCCTGCACAGCATCTCTAGTCTCATTTGGCTGGTGTGGAATTCATATTTTTTGGATGAATGAATGAATGAATGGATATGGTTTATTATGTTTATTTCTAATGTTTTGACATGACTGAAAAATTCCATAAGTTGTCAAATAAAGCAGCTTTAAGAGAAACTATTAGAGGTGAAGCAATGTATGGAACAGAACTTTGGACCTGACTTTTCAGGATAACTGCAAAGTAAAAAAAGCCTATTTTCCAACAGTTGAAATCTCTTTGGAAACAGAGGCTGCTGTCAGGGATGAGAGGGAAGTTTTTATGACTACATAGCAGAGACTTTTTATGACAAAAACTTTTAGCTATGCTTCTAAATTTTCAGCCACACCCCATGCCTTTTAAGATCAGTATCAGTAGCCTAATGATTCCTTATGTTGTACAAACACATATAGTCCTTATTTTTGAGGAAACAAAAATTTAAATCACTTGTTAAATGTGCCAATACCTTAATCATGGACATTATAATACTCTTTAACTTTAAATTTGCTACAAAGAATATTTCTGTTTCTCCACTATCTATTACATATCAATGAGGAACTGTGGAATAGAGGAGATATTTTTATAAGCTTTTTGAGACTTGGATTTAAATCATGGAAAATATTCATAATGAAATCATTCATAAAAGTCCTGGCTTACAACAATTCCTCAAAAACTATTAAAAACTAAACCTTTAAGATTAGAGTTTTTAAAAAGAAATAGGGTCCCATGAAGAGCACAGGTGTTTATTCCTGACCCAGATGCAACCCCACTCTCAAAATCGGGTCCTCCCTTCAATACAGTGAATACAACGGGGAGAATCTTCCACTCCCCAGGTTCTGTCCTTGTGGTCTGACACAGGCCCTGCCCAGGAGGCTGCTGTAGGGGAGGGTCCCCCCAGCACCTGGGTGTCCCTGAAGTCCCCCATGGTCTGTGGAGCTGATCACTGTCATGTGGCTGACAGGGTCTTGGTGATCCAGCTGGATGTCAGGTCTGAGCCTCTGAGGTGGGAGAGCCAAGTTCAGGACACTGGACCACCAGAGACCTCCCAGCCCCATGTAATATCCGTTGGCGAGAGCTCTCCCAGATAGCTCTGTCCCACTGCTAAGACCCAGCTCCACTCACTGACAAGCAAGTTCCAGTGCTGGACACCCCATGCCAAAAACTAGCAAGACAGGAACACAAACCCACTCATCAGCAGAGAGGCTGCCTAAAATCATATTAAGTTCACAGACACCCCAAAACACACCACCAGACACAGTCCTGCCCACCAGTAAGACAAGATCCAGCATCGTATACCAGAACACAGGCACAAGTGCCCTCCACTAGGAAGCCTACACAGGCCACTGAAAAAACCTTACCCACAGGGGAAAGACACCAAAAATAATGGGAACTATGAACCTGCAGCCTGAGAAAAGGAGACCCCAAACACAGTAAGTTAAACAAAATGAGAAGACAGAGAAATACGTACCTGATAAAGGAGCAAGGTAAAAACGCACCAGACCAAACAAATGAAAAGGAAATAGGCGGTCTACCTGAAAAAGAATTCAGAGTAATGTTAGTAAAGATGATCCAAAATCTTGTAAATAGAATGGAGAAAATACAAGAAACGTTTAAGGACCTAGAAGAACTAAAGAGCAAACAAACAATGATGAATAACACAATAAGTGAAATTAAAAATTCTCTAGAAGGAATCAAGAGCAGAATAACTGAGGCAAAAGAATGGATAAGTGACCTGGAAGATAAAATAGTGGAAATAACTACTGTAGAGCAGAATAAAGAAAAAAGAATGAAGAGAATTGAGGACAGTCTCAGAGACCTCTGGGACAACATTAAATGCAACCACATTCTAATTATAGGGGTCCCAGAAGAAGAAAAGAAAAAGAAAGGGACTGAGAAAATTTTTGAAGATATTATAGTTGAAAACTTCCCTAATATGGGAAAGGAAATAGTCAATCAAGTCCAGGAAGCACAGAGTCCCATACAGGATAATTCCAAGGAGAAACATGCCAAGACACATATTAATCAAACTATCAAAAATTAAATATGAAGAAAAAATACTAAAGGCAGCAAGGGAAAAGCAATAAATAACATACAAGGGAATCCCCATAAGGTTAACAGCTGATCTTTCCTAAGAAACTCTGCAAGCCAGAAAGGAGTGGCAGGACATATTTAAAGTGATGAAAGGGAAAAAGCTACAACCAAGATTACTCTACCCAGCAAGGACCTCATTCAGATTCAATGGAGAAATTAAAACCTTTACAGACAAGCAAAAGGTAAGAGAATTCAGCACCACCAAACCAGCTTTACAACAAATGCTACAGGAACTTCTCTAGGCAGGAAACACAAGAGAAAGAAAATACCTACAAAAACAAACCCAAAAGAATTAAGAAAATGGTAATAGGAACATACATATCGATAATTACCTTAAATATAAAGGATTAAATGCTCCAACCAAAAGACACAGACTGGCTGAGTGGATACAAAAACAAGACCCGTATATATACTGTCTACAAGAGACCCACTTCAGACCTAGGGACACATACAGACTGAAAGTGAGGGCATGGAAAAAGATATTCCATGGAAATGGAAATCAAAAGAAAGCTGGAGTAGCAATTCTCATAACAGACAAAACAGGCTTTAAAATAAAGACTATTACAAGAGACAAAGAAAGATACTACATAATGATCAAGGGATCAATCCAAGAAGAAGATATAACAATTGTAAATATTTATGCATCCAACATAGGAGCACCTCAATACATAAGGCAAATGCTAACAGCCGTCAAAGGGGAAATCTACAGTAACACTATGATAGTATGGGAATTTAACACCTCACTTTCACCAATGGACAGATCAAGCAAAATGAAAATAAATAAGGAACACAAGCTTTAAATGACACATTAAACAAGATGGACTTACTTGATATTTATAGGACATTCCATCCAAAAACAACAGAACACACTTTCTTCTCAAGTGCTCATAGAAAATTCTCCAGGATAGACCACACGTTTGGTCACAAATCAAGCCTTGGTGAATTTAAGAAAATTGAAATTGTATCAAGTATCTTTCCTGACCACAACGCTATGAAACTAGATATCAATTACATTTAAAAAAATGTAAAAAATACAAAAACATGAGGCTAAACAATATGCTACTAAATAACCAAGAGATCACTGAAGAAAACAAAGAGGAAATCAAAAAATACCTAGAAACAAATGACAATGAAAACACAAAGGCCAAAACCTATGGGATGCAGCAAAAGCAGTTCTAAGAGGGAATTTTATAGCAATACAATCCTACCTCAAGAAAAAAGAAAAATGTCAAATAAACAACCTAACCTTATACATAAAGCAATTAGAGAAAGAAGAACAAAAAAAAACCCCAAAGTTAGCAGAAGGAAAGAAATCATAAAGACCAGAAATAAATAAAAAAGAAATGAAGCAGACAATAGCAAAGATCAATAAAACTAAAAGCTGGTTCTTTGAGAAGATAAACAAAATTGATAAGCCATTAGCCAGACTCATCAAGAAAACGAGGGAAAAGACTCAAATCAACAGAATTAGAAATGAAAATGGAGAAGTAACAACTGACACTGCAGAAATACAAAGGATCACGAGAGATTACTACAAGCAACTATATGCCAATAAAATGGACAACCTGGAAGAAATGAACAAATTCTTAGAAAAGCACAACCTTCTGAGACTGAACCAGGAAGAAACAGAAAACATAAAAAGACCAATCACAAGCACTGAAATTGAAACTGTGATTAAAAATCTTCCAACAAACGAAAGCCCAGGACCCAATGGCTTCACAGATGAATTCTATCAAACATTTACAGAAGAACTTACACCTATCCTTTCCAAACTCTTCCAAAATATAACAGAGGGAGGAGCACTCCCAAACTCATTCTATGAGGCCACCATCACCCTGATACCAAAACCAGACTGAGATGTCACAAAAAAAGAAAACTGCAGGCCAATATCTCTGATGAACATAGACGCAAAAATCCTCAACAAAATACTAGCAGACAGAATCCAGCAGCACATTAAAAGGATCATATGCCATGATCAAGTTGGGTTTATTCCAGGAATGCAAGGATTCTTCAATATACGCAAATCAATCAATGTGATACACCATATTAACAAACTGAAATAAAAATAATATGATTATCTCAATAGATGCAGAAAATACTATTGCCGAAATTCAGCACCAACCTATGATAAAAACCCTGCAGAAAGTAGTCATAGAGGGAACTTAACTCAAGATAATAAAGGCCATATATGACAAACCCACAGCCAGCATCATTCTCAGTGCTGAAAAACTGGAACCATTTCCTCTAAGATCAGGAAAAAGACAAGGTTGTCCACTCTCACCACTCTTATTCAACATAGTTTTGGAAGTTTTAGCCACAGCAATCAGAGAAGATAAAGAAATAAAAGGAATCCAACTTGGAAAAGAAGTAAAACTGTCAGTGTTTGCAGATGACATGATACTATAAAAAGAGAAACCTAAAGATGCTACCAGAAAACTACTAGAGCTAATCAATGAATTTGGTAAAGTAGCAGAATACAAAATTAATGCACAGAAATCTCTTGCATTCCTATACAGTAATGATGAAAAATCTGAAAGAGGAATTAAGGAAACACTCTCATTTACCATTGCAACAAAAAGAATAAAATACCGAGGAATAAACCTAAGGAGACAAAACACCTGTATGCAGAAAACTATAAGACACTGATGAAAGAAATTAAAGATGATACAAACAGATGGAGAGATATACCATGTTCTTGGATTGGAAGAATCAACATTGTGAAAATGATTATACTACCCAAAGCCATCTACAGATTCAGTGCAATGCCTATCAAACTACCAATGGCATTTTTCACAGAACTAGAACAAAAATATTCACAATTTGTATGGAAACACAAAAGACCCCGAGTAGTCAAAGCAATCTTGAGAAAGAAAAACAGAGGAATTCCGTTGGAGGAATCCTCCAGGGAGCTGGAGGAATCAGGCTCCCTGACTTCACACTATACTACAAAGCTGCAGTAACCAAGACAGTATGGTACTGGCACAAAAACAGAAATATAGATCAATGGAACATGATAGAAAGCCCAGAGATAAACCTATGCACATATGGTCACCTTATCTTTGATAAAGGAGGCAAGAATATACAATGGAGAAAAGACAGACTCTTCAATAAGTGGTGCTGGGAAAACTGGACAGCTACATGTGAAAGAATGAAATTAGAACACTCCCTAACACCATACACAAAATTAAACTCAAAATGGATTAAAGACCTAAATGTAAGGCCAGACACTATAAAACTCTTAGAGGAAAACATAGGGAGAACACTCTATGACATAAATCATAGCAAGTTCCTTTTTAACCCACCTTACAGAGAAATGGAAATAAAAACAAAAATAAACAAATGGGACCTAATGAAACTTCAAAGCTTTTGCACAGCAAAGGAAACCATAAACAAGACCAAAAGACAACACTCAGAATGGGAGAAAATATTTACAAACTAAGCAACTGACAAAGGATGAACTCCAAAATACACAAGCAGCTCATGCAGCTCAATATCAAAAAAAAAAAAACCCAATCCAAAAATGGGCAGAAGACCTAAATAAACGTTTCTCCAAAGAAGACATACAGATTGCCAACAAACACATGAAAGGATGCTCAATGTCACTAATCATTAGAGAAATACAAATCAAAACTACAATGAGGTATCACCTCACACGGGTCAGAATGGCCATCATCAAAAAATCTACAAACAATTAATGCTGGAGAGGGTGTGGAGTAAAGGGAACCCTTCTGCACTCTTGGTAGGAATGTAACTTTGATACAGCCACTATGGAGAACAGTATGGAGGTTCCTTAAAAAACTAAAAATAGAACCACCATATGACCCAGGAATCCCACTACTGGGCATATACCTTAAGAAAACCATAATTCAAAAAGAGTCATGACCACAATGTTCATTGCAGCTCTATTTACAATAGCCAGGACATGGAAGCAACCTAAGTGTCCATCATCAGATGAATGGATAAAGAAGATATGGCACATATATACAATGGAATATTACTCAGCCATAAAAAGAAATGAAATTGAGTTATTTCTAGTGAGGTGGATGGACCTAGAGTCTGTCATACAGAGTGAAGTAAGTCTGAAAGAGAAAAACAAATACCGTATGCTAACACATATATATGGAATCTAAATAATAATAATGGCTCTGAAGAACCTAGGAGCAGGACAGGAATAAAGACGCAGACGTAGAGAATGGACTTGAGGACACGGGGAGGGGGAAGGGTAAGCTGGGATGAAGTGAGAGAGTGGCATTGACATATATTCACTACCAAATGTAAAATAGATAGCTAGTGGGAAGCAGCTGCATAGCACAGGGAGATCAGCTCAGTGCTTTGTGACCACCTAGAGAGGTGGGATAGGGAGGGTGTGAGGGAGACGCAAGACAGAGGAGATATGGGGATGTATGTATATGTATAGCTGATTCAGTTTGTTATACAGCAGAAACTAACACAACAATGTGAAGCAATTATACTCCAATAAAGACGCTAAAAAAAAGTAAAGAATGGTATTCAATACTATACAGAATATTTTCTTTCTATTTCATCTGCTAAACATTTTGAGTCAGGAAACAAAAGTCTGCCCTTGATTTTTCCTTCTTTAAAATATCTGTGTTATACTAGGAATTAACAAGAGTTATGCGGAAAGTACACTCACCAACAAGTTTACACATTGGTTACATCAGTAACAATTCACAAAATACACCAAAAAAGGAATTATTAAAGTTACATGGAAATTTCAGAACGTTCTTACCGATTTTATTCTCAGGAACAAAAATAATTTCATAAGCTTTTTTCAATTTCTGTGTATCATAGATTTTTGAAGAACATGACTCTTAATATTGATAAGGTTATTACCTATTTGGTGCTGGTATTTTTCCATGTAAGAATCTCAAATCCTAATTCATTCTTGCTGATTGCCCTGTGTGAATTTGGCCTCAAACTATGAATTTAACACAGGAGCAGTGGTCGTCACCTTGTGAGGTTAAACAGGACAAATTCCTTGTTTATACTACAAGTCAGCACTGTCTCCTGAGCTTTGAGTCTGCCACATGATTCATCTGAATGCTGTCAGAGACTCACACTATGTCCAGGCCCAAAAGCCTTAGGCAATGATTTGTGCTTGGTTCAGCAGGCCAAACACAGTCTGCATGCCTGAAGCTCTTCCCAGGGCACAAGGACATTTTAAGAGATTTTTGAATCTTGTAGAAACTTAGAGCCCAAAGGTCATAAGTCATTATATATTCAATTCACTTATCATGGAAAAGAGAAACTTGCAGCTAAGAAAGGGTTGGTATTAGCTCAAGGTCACATGGAAGAAGCTTTGAGTAGAACCTTAATTCCTGACTCTCCATTTCATAATCCCTTGCAGTACAGCCACATTTAAAGAAGAAGGTTATTTTTATGGAGATGGGTGGGACATATGAGCATAGTTTCTAGGCAGGGAATCCATAAAATAACAAAAGAATCATAAACTCTATTTAATGTCTGACATTCTCTTCCATTTCCAAAATGCTTTCTAGGACACCTAGCAACTAACATAAACACATACTTGCTAAAAGTGGATTTCAAATACTAAGAACATGCCAGTGGACCATGGGACATCTGTACTTCTTGTAAGGTCTGCTGGAGGAATACATTTATTAGTAATAATAATAGGTGTTGAAGGAAAAACACTCAAAAACTGCACTTCAGGTGTGTCTTAGTCCATTCCGGCTGCTACTACAAATTTTTATTTCTCAGAGATCTGGAGGCAGCGAAGTCCAAGATCAAGGTACCTGCAGATTTGGTGTCTGGTGGAGGGGGTGAGGGAGCTCACTGAGATCTCCTTTATAAAGGCACTAATCCCACTCACAAAGGCTTCACTCTCACGACCTGATCACCTACCACAGGCTCCCACCTCCAAACACCATCACATTGGGGTTTAGGATTTCAACATATGAATTTGAGGGGGACATAAACATTCAGTCTATAGAAAGGTGCATCTTCATGGTTATATAGAGGTCATGGACAAAGAACGGAGAACCAGGCAGGAAACCTGTTTTATGACAATATCAGTGTCTTTATAATATGTCTCTTGTTGGCAAACAACTGAGTGATCAGGACTATGATGCTGGAAGATCTGGGGCAAGTTTAAATTTCAAATAAAATAAAATAATTTTTAAAATAAAGTAAAATAGAACAACTAAAGTCTTCCACAAGAAGAGGGAATTGGAATGCCTCTTGACTTCACATTTATACTTGCACTACACACCCTTCAAATGCCACACTCCACTGATACTGAATTTGTAGTTCCTCAAAAATGCTATTCATGTAGGTCTTAGAACATGTGATTCCCTCTAGCTTTTCAACCTTCATCTAACTTTTACTCATCTTTCAGAAAGCAGCTGAGATTTTGTCTCCTTTGAGTGCTCATATATCATTCAAAGTAAGACAATTTGAAGCAGGGAAGATGTGTTAATGATTATATAATAATATAATCATTATATATTTTAACCAGCACTGTCCCAGGCTAACTGGAAAGTGAGGGCACCATTGTCTGTTTTCCTTCTCAGCACTATAGATTACAGGTAAGAAGAGTAACTTACCTTAATTCTGCTGCAACATTCTTCTCAATGAATGAAACTTTACAAGTTAGCATATTTTTAATTGTCCATTATTTTTTTCTAGTTCTATACAGATGTGCTCAATGTGTGAGTATTTTCAAAATTTTTTACAAAACTATAGCTTTTCATTTGTAGAGGAAAAAACGTAGCTTACATTCAGTTTGCTTGTACATTCTTCAAAACTTAGAAAGTGTTAAACAAGAACTGTGTTAAGTCCTGTGTAAAAGGAAAAGTGCTCACATTATCAGTAAAAATCATTGAAAACTAAAAGGCAACATGGAAAATCTTTTTCTGAATTGGTTCTTCATTATCAATCCTTGATATTAGATACCTGATCATAAAGAATGACCTCATCTAAAGTTAAGTTCTATTGAAAACTTCAAAACAGCTCTTCAGTGTCCTTAGCTAAAGGAAACTATGCTTGCCAGGTGACATAAAGGAGACTGAACCAGGTATTTGTCTAATAGACATGCATTATATGCCAGTAAATTGAATTCCTTGTGGGATAATTAAGGTCATATTTCCCTTATCTCCCAGCACATCTATTAATCTTCAATGTGTTATGACTCTCCTCAAAATTATGACATCTGAAGTTTTAGTTTTCATCATCCCATGCGAGATGACATTTTGTTTTAACAGTAGTGCCAAGTACCATATAATTGTTATAGCAAATAACAGGAAAATATTTCCATCCCATCCATGAGCAAGTATTTGTAGATTTATAAAATACATTTCATAGCCTAACATTAAAACTGTCTGCTTATGGAAGACAGCATCTCCAGTCCCTTCAATCATTGAATCCCTTTAACTGTTTGATGGATAGAATTTCATTGAGTTGAATGGAAATCAGATTATTTTATATTATGGATGGTTATTCCACACTAAATTATCAAAATAACCTGCAATAACAGCAACAAAAACAATATGAAAATAATTGTAGCCCTAATTTATTGAGTGCTTACTATGAGCCCTATTTGTCTTTATAAAAAAATCCCTATGGCATAATAATGTCATCCCAATTTTCCAGATGAAGAGTTTAAAGCATAGAAGAATTAAATAATCTTGCCAAAGTTTCACATAGCTGGTAAGTAAATAAATATAAGTATGGTAAAATAACAGTAGTCATAATAAGAAGAAAATGTTGGCTATAATTTGTATAATGCTTTCTACGAGCTAGCCATAACTAATCTATACTTACAAAAATATACTTTAGTGTAAATAGCATAGTCCTAATAAGAAAACTGAGATTTAGAGAAAGTAAATAATTATATTATAATACAATAATTATACTGTATTGCATATTTGAAAGTTGCTAAGACAGTAGATATTAAAAGTTCTCATCACGAGGAAAAAATGTTTGGAACTCTATGGTGACAGATGTTAACTAGACTTACTGTGGTGATCATTTTGCAATATATACATATATCGAATCATTATGTTGTACACCTGAAAATAGTATAATGTTACATGTCCATTATACCTCAAATTTAAAAAAGAAAAAGATCTGGATGAACAGTGATCCTAAATTAGGGAACAATACTGGCCAAGCCATACAACAGAGAACACTAGCCTATTTTGAAACCCATTTCCTTTTCTCCCCAGCTGCACATCTACATTATATTTCTGGGCTGCTCTTGAAGTTTGGTATGATTGAATTCTGGCTGAGTTCTAAGCCTGGGACAAATCAGTTTCCCATGTATGATCCTTCCTTTTTCTTCACTCTCTGCCAGCTTGAAAACAGACATGCAGAGTGACTTTGGAAATCCTGTACTGATGATGGTTGCAGAAGATATTGCTAGTTCCCCATATCTAGTTTCTACTTCTCTAGACACATTAAAGACTCTATTTCCAAAACCCCCTTTTACAAGTTTTGGCCAATGAGTTTTAAATAGAAGTGATGCCTGTTATTCATAGACTGAAGAATTTAGTTGCTAGTGTTTCACTTTCTTCTGCTGCAACGACCAAGGAGAACCAATGAGATGGTATATCTACAGGATGGTGGAAACTTCTTCATCCTGGACCACATAGAGATAACTTACCTTGAAGAGTTGCTCAGTTACAGTGAACCTAACATGAGAGATGAATCTTTGCTATGTAACACCAAGATTTTTGAGGTTGTTCTTCACCATAGCATAATCTATCCCATCCAGAATAAAACAATAGTGGTGCTATAAGATAGAAGAACTACTGCAGTGCACTCCAAAGGGAGAGTATAAATATAAAAATATACATTTTAATTTATATTACATTAGAAATTATTTGGAACTGCATGCTTCCTAGTCCTGTGGTTTTCTTTGAACTTACAAATAAAATGAGAAAAAAGTATATTCTTTAAACCGATGTAAGCTACGAGAATAAGGAAAATATTTTAATGGGATCTAATTTTGGTTTGGACCCAAGTTTAAATGTGGACAAATACTTTTCTTTGTGATGGTTTCATTCTCACGCAGACGCTCCTCATGTGGGAGCCAAAAGGCTGCAAGCTTCTAGACTTACATTCTACCAGTTCAGCAACCCCATCAGAAATGGAGCCTCCTCAATGGAATATTACTCAGCCATAAAAAGAAACGAAATTGAGCTATTTGTCATGAGGTGGATAGACCTAGAGTCTGTCACACAGATTGAAGTCAGTCAGAAAGAGGAAGACAAATACCGTATGCTAACACATATATATGGAATTTAAGAAAAAAAAATGTCATGAAGAACCTAGGGGTAAAACAGAAATAAAGACACAGACCTACTAGAGAATGGGCTTGAGGATATGGGGAGGGGGAAGGGTAAGCTGTGACAAAGCGAGAGAGAGGCATGGACATATATACACTACCAAACATAAGGTAGATAGCTAGTGGGAAGCAGCCGCATAGCACAAGGATATCGGCTCGGTGCTTTGTGACTGCCTGGAGGGGTGGGATAGGGAGGGTGGGAGGGAGGGAGACGCAAGAGGGAAGAGATATGGGAACATATGTACATGTATAACTGATTCACTTTGCTATAAAGCAGAAACTAACACACCATTGTAAAGTAATTATACTCCAATAAAGATGTAAAAAAATAAAAAATAAAATAAAGTACTCAGAAACAAACAAAAAAAATGGAGCCTCCTGTACTAGAAGGGAGGATGGATTCTGACCAGACCAAACAATATATGCACACTATACCAAGTTAGCTACTGCAGCAGTAAGACTCAGAGAGGTTCTGGGGTGTTGAATATATTTAGGCAATGTCATAGGCACCTAGGAGTGCTTAATTTTTCTTCTCTTTACTTGATGGTTGTTAGGCACCCATGAATGGATGAGTACACATTTTCAGATTTACTAGATATTTCCCAATTGTTGTTAAAGTGAATTATCAATTTACCCTTTTACCTAAAGTGAATGAGAAGTCAACTTTACCATGTGTTAGCCAAATTTGGTATCATATGGCATTTTATTTTTTTCCCAATAAGATGGCTAAAAATAGTATCTCTTAGTTGTGTTAATTTGTATTTCCCTGACTAGTGTTTTTCATCATCTTTCAGCTACCTAGCTGAGCACTGCTCAAATTACCAGCCCACAGAATGGTGAGATAATAAATGATTGTTGCTTTAAACCACTGAATCACCCATATTCTCTCAAACTTAACTTGTGTTAACAAAGTGGTATGTACCATTCTGTACTCTTCTCAATGCTCTTGTAATCGTGTATATATAATATTGGGTTATTTATTTTTGTGGTGTTTTATAAAAATGCAATACTGTCTTATACATTTTAAACTACATCTTTCTTGTGATGTTACCATTTAAGTGTATATATTGTATACATCCTTCCCAACTGTGTCTTATAGGTCTAATTCTTTAAGTAATGGTTGCATAAAAGTTCATGATCTGAATATGCCACAATCTTTACAAGCATTGTCTTACTAACAGGAATTCACTGTTGTCAGTTCTTACTACCACACTGTGAATATTCTTGTCCATCTGCTCTTATTTGCTGGTACTTTTATTTCAAGAAGACAGATTCTAATAGTGGATAAGCATCAAATTCATATATGCCTCAGCTCATTTCTCACAAGTCTTTTCCCCACTCTTTAACACTATTTGAAGTCTCCATTTTAGTCTGTTATACAATTAGTGTTAGTGTTCTATCTTTGGTAATATTTAGATTATGTGTTAGAGTGATATAACCTCTGAATTCTTACAGAAACACATTTTTCCCCCGTGACAGGTAAGTAACGTTTTGCCTGTCTATGGAAGGTAGGGTTGTATTCCTTTTACCTAACTAGTCTGTAGATATCATACCAGTGTTTCCCACCTTGCTGTGTTACAACTGAGAAGTTGACTCCTGAAATAGTCTTTTCCTCTGAAATTAATACGCTCATTATCTCTGGAAGCATGGCAAAGGTTGGTGGGGTTTTTTTTCTGTTGTATTCCTCCAACCCAAGAACATGATATGTCTCTATACTTACTTTGTCTTTATTTTTTCCCAGCAATGTTTTTGTTTTCAGTGTAGTTGTACATATTTTCTTAGTTTTCTTAAATTTTTTATAATTTTTGAAACTATTTAAAATGGAATTTTAAAAATTTCATTTCCCAGACGTGTGCTGCTAGTATATACCAATACAATGGATTTCTATCTGTTAATCTTGTACTTTGTGGCCTTGTGATATTTTCTTTAGTAATTCCAGTAGTTGGTTGCTAAATTCATTGGGATTTTCAATGTTAACTAATATATCATACGAGGAGAGTTTTTACTTCTTCCTTGCCTATATTATGGATTTTATTTATTTGCCTTATTGTAGTGTTAAAGACATCCAGTACAATTTTAAATAGAAAAGGAAATAGCAAGCATTCTTGCCTTGTTCCCAGTCTTAAAGGGAAAGAGTTGTCTTTTATTATTAAATATGATGTTAGCTATAGGTTTTACAAAGATGCTCACCATAAAATTAATGAGGTTCCCTGTTTAGTTTGCTGAGAGTTTTTAATTAAAATTGATGGTGTCAGGAGCTTCATATCTGCATTTATTAAAGATATCATAAGTTCTTATATTTTTATGACCATAGTATATTTAAATACGCTGATTTTCAACCTGGCATTACTGAGATAATCCTTACTTTTACATGATATCTATCCTTCTCATACATTGTTGATTTTTATTTGCTAATGTTTTGTTAAAGGCTTTGAATCTATGTTCATGAGGGATAATGGTTTCTAATTTTCTATTTTTGTAATTTTGTAAGAACTTAGGGTTATGCTAGCCTCATGAATGATTGGGTACAGCGTTTCTCCTCTGTTTTCTGAAAAAGTTTGTATAAATTTGGCATTAATTTATCTCTTTATGTTTGAGTAAGCACATGTGTGAGACCATCTGGGCTTGGAGTTTTTATCTGCGAGAAGTTTTTGACAAGTCTAATTTGTTTAATGGATATAAGGCTATTTTAAGTTTTCTGTTTCTTCTATTTAAAATTGTGCTAAGTTATTTTACAAGGCAGAATTAGCCATTTCATCTAAATTCCATATTCAGCTGCCTCAAGTTGTTCATAATATTCTCTTTTTACCCCTTTAATATTTTGTTGGATCTGTAATAAGCACCACTCTTACCTTCTCAAAATTACTAATTTGTTTCATCTCTTTTATTTTCTTGATTACTCGAGATAGGGGTATGGCAATTTTGTTGATTTTTTAACATTATTAGCTTTTTTCCCCTAACTTTAAAATGTGCTGTTCATTCCTGCTCTTATATTTATTATTTTTATTCTTCTATTTATATTAAGCTTAATTCTTTTTCTCAGTCTATTTTTTAAAGGCAGAACATTAGGCCAGTGATTTTAGAACTTTCTTCTTCTGTGACATAACCATTTAAATCTACATATTTCCCTTTATGCACAACTTTAGCTAAATGCCACAGTTTTTGATATGTTTTATTTTTTATCGTCATTCAGTTCAAAATATTTCCTTATTTTCTCTGGGCCATGATCTATTCAGAAGTATACTGTTTTATCTCAGATATCTGGGGTTTTCCTAGGTATCACATTGCTATTGCTATCTAATTTAATTCCATTGTGGTAGAGAACACACTTCATACAATTTTGATTCTTTCAAATTATTGAGACATGTCTAATAGTACAGCATATGGTATATCTTGGTGAATATACCATGTGCAACCCCATATAATGTGTATTCTGCATTTAAGGTATGTAATGTTCTAATAATGTCAATGAGATCAAGTTGGTAGGTAGTGTTGTTTAGATTCTACTATTTTAAAAAAATTTATTTTCTGTCTAATTTACTATTAAATGCTCAGAAAAAGTGTTAACCTATCCTATTATAACTGTGGCATTGTCTAATTTTGTTTTCAATTCTTTCAAATTTTGCTTTATCTATTTTGAGGCTTTATTATCAGATGTAGAAATAATTATAATTTTTATATTTTCCTGATGAATTCCTCCCTTTACCATTATGTAATAGACATCTTTGTCTCTTCTGATACTCTTTGCTTAAAGTTTATTTTATCAGATTATTGTAGTCAATCCAGCCTTTTTGTACTTACTATTTGGTATTTCTTTTTCCAGTTATTTACTAATAACCTATCTGTGTCTGTATCTGTTAAGTATGTCTTTTATAGGTAGCATATAGTTGGTTATCATTTTTCATTAGTGTATTCTGATAATCTCTGCCCTTTGGCGTGTTTAGATGATTAATACTAATGTGATTAGCTAGCTGAATTTAAGTTTACCATTTAATTTTTTTTTCTCCCCTTTGGATTTTTCTTCTCTTCCACATTTCCAGTTTTCTTTTAAATTATTTGAATTTACTGAGTATCCTATTTTAATGTATCTATTGGCTTACTGATTATTTGGTTATATTATTATATAGAGAAAGAAAGAGAGAGAGAGAGAGACACTACTCTAGGGATTACAAAACACAAATCTAACCTTTCCAGGTACACTTATATTTTATATTATACCACCTCATATAAGATGCAGAAACCTTGCAATCTATTCTTATATTAGGTTGGCCAAAAGGTTCCTACGTTTTCTTCCATAAGATGTCTCTAGTAGCACTTAGTTGTCTCTAACTTCATCCAAAACAAGTTTGTTAGATTGTATGTGACAGCTGTCATATCAGCGTGCATTTTTTAAAAAGACATCAAAATTGGTGAATTTTTGTGTAGCCATTTTAATATTGAAGAAGGAAGAAAAAAAAGCAACATTTTCAGCATATTATGCTTTGCTATTTTAAGAAAGGTAAAAACGCAACTGAAACGCACAAAAAGATTTGTGCAGTGTATGGAGAAGACGCTGTGACTGATCGAACATGTCAAAAGAGGTTCACGAAGTTTTATGCTGGAGATTTCTCACTGGACGATGCTCCACAGTTGGGTAGACCAGTTGAAGTTCATAGTGATCAAATTGAAACAATAATTGAGAACAATCAACGTTATACCATGCAGGAGGTAGCCAACATACTCAAAATATCCAAATCAAGTGCTGAAAATCATTTGCACCAGCTTGGTTATGTTCATTGCTTTGATGTTTGGGTTCCACATAAGAGAAAAAAACCTTCTTGACCATATTTCCGCATGTGATTCTCTACTCAAATGTAACAAAAATGTTTTGTTTTTAAAACAAATTGTGACAGGAGATGAAAACTGGATACTGTACAATAATGTGGAATGGAAGAGATCGTGGGGCAAGTGAAATGAACCACCACCAACCACACCAAAGGCCGGTCTTCATCCAAAGAAGGTGATGTTGTGTATATGGTGGGATTGGGAGTCCTCTATTATGAGCCCCTTCCAGAAAACCAAGCAAACAATTAATTCCAACAAGTACTGCTCCCAATTAGACCAACTGAAAGTGGCACTCATCGAAAAGCGTCCAGAATTAGTCAACAGAAAACGCATAATCTTCCATCAGGATAACGCAAGACCGCATGTTTCTTTGATGATCAGGCAAAAACTGTTACAGCCTGGCTGGGAAGTTCTGATTCATCTGCCGTATTCACCAAACTTTGCAACTTCAGATTTCCATTTATTTCAGTCTTTACAAAATTCTCTTAATGGAAAAAAATTCAATTCCCTGGAACACTGTAAAAGGTACCTGGAACAGTTCTTGGTTCAAAAAGATAAAAAGTTTGGGGAAGATGGAATTATGAAGTTACATGAAAAATGGCAGTAGGTAGTGGAACAAGAGTGAATATATTGTTCATTAAAGTTCTTGGTGAAAATGAAAAATGTGTCTTTTATTTTTACTTAACAACCAAAGGAACTTTTTGGCCACCCCAATAGTTTTCATATGTATTGCTCATACATATACTGAAAATCCTAGTGGACAATAAGAAATATTCAGTTCTGTCAATATGACAGATTCAATTACCTGAAAATCTTCTTGTTCAAACACATCAAAATTTAGGATGAAATATAACAAATATCTTTTTAAGTGCTAAGCCTGACTAACCTTAGAAAGGATGGGGAGATTTTCTGGGTCAGAAACAAAAAGCAAACTAAAACCAGGTATGATTTTAGCTGATGTTACAGTCACCCTGGCCTAGGAGGGGACGAGAACAGGTGTTGGTTTCTGCCATCTAAGGGGCAAAATTTTACAGCTTATAGTCAAAGAACAGTCTTGTGCCTGTGTGCAACGCAAAAATAGACTAGAACTACATGCAGAAACTGGCATGTTTGAAGGGCTGGATCCTTGGTGAAAGATTGGAGGACTACAGAGAAACACATTCTCTGGCAGCAGGGACATAATAAAGAATTTGGAATAGGTTATGTGCCATAAAGGAAGGAATAAACATATCTCTTTAGGTATGGGGTCTGAGTAAAAAAAATTGTCCTCTGAGTTTATAGCTATGGCTATGTACCTTTCATGGATTTGGGGGGTGAATTTACGCTGCTTAACTTCTCTAAGAACCATATGTATAATAGTTTGTATTAAATTCTTACCATATTTGAAATCCCTAGTGTGTCAGCAGTTATCATAACTTTATATTACTAATGTTACTTGTGTCATATAATTTTTTTTTTTTTTTTTTTTTTTTTTTTTTTGCGGTACGCGGGCCTCTCACCGTTGTGGCCTCTCCCATTGCGGAGCACAGGCCCCGGACGCGCAGGCTCAGCGGCCATGGCTCACAGGCCCAGCCGCTCCACGGCATGTGGGATCTTCCTGGACCGGGGCACGAACCCGTGTCCCCTACATCGGCAGGCGGACTCTCAACCACTGCGCCACCAGGGAAGCCCTAATTTTTTGATCATTCTTGATAAACGTTTGTCTATGTAAGCTATCCTTAAAAATAATTTTGTTTTTGATCATCTTCTTTATTACATCCTTGCTACTTTTTATATTCAATGCTAAAATATAATTTTCTCCCTTCTATATTTTCTCAGTTTAATGTTATTATTTTTCTACATTAGCAAGAAAAATACACCTAAGATCAAGTTTTTAATTTATATTATTTGAATTTTCTGTATTTCTTTTTTTATACCATATATACCACATGGAAAATATGAGACAAACCTCAACAAAATAAGATGACCAATTCTAAAAGTATGAGATCTGAAAAATGGGATTCCAGAATGAGAAAAGAGAAAAAGTAGAGAGGAGAAAAATTGTTAAATCAACACAAACTATTTCCCATAATTAAAGGACGTGACTTTCAGATAGAAGCTACTAGTTGTCCAGCAAAAATAATCTTTACAATTCTCAAACAGAGCCATATCATCTAGAATTTTAGAATATGGAGTTAACAGAGAAAAACTTAAAGCTTCCAGAAAGGAAAAACAAATAAAGCAGGTAACACACAAAGCATCAGGAGTAAGGGTGGCACAAGGTTTCACAATGGCAATGCTAGAAGCTAGAATAGACACATGCCTTCCAAGTTCCATAAGGAAATGAATAAATATCTAGTACTTTAAATGCCTAGATAATATGTCTGTAAAGTGTATAAACAGAAAAAGGATGTTGTTAGGTATTCATGTTGTTCAGTAAAGAGTTAATACAGCCAGGCTGATACTGTTATCTCCAGAAGCTCTGCTTGATACTGACCTTGGGAAGGCTCCTGGCAACTTGGCCCGTGGAACGTTCCTGACTCTGTATTGACTGGTTGTTTTGTGTGACTGGGTCACTGAATCCTATTATATTAGTCTTCTGTATTGTTTGTGCCAACAATGTGATTTATGGTGAACAACCACTTTATTTTTCTGAGTCTGGAATTTTGGTAATAGTGCCTAGTTGCTCAGGCAAAGAGTATGTGACTAGCCTTCAATAAAATCTCCGGACTCTGAGTTTTAGGCAAGTTTCCTTAGTCAGAAACACTAGCTGTGTGTTGCACATTTCCTGTGCTGAAGGAAGAAGCATGTTCAGTGCAAGACCTCCCTTCCCCTGTCACTCTGTAAGGGAGAACTTTGGAAGTCTGCTCCTGGACCTTTTCAGGCATTACCTGTTACCTCTTTTTCCTGCCCTCTGCTGAGCTTGCTGTGTACCCTTTCAGTGTAATAAACCATAACTGTGAGTACAGTTGCCTCTGAATCTTATGTGCCCTTTTAGTGAATCACCAAAAAGCATGGGTGGTATTCTCTCCTACCCCCAAAACACATGGTCTTAAAAGTTAATATTCATAACTTCATTCCTCAGAAACTTGTCCAAAACTGTGCTCCACCTAAACAAGTAATTTTATCAAAAAAGTGGAAGAACCTGGCTCCAGGAAGTAAATGATCTATCACAGAGAATAGGCCAAGAAAATCCCCACAATCATAGTAAATGTAAGGACATGAAAATTACAAATTAAACCTAAGGTAAAACAAGTCCATGTTAAACAAGATAACAGAGGACCATGCTACGTAAGATAACATTGATAGATCCCTTAATGTAGTTGAACAAACTGAGAGTAAAATTCTATTTATAAAGTTTGGTTATGATGTCAAAATAAAAAAATTATTTTATATTAAACAAATAAAAATGATTAACTGAAGAGATACAAAATTACACACCTCAGCAATGAATAATATTTAGATATCCATAGTGATGTAGATTCTGAATATTGATCTAACAAAAATTATAATGAAATAAAATTAGGAGCATGGTTGGATTTGCATATGAGATGTGTTTGTGAGCTCACTCAAACACACAGGTATGAGATGTATTATAAGTGATAAAGCTTCTTCATTAAGAGAGTAATAAATCATATATAAACATTTTGAGATAAATATAATAAATATGAAGAAATATTAGAGATACGGAGGTAAATAATAGAAATGAAAACCGGAAGTAGGATTGCCTCTGAGGAATAGGAATTAGGCTTGAGAATAAGTGAAACATGATACTAATTTTCATTAGTGACTTTCTAAAAGTATTTGACTTTTTAAAGTACATACAAATTTGAAAAGAGAATTATATATATTTTAAAAGAATAAAAAGAAAAATATAATTGACAAAATGATTTGGATATATATTACATATTCAGGAGAAGTTATGACTACAAATAATTCCAGAGGTTTCACCATCACTGGCTAAACCAAAACAATTTGTTGATTAAGGATATAAATATATTCAAAATAAAATTTTTGGTTTTTCTCTTATATATACACACATATGTGCATACTAATTAACTAATAAAATTGTGGATCAACAATAGAACACTGAAAACAAATAGTGAAACTATTCAAACGTTTGAGGCAACTTTTTTTTTTTTCAATTTGAACTACTGTTTGTAAAGATCATACTTACCAAGGGATTGCTGAAATGAAATGTCTAATTGTCTTCTATATGTATATTTTACATAGTCTTTTTTTTTTTTTTTTTTTTTTTTTGTGGTACGCGGGCCTCTCACTGTTGTGGCCTCTCCCGTTGCAGAGCACAGGCTCCGGACGCGCAGGCTCAGCGGCCATGGCTCACGGGCCCAGCGCTCCACGGCATGTGGGATCTTCCCGGACCGGGGCACGAACCCATGTCCCCTGCATCGGCAGGCGGACTCTCAACCACTGCGCCACCAGGGAAGCCCATTACATAGTCTTTTCATCAGGCAGAAACTTTCAGTCCTTCCTCCATTCCAAGTCACATGTGTGCCTGTGCAAGCTCGTGCACACACAAACACGCACACACACTCAATCTTATCTAAATTTACCTGCATCTACACATATCCATTGACATTAGAACTTCCATCCTTCATATAGATCCTCTAAGACTTCATTCCTCCAATTATTTTAATCCTCTTTTTTTCTTTCCATTGATTCTTAACACTGAATCCATAACAGGAAATACAAACATGTGTTTTATTAGTCCTACGTCCCCAACAACCTAATGTTAAATCACTATTTTCCCTTCCCAGTCAGGAAAGGGTGCAAAAAGAATAAAGATCTGAGAGATATCAGAGAGGAAGCAATGACGATCAAGAATTCTCTCAGATTTTTGGTTAATATCTTCTCCATAGGATTACTGGGAAGATTAAAGAAAATCATCTATTTGAACCATTCTGTAGAAGACTAATAAATATTACTATTAGTATTATTTAATTAGGTATATGCACAGTTTAATAATACTAATAATATTTAAAGTATATTAATCTTTGAATAAGAAAGCTCTTCTCATCAATACAGTGATGAAAATATGGATAAAACCTATGTGAGACTCTGTCCATTTCTATTATCTAAACAACCCATAGTTTTCCTCTCAAGTCTAGGTGTGATTGCTGAATGAATAATCAATTAATTACAGAGAAAATGGGGAGTTTTCAAAGCAATGGCCATGGTGCAGAAGAACAAATGCTGGATTTGGAAACAGAAGAAAGGAGTCTAAATCTCTGCTATATCCCGGACTACCTAGGTGGTGAGAAGAAATTCAACTAACCTCTTTGGAAATTAACATCCTAAACTCTCAAAAAGGAGTAAGAATCCCTGCATCCCTTCACAGTTTTGAAAAAAATCAAGTGAGAACAGGGTGAAAGGTCTAGGTTGGATGGATGTCCTTGTTCTACTGCATGGGCTCTTTTGCTGATAGAAGATGCTTGGACTCAATCATCTGTTTTTCTCTCAAATTTTTCTTAAATATAAAATTCATAAGTTTAAAAATCTGGGCTCCATTCAAAATTAAGGATCTAAATTCTACTAGCATGATGATACTTTCCCACTTTTTTATTCTTGCCTTAGACCAAAAGGACGCCCCTACAGCCTAGTAAAAAAAAATCATCTAACTCTTTGATTGTTTCAGTTGCCTTCAGCAAGGCCTCCCTTTCTTGCACCGCAAAACCCAAGACTGCATGCAGAAGTCAAGAGCAAAGGAGTAAATTCATTTTCTTTTCATTTTCTTTCTTTTTTCCCTAAGGATACTCAAGAGAGGGTTATTCTTTTATTCAGAGAAAATATCTTGGGCCAATAGTGAATAAAAAGATCTTTTCCTGGCTCATATCCACTATTTAGAGGTCTTAATTTCATCTGTTTGGTCTGAATCATTTTTTTTTTTTTTTTTTAACATCTTTATTGGAGTATAATTGCTTTACAATGGTATGTTAGTTTCAGCTTCACAACAAAATGAATCAGTTATATATATACATATATTCCCATATCTCTTCCCGCTTGCGTCTCCCTCCCTCCCACCCTCCCTATCCCACCCCTCCAGGCGGTCACAAAGCACCGAGCTGATCTCCCTGTGCTATGCGGCTGCTTCCCACTAGCTATCTACCTTACGTTTGGTAGTGTATATATGTCCATGCCTCTTTATCGCTTTGTCACCGTTTACACTTCCCCCTCCCCATAGCCTCAAGTCCATTCTCTAGTAAGTCTGAGTCTTTATTCCTGTTTCACCCCTAGGTTTTTCATGACATTTTTTTTTTTAAAATTCCATATATATGTGTTAGCATACGGTATTTGTCTCTCTCTTTCTGACTTACTTCACTCTGTATGACAGACTCTAGGTCTATCCACCTCATTACAAATAGCTCAATTTCGTCTCTTTTTATGGCTGAGTAATATTCCATTGTGTATATGTGCCACATCTTCTTTATCCATTCATCCGATGATGGACACTTAGGTTGTTTCCATCTCTGGGCTATTGTAAATAGAGCTGCAATGAACATTTTGGTACATGACTCTTTTTGAATTATGGTTTTCTCAGGGTATATGCCCAGTAGTGGGATTGCTGGGTCATATGGTAGTTCTATTTGTAGCTTTTTAAGGAACCTCCATACTGTTCTCCACAGTGGCTGTATCAATTTACATTCCCACCAACAGTGTAAGAGGGTTCCCTTTTCTCCACACCCTCTCCAGCATTTATTGTTTCTAGATTTTTTGATGATGGCCATTCTGACTGGTGTGAGATGATATCTCATTGTAGTTTTGATTTGCATTTCTCTCATGATTAGTGATGTTGAGCATTCTTTCATGTGTTTGTTGGCACTCTGTATATCTTCTTTGGAGAAATGTCTATTTAGGTCTTCTGCCCATTTTTGGATTGGGTTGTTTGTTTTTTTGTTATTAAGCTGCATGAGCTGCTTATAAATTTTGGAGATCAATCTTTTGTCAGTTGCTTCATTTGCAAATATTTTCTCCCATTCTGAGGGTTGTCTTTTGGTCTTCTTTATGGTTTCCTTTGCTGCGCAAAAGCTTTTAAGTTTCATTAGGTCCCATTTGTTTACTCTTGTTTTTATTTCCATTACTCTAGGAGGTGGGTCAGAAAGAATCTTGCTGTGATTTATGTCATAGAGTGTTCTGCCTATGTTTTCCTCTAAGAGTTTGATAGTTTCTGGCCTTACATTTAGGTCTTTAATCCATTTTGAGCTTATTTTTGTGTATGGTGTTAGGGAGTGATCTAACTTCATACTTTTACATGTAGCTGTCCAGTTTTCCCAGCACCACTTATTGAATAGGCTGTCCTTTCTCCACGGTACATTTCTGCCTCCTTTGTCAAAGATAAGGTGACCATATGTGCGTGGGTTTATCTCTGGGCTTTCTATCCTGTTCCATTGATCTATCTTTCTGTTTTTGTGCCAGTACCATACCGTTTTGATAACTGTAGCTTTGTAGTATAGTCTGAAGTCTGGGAGCCTGATTCCTCCAGTTCCTTCTTTCGTTCTCAAGATTGCTTTGGCTATTCGGGGTCTTTTGTGTTTCCATACAAATTGCAAAATTTTTTGTTCTAGTTCTGTGAAAAATGCCAGTGGTAGTTTGATAGGGATTGCATTGAATCTATAGATTGCTTTCGGTAGTAGAGTCATTTTCACAATGTTGATTCTTCCAATCCAAGAACATGGTATATCTCTCCATCTATTTGTATCATCTTTAATTTCTTTCATCAGTGTCTTATAATTTTCTGCATACAGATCTTTTGTCTCCTTAGGTAGGTTTATTCCTAGATATTTTATTCTTTTTGTTGCAATGGTAAATGGGAGTGTTTTCTTGATTTCACTTTCAGATTTTTCATCATTAGTATATAGGAATGCCAGAGATTTCTGTGCATTAATTTTGTATCCTGCCACTTTACCAAATTCATTGATTAGCTCTAGTAGTTTTCTGGTAGCATCTTTAGGGTTCTCTATGTATAGGATCATGTCATCTGCAAACAGTGACAGCTTTACTTCTTCTTTTCCGATTTGGATTCCTTTTATTTCCTTTTCTTCTCTGATTGCTGTGGCTAAAACTTCCAAAACTATGTTGAATAAGAGTGGTGAGAGTGGGCAACCTTGTCTTGTTCCTGATCTTAGTGGAAATGCTTTCAGTTTTTCACCATTGAGGATGATGTTTGCTGTGGGCTTGTCATATATGGCCTTTATTATGTTGAGGAAAGTTCCCTCTATGCCTACTTTCTGCAGGGTTTTTATCATAAATGGGTGTTGAATTTTGTCAAAAGCTTTCTCTGCATCTATTGAGATGATCATATGGTTTTTCTCCTTCAGTTTGTTAATATGGTTTATCACATTGATAGATTTGCGTATATTAAAGAATCCTTGAATTCCTGGGATAAACCCCACTTGATCATGGTGTATGATCCTTTTAATGTGCTGTTGGATTCTATTTGCTAGTATTTTGTTGAGGATTTTTGCATCTATGTTCATCAGTGATATTGGCCTGTAGTTTTCTTTCTTTGTGACATCCTTGTCTGGTTTTGGTATCAAGGTGATGGTGGCCTCGTAGAAGGAGTTTGGGAGTGTTCCTCCCTCTGCTATATTTTGGAAGAGTTTGAGAAGGATAGGTGTTAGCTCTTCTCTAAATGTTTGATAGAATTCGCCTGTGAAGCCATCTGGTCCTGGGCTTTTCTTTGTTGGAAGATTTTTAATCACAGTTTCAATTTCAGTGCTTGTGACTGGTCTGTTCATATTTTCTATTTCTTCCTGATTCAGTCTTGGCAGGTTGTGCATTTCTAAGAATTTGTCCATTTCTTCCAGATTGTCCATTTTATTGGCATAGAGTTGCTTGTAGTAATCTCTCATGATCTCTTTTATTTCTGCAGTGTCAGTTGTTACCTCTCCTTTTTCATTTCTAATTCTATTGATTTGAGTCTTCTCCCTTTTTTTCTTAATGAGTCTGGCTAGTGGTTTATCTATTTTGTTTATCTTCTCAAAGAACCAGCTTTTAGTTTTATTGATCTTTGCTATTGTTTCCTTCATTTCTTTTTCATTTATTTCTGATCTGATTTTTATGATTTCTTTCCTTCTGCTAGCTTTGGGGTTTTTTTGTTCTTCTTTCTCTAATTGCTTGAGGTGCAAGGTTAGGTTGTTTATTCGAGATGTTTCCTGCTTCTTAAGGTGGGCTTGTATTGCTATAAACTTCCCCCTTAGAACTGCTTTTGCTGCATCCCACAGGTTTTGGGTCGTTGTGTCTCCATTGTCATTTGTTTCTAGGTATTTTTTGATTTCCTCTTTGATTTCTTCAGTGATCACTTCATTATTAAGTAGTGTATTGTTTAGCCTCCATGTGTTTGTATTTTTTACAGATCTTTTCCTGTAATTGATATCTAGTCTCATGGCGTTGTGGTCTGAAAAGATACTTGATACAATTTCAATTTTCTTAAATTTACCAAGGCTTGATTTGTGACCCAAGATATGATCTATCCTGGAGAATGTTCCATGAGCACTTGAGAAAAATGTGTATTCTGTTGTTTTTGGATGGAATGTCCTATAAATATCAATTAACTCCATCTCGTTTAATGTATCATTTAAAGCTTGTGTTTCCTTATTTATTTTCATTTTGGATGATCTGTCCATTGGTGAAAGTGGGGTGTTAAAGTCCCCTACTATGAATGTGTTACTGTCGATTTCCCTTTTTATGGTTGTCAGTATTTGCCTTATGTATTGAGGTGCACCTATGTTGGGTGCATAAATATTTACAATTGTTATATCTTCCTCTTGGATCGATCCCTTGATCATTATGTAGTGTCCTTCTTTGTCTCTTCTAATAGTCTTTGTTTTAAAGTCTATTTTGTCTGATATGAGAATTGCTACTCCAGCTTTCTTTTGGTTTCCATTTGCATGAAATACCTTTTTCCATCCCCTTACTTTCAGTCTGTATGTGTCTCTAGGTCTGAAGTGGGTCTCTTGTAGACAGCAAATATATGGGTCTTGTTTTTGTATCCATTCAGCCAATCTGTGTCTTTTGGTGGGAGCATTTAGTCCATTTACATTTAAGGTAATTATCGATATGTATGTTCCTATTCCCATTTTCTTAATTGTTTTGGGTTCGTTATTGTAGGTCCTTTCCTTCTTTTGTGTTTCTTGCCTAGAGAAGTTCCTTTAGCAGTTGTTGTAGAGCTGGTTTGGTGGTGCTGAACTCTCTCAGCTTTTGCTTGTCTGTAAAGGTTTTAATTTCTCCATCAAATCTGAATGAGATCCTTGCTGGGTAGAGTAATCTTGGTTGCAGGTTTTTCTCCTTCAACACTTTCAATATGTCCTGCCACTCCCTTCTGGCTTGCAGAGTTTCTGCTGAAAGATCAGCTGTTAACCTTATGGGGATTCCCTTGTGTGTTATTTGTTGTTTTTCCCTTGCTGCTTTTAATATGTTTTCTTTGTATTTAATTTTTGACAGTTTGATTAATATGTGTCTTGGCGTATTTCTCCTTGGATTTATCCTGTATGGGACTCTCTGTGCTTCCTGGACTTGATTAACGATTTCTTTTCCCATATTAGGGAAGTTTTCAACTATAATCTCTTCAAATATTTTCTCAGTCCCTTTCTTTTTCTCTTCTTCTTCTGGAACCCCTATAATTCGAATGTTGGTGCGTTTAATGTTGTCCCAGAGGTCTCTGAGACTGTCCTCAGTTCTTTTCATTCTTTTTTCTTTATTCTGCTCTGCAGTAGTTATTTCCACTATTTTATCTTCCAGGTGACTTATCCGTTCTTCTGCCTCAGTTATTCTGCTATTGATCCCATCTAGAGTACTTTTAATTTCATTTATTGTGTTGTTCATCGTTGCTTGCTTCATCTTTAGTTCTTCTAGGTCCTTGTTAACTGATTCTTGCAATTTGTCCATTCTATTGTCCATTCTATCTCCAAGATTTCGGATCAACCTTACTATCATTATTCTGAATTCTTTTTCAGGTAGACTGCCTATTTCCTCTTCATTTGTTAGGTCTGGTGGGTTTTTATCTTGCTCCTTCATCTGCTGTGTGTTTTTCTGTCTTTTCATTTTGCTTATCTTACTGTGTTTGGGGTCTCCTTTTTTGCAGGCTGAAGGTTCGTGGTTCCTGTTGTTTTTTGTGTCTGTCCCCAGTGGCTAAGGTTGGTTCAGTGGGTTGTGTAGGCTTCCTGGTGGAGGGTACTAGTGCCTGTGTTCTGGTGTATGAGGCTGGATCTTGTCTTTCTGGTGGGCAGGTCCACGTCTGGTGGTGTGTTTTGGGGTGTCTGTAGACTTACTGTGATTTTGGGCAGCCTCTCTGCTAATGGGTGGGGTTGTGTTCCTGTCTTGCTAGTTGTTTGGCATAGGATGTCCAGCACTGTAGCTTGCTGGTCGTTGAGTGAAGCTGGGTGCTGGCGTTGAGATGGAGATCTCTCGGAGATTTTTGCTGTTTGATATTATGTGCAGCTGGGAGGCCTCTTGTGGACCAGTGTCCTGAAGTTGGCTCTCCCACCTCAGAGGCACAGCACTGAGTCCTGGCTGCAGCACCAAGAGCCTTTCATCCACAGGGCTCCTTAATTTGGGATGATTCGTTGTCTATTCAGGTATTCCACAGATGCAGGGTATATCAAGTTGATTGTGGAGCTTTAATCCGCTGCTTCTGAGGCTGCTGGGAGAGATTTCCCTTTCTCTTCTTTGTTCTGACAGTTCCCAGGGGCTCAGCTTTGGATTTGGCCCCGCCTGTGCGTGTAGGTCGCAGGAGGGCGTCTGTTATTTGCTCAGACAGGACGAGGTTAAAGGAGCCGCTGATTCGGAGGCTCTGGCTCACCCAGGCCGGGGGGTAGGGAGGGTCACGGAGTGCGGGGCGGGGCCTGCAGCGACAGAGGCTGGCGTGACGCTGCAGCCTGAGGCGCGCCGTGCACTCTCCCGGGGAGCCGTCCCTGGATCCCGGGACCCTGGCAGTGGCGGGCTGCACAGGCTCCCCGGAAGGGCGTGTGGCTAGTGACCTGTGTTCGCACACAGGCCTCCTGGCGGCGGCAACAGCGGCCTTAGCGTCCCATGTCCGTCTCTGGGCTCCGCACTCTTAGCCGCGGCTCGCGCCCGTCCCTGGAGCTCTCTCAAGCAGCGTTCTTAATCCCCTCTCCTCGTGCACCAGGAAACAAAGAGGGACGTAAAAGTCTCTTGCCTCTTCGGCAGGTCCAGACCCCTCCCCGGACTCTCTCCCGGCCAGCCGCGGCGCACCAACGCCCTGCAGGCTGTGTTCACGCCGCCAACCTCAGTCCTCTCCCGGCGCTCCGACAAAAGCCGGAGCCTCAGCTCCCAGTCCCGCCCGCCCCGGCGGGCGAGCAGACAAGCCTCTCGGCTGGTGAGTGCCGGTCGGCCCGATCCTCTGCGCTGGAATCTGTCCGCTTTGCCCTCCGCACCCCTGTTGCTGTGCTCTCCTCCGCGGCTCCCAAGCTCCCCCACTCCGCCTCCCGAAGTCTCCACCCGCGAAGGGGCTTCCTAGTGTGTGGACACTTTTCCTCCTTCACAGCTCTCTCCCGCTGGTGCAGGACCCGTCCCTATCCTTTTGTCTCTGTTTAGTTTTTTCTTTTGCCCTAACCAGGTACGTGGGGGGTTCCTTGCCTTTTGGGAGGTCTGAGGTCTTCTGCCAGCGTTCAGTAGGTGTTTTGTAGGAGTTGTTCCACGCGTAGATGTATTTCTGGTGTATCTGTGGAGAGGAAGGTGATCTCCGCGTCTTACTCTTCTGCCATCTTCCCGGAAGTGTGGTCTGAATCATTTTTGACTAAAAGTAAAACTTTATGCTTGCTGGCTCTCACGTTCAGCTACTCCGGCTCTGAGCATTCAGAGCCTCATAAGCAATTGCTGAAGCTTAGTTGGCACTTCTCAATCCAGGAGGCCATACTTTCATCTGTGAACTTGATCATCTCATTAAGTGCTCTTTCTTCCAGAGCTTTTATATTAAAAGGTAGTTAAGTAAGTCTTCAGAGCCCTAGCATTGATCCCGGGAGAATACCACTCTTAATAACTAGCAAGTCAAAGACAAAATTTTTCCCTAAACCTTTTCTCATGTTTAAAAGCTGGTTGCAACTGAATGGCTAAATGCTTCTCCCAATTTCATGATAGCTGCATTTATAGCAGGAACTCATATTGAACCTTGAGACCCTAGCCAAAATAGATTGGCATCTACCTAAAAGCACAAGACAAATCTACAGGTGTCAGAAACCATACTCCAGTGGAACAACTGCCAATATGAGAGAAATATATACTGCATTTTTGATCAAAAGAACTTCTCTATTTATGGAAGCACAGTAATGATGTAAGCTACCTGAGTCTGTTTCTTCATCTATAAAATACAATTCATAATACCAACCTCAAAGGCAATGGTAACTATAGTTAGATAGATAGATAGATAGATAGATAGATGGGTAGATAGTACCTGGTAGGCTCTCAGTAACTGAATTAAATTAATTAATAAATGAAACAATGTAGTGCGGATGACGTAGATGAAGAACCACTGTGCCTGCCTAATACATTAGGAAACAAGTATGTTTTATTGCTCATTAATCTGTGTAACAACATACATTAGGTAACTTCTCTTGAATATGTTCTTACATAAAAGAATAGACAGACAGATAGTGACTTAGAAAAGAAATACAGATTAACATTTTTCTTAGCAGAATCTATTACTGCTAAGGTGTCAATCCAGAGTCTTTAGAGCACTAGCTGAGTGATCCCAGTGTTCATGTTCACTTTGAAATGCATTTGTTACTACAGAAACAATATGACCTTTGGAAAAGAAAGGGTTTAATGGTACCCACAAGTACACTGCAAGCTGCAAATATACTCAACATCTCTAAACACCTTATATGTGTACAAGATCATATGGAGGTATTTTAGGATTTTGCATCATGAAAATACATATTTACAACTATCAAAAGATTGGTAAACAACAGAAAACTGCAGAGTTTAATTCAAATGTCACCTCCTCATTGACCTCAGTATCTTCAGTCAGAACTATGGCTCACACCAGTCAGAATGGCTATCATCAAAAAATCTACAAACAATAAATGCTGGAGAGGGTGTGGAGAAAAGGGAACCCTCTTGCACTGTTGGTGAGAATGTAATTGATACAGCCACTATGGAGAACAGTATGGAGCTTCCTTAAAAAACTAAAAATAGAATTACCATATCACCCAGCAATCCCACTACTGGGCATACACCCTGAGAAAACCATAATTCATAAAGAGTCATGTACCACAATGTTCATAGCAGCTCTATTTACAGTAACCAGGACATGGAAGCAACCTAAGTGTCCATCAACAGATGAATGGATAAAGAAGATGTGGCACATATATACAATGGAATATTACTCAGCCATAAAAAGAAATGAAATTGAGTTATTTGTAGTGAGGTGGATGGACCTAGAATCTGTCATACAGAGTGAAGTAAGTCAGAAAGAGAAAAACGAATACCATATGCTAACACATATATATGGAATCTAAAAAAAAAAAAAGAAAATGGTTATGAAGAACCTGGGGGCAGGACAGGAATAAAGACGCAGATGTACAGAATGGACTTGAGGACACACAGAGGGGGAAGGGTAAGCTGGGACAAAGTGAGAGAGTAGCATGGACTTAGATATACTACCAAATGTAAAATAGATACCTAGTGGGAAGCAGCCACATAGCACAGGGAGATCAGTTCGGTGCTTCATGACCACCTAGAGGGGTGGGATACGTAGGGTGGGAGGGAGGAGATATGGGGATATATGTATATGTATAGCTGATTCACTCTGTTATAAAGCAGAAACTAACACACCATTGTAAAGCAATTATACTCCAATAAAGATTTTAAAAAAAAGAACTAATTGCTCTATCCTTGGTGATTTATAGCACTTAGAGAATAATTCAAACATGGCATCTGTTGGTATAACTATTTGTAGTCATGAATGCTTCCCTCAATAAATGGTTAAAAGCCAAGGGCTCTAATTAATTTACATTTTTCTACAGTCTATGAGGTTATTAATGGAGGCCTTAGGTCAAATTATTTATGTAATACATATTACTTGAATTTTAGTAAGTACACAACCATTCTTTTAATGCCATCATTATGTTAGTTCCTGTTAAACTATTGTTTTATTCAATGTGTCAGTGTTCATGGTTGGCCTTTAGCTCATTTTATTCTCTAGATTTTGTTTCTTTTTTTTGTAAATATCAGGTTTATTGAGGTATAACTTATATATAGCAAAAATTACTCTTTCTTTAGATGTACAGTCTTAATCACCACCACATGGGCAAAATTGCCCTTGTACCCCTTTGTAATCAATGTTCTCAGCCCAATCCAAGCAACTGAAAACATCTATTCTATTTCTACCTCTAGTGTTGCACTGTAAGAATGTCATACAAGCAAAATCATGCAGTATGTAGTCTTTGTCAGGTTTCTTTTACTTGAAATACACCTTTAAGATTTGTTCTTCTATATGTATCAGAAGTTAACATCTTTTGAGTGCTCACATACTCCATTGTGTGGATGCACTACGATTTTATCTGTTCACCAGTCAACAGACATCTAAATTATTTCTGATTTTGGACCATTACAAATAAAACTGCAACAAAAATTCAGGTACAAGTCTTTGTGTAGTCATACCTTTTAATTTCCATTAAATAAATATCTAAAAATGGGATTCCTGATTCAAAAGGTGTACCCTTAATGTTATAAGAAGCTGACAAACTGGTTTCCAAGTTGGTTGTACTATTTTGCTTTCCTGCTAGCAATGTATTTGGGTCCCAGTTACTCTACATCCTCATAAAAGCTTGGCTTTGTTATTTTGAAAAAATGTTAACCATTCTAATAGATGCATATTTGTATTAGTTTGCTAGGGCTGCCATAACAAAATACCAGTCGGCTGAATTAAACAACAGAAATGTATTTTCTCATGGTTTTGGAGGCTGGAAGTACAAGATGGAAGAATTACCAGGTGTTTCTTGTGAGGCCTCTCACCTTGGCTGGCAGGTAGCTGCCTTCTTGTGACCTCACAAGGTCTTTCCTCTGTGCGTTCACACCACAAATGTCTCTTTGTATGTCTAAATGTCCTCTTCTTATAAGGACGCCAGTTACATTAGATTAGGGGCAACCCTAACGGCCTCATTTTAACTTAACCATCTCTTTAAAGGCCTTACCTCCAAATACAGTCACATTTTTAGTATTAGGGGTTAGAGCTTCAACACGAATTTAAGAGAGCACAGTTCAGCTCATAACAGATACAAATATCATACTGTGGTTTCCTGATGGATACTGTCATTGAGCATCTTTTCAAGTAACTGCATTGCTACCCACAGCTATATTTTAGTGAAATGGGTATTCAGATCTTTAATAAAAAGTTGTATTGATATTTTGGTTTTCTTATTATTGATCTGTGAGAGTTCTTTATGTATTCTTGATAAAAGTACTTGATCAGATGTGTTTGTTTTGCAAAAAATTTACCTGTATCAGTGGCTTGTTTATTCATAAACTTTACATTATTGTCCAATAAACAGAAGCTTTTAATTTTCATGAAGTTCTATTTATCATTTTTTCTTTTATAGCTAATATTTTTATAGCTTATGATTTTATGTGTAAACCTTTGTTTAGTCACAAAATTTTTTCTTCTACACTTTCTCTGAAAAGTTTTATAGTTTTTATAGTTTTACATTTTACAGGTAAATTTATGGTTCATTTTGAGCTTATTTTTCATGGGTTGAAGTTCATACTCAAACAACTGATGTCCAGTTGTTCACTTGTTAAAGACTATCTTTTTCTACTGAATTATTTTGACAACTTGGTCAAAATCAATTAACTAACCATATATTTGTGAGTCTATGTCTGGACTTCCTATGTTACACTGATCTACACATCTGTCCTTTTTCCAATAACACATTGTCTTAATTACTGTAGCTTTACATTAAGCTTTGAAAATCAAGTGGTAGGTCTTCCAACTGTGTTCCTATTTTTCAAAATTGCTTGATTGTTTTAGGTGTTTTGCATTAATATAAAAATTGCAGAATCAGCTTGTCAATTTCTATAAGAAAAAAGCCTCCTGGAATTTTGATTGGCATTGCATTTAATAGGTAGATCCATTTTAGAAGGCCCAGTATCATAACAATATTGAATCTTTTGAAACATGAGCATGTTGTAGATATTCAATTTTTTGTGTGTCCTTTGTTTTCTATCACAGTATTTTCTAGTTTTTAGCATGCGATTATTGCATGTATTGTGTTTGATGTATCCCTAAGTATCTCATGGTTTTGATGCTATTGTAATCAACATTGATATTTTAATTTCAATGTCCACTTCTTCATTTCTAGTAGTATATAGAAACACAATGGATTTCTGTTGACCTCATATACTGAGACCATGATAAAAATCACTTACAGGTTCTGTAGCTTTATTTACAAATTCTTTGGGGTTTCCTATGTAGAAATCATGCCATCAGCAAATAAAAATCATTTCACTTCTTTTATAATTTGTATGCCTCTTACTTCTTTATCTTGCACCATTTCATCATTAAAGACCTCCACTTCATACTTGGAGTTACAAGAGCAAAGATTCCTACGTTGTTTCCCATCTAAGTGGGGGAAACAGTCAGTCATTCTCTCACTATTAAGTATATTGACTACAGTTTTCTCCTATCAAGTCGAAGACATTTTCTTCTATTCCTAGTCTGCTAGCAGTTTTTACTGCATACAGATGTTGGACCTTATCCAATTCTTTTTATGTACCTATTGAGAGTCTCTGTGTCTACAGACTTCTACATAGTATCATTGTAGAAATTAGCCACAGTTTCCTGACTCTCCCTCAGCGTCAGATTTTTTGTTTTGTTTTGTTTCTTGGCTTCATCTTTTCCCCAATGGCAATGGATTTTGGTGTCTTGGGATAGGGTTTTCTATCTCTCCTCCAGAAGCAGGTAGACAGAGGAAAATGGATTTCTATTCCTTCCCCAGTGGCTTACAGCTTTTATTTTATACAAGAAAGTAAGGAATACGGAGTAAGTAGGCCTCTTTTTCTGTTTCCCTCCTCTCTCACGCACCAATCACTTCTTTCATGCCCACCCAGAGAGAAGCACTCTCTCTGCTCTGCCCCTAATCTTTAATGTGATTTTGAGACAGGTTGGTACCCGGCGGGACCTGGTACCCTTTGCTGCCGTGCTTACACCTGGACAAACGTCTCATCTCCTGAAGTAACAGAATACAAAGAAACTATAAGGGACTAAATTTAACTGCAGACATGCGTAGTTGGGGCAAATTATGAACAACAAGGTATAAAAGACCAAACACTCAACTGCCACTTCTGAGGTGTCGAGAAAAAGCAGGGTACTGCTCATGATGCCTGCACACAGCAGCCCCAAGGGCGTGGGCAGACCACTTAACCCACTCCTCTGTCATGACCACTGGACCCACCCCAACCCTCACCCCATTTAAGGCACCAGTTCACTCCTCCTCAGGGAGCGAGCAAGGGAACCTGTTACTTGTTTTCGCTCCCTCATGCTGCAGCAGGAGTCCCAATGATGCCTTCCCTGAATTTCTTGTCTGGCATCTTATCAATTTCTATTGATTAAGAAGTCCAAGAATCCTGATAGGTAACAGTTTCCCAGGGGAGGTCTGTGGAGAAAAGCTTGAAAGTGATTATGAGTTTCCCCTTTGCTGTTCAAAATTAACACTAACCCACACCTGGCCTTTAAGAATTCATTAAAAATTTCAGTTGATTTCTTGTTACCCCCTTGTATGGTGGATGCATCTTTCTCTGTGATCTGCCAAAGGTGATAATGTGCTCCCATCTCTCATGGAGGGGCTAGTCCCTCTTTGTCCTTTGATTTCCTTGCAATTTGAGTTCTCTGATGGACTCAAGAAAACATTAGATTTTGTAGATTTTCCATCTTTTCCTCGTTGTGGGAGCAATGTTTTTTTTTCCTTTTCTTTGGGGGGGGGGTTGTTTTCTCTTTTGTTTTTGCAGTTTTCTACATCCTAAGCAGGAGTGGAACTTTCAACAACAACCTTTCAAAAATTAGCTACATTGTTGAAAAAAATAAATTATTAACATTTTAATTTTCAAATTAAAAATTAACAGTAGAATAAAGTAAAATATTACTGTGAAGAAGAGAATTTTAAAAACTCATATTGCTATTCCAATTGCCAAGAAAACAACCATTAATGAAATAAACCATTATAAACTTTAAGAGAAGGGATAAAACAAATAACCTACTAATTTACTGTCCTTGATAATGAATTGATCTTTAACTCTGACAAAAATTTATGGTACACAGGTAAAACATAACAATGTGATTTCTCTTAGCATTTTGTGATAACATATGTATCAAACAATATAGAAATAAAATTCTCTCCCCATTGAGAAATACTTATTATAATATATACTAAGTCCTAGGGCTTCAGACTTAAATTTCTTCTTAAGACACCTAGAGAATAATTATGAAAATATAAAAGAAAAAATTTCCAAAAGATCTGAACCAAAATAAGATCAAGGCTTATTTCTGGGCATAGAAGAGTTATTTCTTACCTACTTTGATTCGTAACATACACAGCATTGTCACATAAAAAATAAATCCACCTGCTGCCTTGTAACAAGTAAACAAAAAATAAATTAAGGGATTTATCAAAAACTATATAGACTAATTCTAGAAAAAGCACAGCCCACTTTTATGGGAAGATTTGGATATTTCTTATGAGTATTATATAAACAATATTTCATGCTGTTGAACAGTTTTGCTCCAACACTCTACAATTTTAAACTAAGAAGGAAAAACAAAATGTAATGAATCAAACCTCAGGAAAACGATATTCATTTTAAACCAACTTCTATTTTACAAATTTTGAAGGAGAAATTTTAATAGTTTCTGAATTTTCCTTAATTTATCAGTTAATCAAAATCTACCTGTTCTTGAGTTCAGTTTAGTTCACTTGTTTGATATTTATTTTGCACATTTTACAGGCATTATGTTAATCTAGCTTATTCACTTTAGCATCTATGAGTCTAACACACTTTTTATCCACTGGGACCTCCAATAATTAACCATACCATTTTTAATACCATATTTTAAGTGTCCTTCATTACCTGTATGTCCTCATTCCCCTCTTTACTAGTTTAAATTCCAAAGCCCATCCCACTTTGCACACATACATAATTCTTTGCCTCTGTATTATATTGACTTCACAAAATCTGAACCCAGCTAAACCCAACTCTAACTCCTTCTCTCCTGTGCCTAAGCAGTTGTTTACAGCTAGAGAAAACCAGAGAACCCTGCTGGCTGGTCTCACTTTAAATTTACAACAAGAGATCTTAAGTGGGCCCTCAGCATTGCCCAGCTATGAAATCATCTTGTGTTAATTTCACAATTTACTCTCTATTCTCTGACATGGTTTTTTAATAACTTTTTTCTTCTCAAGACTCTAAACCCTCTTCCCCACTGCTCATTCTAAGCTTCCTTGTCTCTAAGAAAAATAGAAGCAATTACAAGAAAACTAGGTGAGTTAGTAACTTCAAGAGTAGCAGACAGCCTAGATTTATATCCTTGTATTCTGCCCTTTCCTTCTGCTCAATTGAGTCTAACTGATGCTTCTAGCTAAGTCCAACCCTTCCATGTACACACTGAATCCTTTCCACTTGCCTCAGTGACAATGCCCCTGCAATTTCCCCATCCCTCCTAAATCATAAATTTAGTCCTATGTTCTGGACTATTTCCATCACCAGACAAATATGCTGTGATATCTCCTAGATTAAGAATAGAAATATGATTAACTTACTGAAATACCACTTTGTCCTCCAATTACTGTCCCATTTCTCTTGCTTGTGTTAATAGAAAAACCACTGCCAAGTTTCAGACTCCAATATCCATCTACTCGTCTTTCCCATTAATATGCTATAGGCATTCCAAACTCAACTTGGCCACTAAACTCTTGGTTTTTCTTGTTTCATATTTCAGTAAATTGCACCATCATTTACTAATTACTTTGGCCATAAATTAAGATTCATCTTTGATCCTGGTCTTTCTTTCATACTTCATGTTATATCTTCACACCTTGCAGCAAATTCTATTTTCTCTTCCATCAATATTTGTCTCAACCGAATTCTTTCATGACCTTTACTGCCAACATTCTAGACCTAGCTATCATGATATCCTGCCTAAGTTAATGCAATAGCTTACTAAGTGATCTCCCTACTTCCACACTTGCCTATTATGCTTATTATTCACACAGAAGCAAGAGTGTTATTTTTTAAATATGGATTAAAAATTTATACTCTCCCCTATGTACACAAACTACAATGGCTTTCAATTATACTTAGAATAAAATAAAAATTCCTTACTAAGTATTAAGAGGGCATTACTACGTTACTTCACCTAAATCATTTCCTTTGCCCTATTCATTATAGTATGGACACACTAGTCTACTTGCTGTTTTCAAATACACCAAGCTTGGTCACACCTCATGGCTTTTGTACTTGTGTTTTCTTGTTCTTTTATTCCAGATCTTCACACATTTTGATTCTTCATTTCAATTAAGTCTCTCATCAAATATCACTACCTTAGCAAGGTGTGGGATTACTTCACATAAAATAGTACACTTCTGTAACTCTTTATCACACTCTGCTTTACTCCTTTGTAGTTGTTATCACTCCCTGACATGGTATCCCCTATTTATATATTTGTTTACTGGCAGTCCAACACAATATGCACTCCATGAAGAGAGGCACTTTTTTTGTCCTGTACACCATTGTATCACCACAACAAAGGTTAATGCTTGACACGTTAGGTGTTTATAAATATTTGTGGAATAAATAAATAGTTTCTTAGGACTAATAAAAATTAGTGGCTTGAGATAACAGAAATTTATTCTCTCATCACTCAGGAAGCCAGAAGTTTGAAATAATGGTGTCAGCAGGGTGGGTTCCTTCTTAGGGGTTCATCTGTCTCATGCCTTTCTCCTGGCTTCTGGTGGTTGCCAGCCAATCCTTGATGTTCCATGCCCTATGGACATATCTCTCCAATCTCTCCCTCCATCTTCATATGGTATTCTCTGTGTTTCTTCACATTGTCTTCCCCTACGCATGTCGCTTTGACCAATGTTCCTATTATAAGTACACCAATCATCAGATTAAACACCTTAATCCTGTATGACCTCAATTTAATTACATCTGCAAAAATTCTATTTCTAAATTCGACCCAAATTCTGAGGTTCTGAGTGAACATGAATTTGGTGGGAGAGATGGGACATAATTTAACTCAGTGCAACTACAATTGTATCAAATCATAAAGATTAAAAATTTTCAATTCATATCAGAATAATTTCAGAATATAACGTGGATGCTATATAACGTGGATGCTATGTCTTATCATTATTAAAAATCCTGGCAAAGAGTTAAAAGATTTGAGTGATCCTCTTATGTGCCTTTTCAACCCTCATTCTTCCATTCAAATACTTGTTCTTTTATTTTAAAAACATATTGTTGTGTGTTTCTATATTACATATATTAGGCTAAGTAATGGAGACACAGTAATTAGCAAGATAAGATGGTGTCTGCTCTCAGGAGGTTGACAATCTATTTGAGTGAAAGTGTTATTTTTCTTCAGGACATCTGCTATCACCTGAAATCTTTAGCTGGTATCAGTCAAGTTTGCATTAGTAAATGGTAAATTGGACCCTCCAACTGAGTAATACGAGGGAAGTTTAATAAAAGAACAATTTTAAAAGTTTTAAGGCAGGTTTTAGAATAGTGATCAAGAAATAACACAGTACCACAGGGATAGTAATAACAGAGATCATTTACCATCCTTAGACCTGAGGGGCAAAGAGGAGAGAAAGGATAAAAAGGAGGACGCTTAGATAGTATCTCTGTATCTAGAAGACAGTTTCAGATTATAACTTCAGTTCTATATGTTCATTTTTTAGGAAATGCCTGAGTTATTGTGGACAAATTTCTGTCTTTATTTTACAATACCTAAGCTTTTTTAAATGCCTTGAAGAAGCAGTGTATAACAAAAAGTAGAACCAGTGAACTAACCAACTTATGAATATCTTTTTCTTATATATAATAAAAAAGACGAACCTTAAACATGGAATTGTTAAATCATCTCTGAAGCAATATGAATCAAGATTTTTTCATTGTGATTGTGGCAGAAGGAACTGTAAAGGAAAGGATGTATGCAGCTGTGTTCATGTTTACATTTTGATTATAACAACTGGTATATGTGTGAATTTCTTTTGGCCATACCATATGAATAGATGTTTAAATAATTAAATGGCAACGTATCTCTCACTAGTATTTGAATAGTATGAATTTTAGAAACATCTAGAAGCATTATGCTTATTGGACTTTATTGCTCTGGGACTCATTTTAAATTGCACATTAAGAGAATACAGTATTTTAATTGTAACTTAGTCAAAATCTATCCAGAGGTCTGTTATCATTTTGTCTTTTAAGCAAATTTTCTCCCAAAAAGGCTGGATTATATTTCTTTTCTGATTGTCATAGTGTAGTGTATTCTTCTTTTTATTTTTAATTAATTTATTTTTTATTTTATTTTATTTAATTTTGGCTGTGTTGGGTGTTCGTTGCTGCGCACGGGCTTTCTCTAGTTGCAGCGAGCAGGGGCTACTCTTCGTTGCAGTGCGCGGGTTTCTTGTTGCAGTGGCTTCTCTTGTTGCAGATCATGGGCTCTAAACGCACGGGCTTCAGTAGCTGTGGATCGCGGGCTCCAGAGCGCAGGCTCAGTAGGTGTGGCGCACGGGCTTAGTGGCTCCGCGGCATGTGGGATCTTCCCGGACCAGGGCTTGAACCCATGTCCCCTGCTTTGGCAGGCAGATTCTTAGTCACTGCACCACCAGGGAAGCCCCATGTAGTGTATTCTTGATAATCAAACTACTCATGACTTTGGGACTTTGAACTGTTAAATATTCATGATGTGAAAAAAAATCGTGATATATACTGCACTATCATATAAGAAATGTATGCTTCACTGTGTATTGTGTATACACACCAAAGGACCACATGAAAATATAGAGATACCATTAGCGACTAGACAAATACATCAAGATATAGACTGCTTGTAATCATGGATGATTTTGTGTTCTTGGCTTCCTGTGCTTCTCAGTTTTCCATAACATGTATATATACTTTTTAAAGTTGTGGGGAAAAGCATTATTAAAGTCAAGGTAAGCAGTGCTTAAGACAAATAAGCAGACTCTTGAGGTAATATAATAGTATGGACTACAAGGGGAAGTTGGGACAAACGAAATATTTTTGGTACAACGTGGTGACCAACTGTGGAATGGTAATGTCCCAAATAGAAAAGAAGATAAGAAATACTTGAAACTGCAACTGTGATATTATATATTTTCTAAAATTTTTGCCACCTTTTCTCACAATCCTGCTGACAATGGGCCATCCAAATTCCGTCCCTCACCATTTCATACATTATCAGGTGAAGAGTAGCTCACTAGGCTCACTGCCACCATTCCCAACTCATCATTTCAATGTAAGTTGAAACTCTTCATGGCAATATGGGAGCAAGCTTCATCACTGTGCCAGTTAAAGCACTTGGGCCTGGGTCTGTCTCAAACCCAGGGTTTGATATTCCCGTGCCTATTTCTCTCATGCTCATGTGTCTCATCCTAAGGTGCCCAGGCTATGGTACCACACTTCAAAAGGCGGTATTGCACAAAGGAGAACTGAGACTTCAGTACCAGGTTACTTGGGTTTAAATACATCAAATGAGAATATATATAGTATAATGATACTGAATGTGCATATATGTACATACACATACACACACACACACACATGTGTGTATATTGTATAATAATCCTACAACAAAGATTATGTATAGATAGACAGATACAATAATTCTACAACAAAGATTATAAATCCTATAAATAATATATAGTCAAAAGTGCCCTGGTATGCAGACATTATTTATGGCCATTTCCAACAAAGCATTATGATAAAGTAATTATTAGTATTTCTTTCTCTTAGTCCAATAATATAAAAAGCATTCCCACATGTGTTTTCACATGTGCCAGCCTAAGACATAATTAGGCTAGGCGTTGTTATGTACTTTTGCAGAGGGCAGATATTGACTAAGACACAGAGTTTATCCAAAGACACAGTTAGTAATAGGGAGAAACTAATTCCCCATCTCTTAGAACAGGATTCCTTGAATACAACCATTTTCTCCTTTAGTTTTATACTGAGGATGTTTGCTAAGTACTAACATACGTAGAAACACTGACCCCTCAGAAACCCAAAGCAGACGTCAGCAGTCCTTGCTCATGCACCTCCCCAATCCTCCAAATATCCCTAAAGGAAATTACTGTCAGTTTACCCAAGATATCAAGTAATAGAAAATCTGTTTGCCACCCATAACCTTGAGCAGGTGTCGGCAAACATTTTCTGAAAAGAGCCAGTTAGTAAATATTTTTGAATTTGCAGTGAGAACTAGTCACGTCTGCCTTTGCAGTATGGAAGCAGCCATAGGTAATATGTGAATGAGACATGTGAAGGAATTAGCAAGACCAGATATGGCTGGCAAGGAGCTAGATATGGGTCCCCATCCCCAGATGACCTCTGAGGAAACTTTCCAAAACCAATATTCCATGATTATGTCTACCTGCTAAAATACACAAAACTTGCATAACGGGCCTCTGTTTGGCCCATCATTGCCATGGTGATAAACACTACTCAGAGGACAGTTTTTCATTTATAAGAATTTAAATGAACTGAAATCATTTACAAATCATGCTTTGCAAGTAACAGAAACCTCAAATAAAACTGGCTTAAATCATAACGTACCTGACTGAACAGACAAGAGGTAGATCTGTCTAATTTCAGGACAGGATAGTTCAAGAATAAAAGAATTGTGGTCAAATAAAGAAATAAAGCAAGTAAAGAATTAAATCAGAAAGGAATAATATGAACTGTATTTCTGCCATAAAAGAGAAATTTATCCTCTAAAGATGTACCACAATGAAGGAAAAATGTAAGCGCTATATTGCTATTACATTTATGGTGGTCAAGTCTTTTCTCATTAAGAAATACGTCTACACAACCAGACTGTTTGGCTGAACTGTTTACCATCATGTCTCTTCAAAAATTTCTAGGCAAATGGGATCAAAATGTTCTATATTATTTACCCATTGAGGCAAGAGCGATCAACTTAGCAACAACCCCTGCTCTTCCTCTGAAAGCCTAACATTTTTTGTAGACTATGTATTGAGATGGAAAAAACATCTGTGATAAAATTCCAAGTCTAAATAACAAGACAGAAAAACACAGCATAATCCCAAATTTGTGTGTGTATGTATACATCTAAAGGTATACATACAGACAGATGCAAATACAAATTGACTTCTTTCACAGGCATCCTCTCTCTCCCTAAAACGTACCTTGATCCTCAATTGGGAAATTCACCTCTTCCCTATTATCAAGAATGTGGGGCTTCCCTGGTGGCGCAGTGGTTGAGAGTCCGCCTGCCGATGCAGGGGACACGGGTTCGTGCCCCGGTCCGGGAAGATCCCACATGCCGCGGAGCGGCTGGGCCCGTGAGCCACGGCCGCTGAGCCTGCGCGTCCGGAGCCTGTGCTCCGCAACGGGAGAGGCCACAGCAGTGAGAGGCCCACGTACCGCAAAAAAAAAAAAAAATGTGGTCTCAGAGGGATGAATTCCTAGTGCTAGATCCTGATTGGCTTCATTCCTCAGTTCAAAATATTTCTTTCACAAATGGTCATTTAGATTATAATAGATGAGATGAGAGAAAATGTTTGTTGAGACTTCTGGAGAGAAAGGAGTTTTTTTCTTCGTCATTGTCTTGGTTTTTACTGTTTTTTGTTTGTTTTAGAGTGCTACCATATGAAACTCTTTTGCACTTGACTTAAACAGGAAAGAATGAAGGCTGAGGAAACAACAGCATACATTCTCTAAAAATAAAGGTAGGACTGTCCTGTAAAAACAAAGCTGAGAAGAGGAGATAGGAAAGCAGAGTCCTGGCCACAGTTCTTTTATTCTTGAATCAATCCAAGCCTGAAATTCAACAGATCTCTTATCTGTTCAGTTAATAAGCCAGACAATTTTCTTTATTATTTAAGCAAGCTTAATTTTAGGTTTTTGTTACTTACAAAGTATGATTTGCAAAAATTCACTGTTTCCATTCTCAAAATACCAATGACAACATTGTGCCAATTAGTATAAATGGATTTTTGGTGCATATTTGATTGTTTTGTGAAGTGTGTCTCTTATTCCATGTAGGAAATGCAATGTGCAAACATCTGTTTCCCTGGATTTCCTGAGCATATGTACATTTCAGACCAATTACTGCACTTGAATTATTTTACCATAGGCTGTAGTTGTGTTTATTTAAAAGCATAAATACCAAGGTAGTGCTATTCTAGTCTTGATACAGGTTATTTTATAAGGCTGAAAACTTCATCTTTCTTTTCTTAAATAATGATGATAATAAAGAGTGTATGTCAGTCTCTGTGAGATTTTCAGTAAAATCAGTGCCTTCAAATTATTCTGAAGTGCAGGAAACTTTGAATTTATGAAATATTTATGAGAAATCACATCATGTCTACAGCAGTTCTCAGCTGTGACTACAGCATACGGTTTATAAATTGAAACAGGTGTGGGAGAACAGGTGCTCACAGCCAAGCCAGGGAAGGTTTGGAATTTACTGTGGGGAAGCAACAGGATAAAATACCACCATTGGCATTGAAGGCAACTTGCTGATTTGATGGCAGAACCCAAAAGATGTTCACAGGGGCAAATACGTATGACAGCACTTGAGATGAAAGTGTTCACCTACTGAAATCCCACATATGGAAGTTGGGAAGCAGTCAGTGTCATTTTCCATGGAGAGTGAATGCAGGTGAATCTTCACACTGAATCTGACTAGTTTGGAAGTCAACTACATTAAGAGAAAAAATAAGGGCTCAAATAAGGGCTAGAGCCACTTTCACCTGTGTTATCTACATTTTTTCTAAGGATAATGCCATATATCCTGTCCTATAGCCACAAACTCCAAGCATCAGAAAAGTACTCAGAGGGCGTAGGTATAATGTCCTGCTGTTATTTCAGCAAATACCTTTAAAATAAGCCATCTTAAAATCTCATGTTGTTTACAGAATAAAGGTAACAGAAGATAGTATTAATGATTTTTAAACCTCCTCCCCACCTCACTGCCAGTACCTTAGTCTATATTCAGTCAGAGCTTAGGAGTCCCTACGAAATGAAAGGACCTGAGACACAAGAGCTAAGAGTGTTTCTAGATTAATTTGCAATGAGCATCTGTACTTACATTTAAATATGAGTATTTGTCATCTTCTAGAGATTCACAAAGTTTCAAATAAAATATTTTATGGAGTTATATTTTAAAAGTAACCCTAGTGATGGCCAGACCTGGTGTCTGAGTGATTCCCTAGGCCCAGCAAAGCAACGAAGTTTCCGGAGCCCTGGAGACAAGGGATAACACCCCAAAATATGGACCCATTTTCCATGCTACCTTCATTGGCCCAGCAGCTGCAGAGAACAAAGGTCACATCTCCCAATACCTGGCAAACAAATGCAGTATTGCCTCACAAACTGATTGCTTCTCTGAGGTACCCACCAGTGTATCTGGGGAGAAGCTTCAAGACAAGTTGAGGAGTGGCTGTCTTTCTATGAGACTGGAGAGATTCCACAAAAGAATATGGGTGTCATGGAGGCAATGGTTCAGGCAGAGGAAGTGGCTGCTGAGATTACTAGGAAGATAGAGAAACAGGAGAAGAAACCCTTGAAGAAGGAAAAGAAACGGCTGGCTGCAATTGCCCTGCCATCTTCAGGAGACATCAGCAGTATTCTGGAGGACAGTGGGGAGACAAGTGCAAGACCCCAAAAAAGAAAAAGAAAAAGCCCCAGGAGGCTCCTTAGGAGAATGGAATGGAAGACCCATCTGTCTCCTCCAAACCCAAGAAAAAGAAATCTTTTTCCATGGAGGAGCTGGTTAGTAGTGATCTTGAAGAGACAGCTGGAAGTTGAAGTCTTCCCAAGAGGAAGAAATATTTCCCCAAAGAGGAACTAGTTAGTGACCCGGAAGAGTCAGGAAACAAGAGTGCCCCAAGAAAAAGAGGAAATTCTCTTCCAAGGAGGAGCCACTCAGCAGTGGACCTGAAGAGGCTGCTGCCTGCAAGAGCAGCGGCTCCCAGAAAAAGAAAACGCTCCGAAAGCTATCCCAGCAAAATGAGAATGGACATTTCCCTGGTGGGGCGTAACTTGCAGAGATATTTCCCAACCCATCCCCTGTAGTCCAATAAAAACAAAAGCAAATTCACAAGGGAAAAAAAAAAAGACCCCTTACAAAATATCGAGAGAAACTCATCTTCCTTATCCTTGCTCTTGTCTACATTCTGACATGTACTCAAACGAGAACGGACACCACTACCTCAAAAAGCTGTGCAAAACCTCAGGTAAACTGAACTACCCTTCTTTAATTCTCTAAAATTCTTTCTACAATTACCTAGTTTGTCTCAACATAAGTAGGAGGGTTAGTTTTTAGAAAACAAAGCAAGTCAAGAGTGAAAACTAACAAAGAGCTTTATCATTACAGACTCTACTTACCGAAGGAGAAGCCTGTGTAGCAGAGGCTCAACATCGACCGCACCTTCCTTACGTACACACGCACGCACTACGCACACAGGCACGCACGCACGGACTCTGATACGCAAACGTGCGTGTGCCTGGGCTTTAAGACTAAGTATCCCTCTTCTTCCCTGCTGGAGATTTTAACTTGTTCGGTGATTCCTGTCTCCCAACAAGTGCCCTAGGATAAAGAGAGCAAACTTTTTTTTTGAAGAATAGTTGATTTGCAATGTTGTGTTAATTACTGCTATACAGCAAAGTGATTCAGTTATACACATCTATATATATTTTGTTGTTGCGGTAGGGTACGCGGGCCTCTCACCACCGCGGCCTCTCCCGTTGCGGAGCACAGGCCCCGGACGTGCAGGCCCAGCGGCCATGGCTCACGGGCCCAGCTGCTCCGCGGCACGCGGGATCCTCCCGGACCGGGGCACGAACCCATGTCCCCTGCATCGGCAGGCGGACCCCCAACCACTGCGCCACCAGGGAAGCCCTATATATTCTTTTTTTTTAATATTCTTTTCCATTATGGTTTATCATAGGATATTGAATATAGGTCTCTGTGCTATACAGTAGGACCTTGTTTACCCATTACATATATATAAAAGCTTACATCTGCTAACCCCAGTCTCCCACTCCACCCCTCCCCAAACCCCTCCCCCTTGGCAACCACCAGTCTGCTAAGAGAGACAACTTCTTTTAGGTAACACCCCCTTTTCAGAGGCACCCCATGTCCAATGAGGAGACAATTCTGCAGGGCCCTCCCAGCTCCAGCGTTCATCATAGCTGTTACTCCAACATAGCCTAAGGTCTCCCTCAACCCTTTCCTGTACTCTTCGCTTTGTCACAGATATTGATCCCAAGGGTACTACCCTGTACACAGATCTCTGTCTCAGAAGCTGGAAAACACAATAATGCTAGAAGTGGTCCAAGGAAACAGACTGGATCACCTATTGGCAGCAGGCAGAGTACTGATATCTCTCGGCATGCAGCAACAGTGAAATTTGTTAAAACTTTTACTGTTAGGAACTGGTATTGCTGGAAGGGGAGGCACTGATGGAAGTAATGTATCAGGCAATTAAAAAGCACATCAAAATAGTATTTATAAAGGCAAAGGAAATGGATTACTATTTTGAGAGAAATTGATGATTTGGAGAAAAAAATTGAAAGACTGAACAAATAAATTCAAAGAGGTCCTCCTTGACAATATATAAAGAGACTCTGATCTTATAGAGCCAGGGGACAGGCAAATCAAATTTAATCATAAAAACAGCAGAAAACCAAAGAAGGTTCAGAAAGTTGAATATTTATCCTCAACAAGTTTGCTGTACCAGTAAGGATTCCATATAAAATATGGAGAGCCATGGATTTGGGTAATAGAACATATTGTCCCTATGAGCAAAACAGAGGTATTGAGAGTGTTTCTCAATCTATGCAAACAGAATAAAATAAGGACTGATGATCAGGAATCTAAGAGTGGTCACCCCAATAAAAAGTTGTTAACACCTTGCCTAATTTCTGAATTCAAGCCAATTTTCAGACCCAGACCCACATACTGAAGCTGTCAAGTTTTCAGAAGGAAGAACCTTGCAACACTATGGCAAGGATATGAGGCCATTATTCCCTGTTTCTTATTCAAAGGAACCCATAGCCATTGACTTCAGCAACATACAGGAGGGAAAACAGAATGCCCACAAGATATTGGAGACACAAGGTCCAAACTGGCATGGACAACAAAGGACTCAAAGCATTATCAAACCCTTTTGTTAGAGTGGGGTTTATGGAGGCAAGGCAATAAATGGAATCTTGGCCAAGTCTGGCTCATGGTGTGTCCACTTCGTTCATGAACACACTTAATAGTAATTTTCCTACCCCAAAATAATATAATATGTCCCCAAATATAAAATCTAACAGATATACTTGGTAGTTGGCAGGTCCCGCATTGACTCCTTATCCTGTGAGGTAAGAACTATCATAGTGAGAAGGTCAAGTGGTAGCCTTCTAAAGCACCCCTCCCCCAGCCAAAATAGAAAAATTAAAAACAATATCTTATCTTAGAGGGAATGTAAGAGGTTAATGTATTCTTGGGGTGGTGATGCCCATTATATCTCCACTTTATTCATGTCTCTAAAAATGCCAGATGGATTCTGGAGGATGGCATTGACCCCTGCCATGTCAACCACATAGCAATCCCAATTGCAGTTGTGTGGAATGAGGAATCTTTGCTAGATCATCTTAATCCAGCTTCAGGATATAGTATGCAATCAGTGATCTTGCAAATATATTCTTTCCCCTCCCTATCAAGAAAGAAGATTAGAAATAGTATTTCTAAGTATTCATTTAAAACAGATTATAGTGTACCTTTACCGCCAGAGGCCTATGATAACACTACTGTCCTATAACAAATTGTGCAAGGGAAAGTGGACTGAGTGGAAATCCCACAGATAGATGACTTCATCTGAATGAGACCAGGTGAACAAGAAGTAGCAAGGAAGTTGGAATCCTGGGAAGACAAATACACTGCAGAGGATATGAGATGATCCCTACAAATATTTGGAGGCTGACTATATCGGTGAGGTTTGAAGCAAGTCTGGAGTTCCGGTGCATGCCAGGGCAACCTCTCCAATGTAAAAGATAAATTTTTGCATTTTGTACCTCCCACCACTGAGAATTAAGTGTAATACCTGTTTAGTCTCTTGAGTTTTAGAGGGTTTAGAGTTTTGAGTTCCATCTCTGGGAATACTGTTTTGATCCATATACCAGGTGACAAAATGCTCCCAACTTTGAGTAACACCTAGGAGGAATGTGCTTGAAGACTGTGGTGCATGCCAGTATGACCATACGACCCAGTACAGTAGTACTGAGGTATCTGCGTTTAGGAAACGAGATGGTGTGCAGTTAATGACAAGTCCTAAAAAGAGAATCACTGGCACAGACTACTAAAATTCTAGGTAAAGGCCATGTTCTCTGTAGCAGAGAATTATATACCTTTTGAAAAGCAGAGGTGGGGAGAGGAAGGGAGATGTTTCTTGCAAGAACCTAGCTTATATGGTTTGCAGGGCTGGCTAGGAAAGCCAGAAATTCATAGGCCAGCCCATCAGGAAGAGTAGTTCAAAACTTTCAGGCAGGACCTGAGGCTTTGGTCCACAGGAGGAGTTTCTTCCTCAGGGAAATCTCAGTTCTGCTCTTAAAGCCTTAGATTGGTTAGATCCAGCCCACCCAGATTGTCTAGGACAATATCTTTTACTTAAAGTCAGCTAATTGTAGATGCTAATTACGTTTACAAAATACTTCCAAAGCAACACCTAGATTAACATGTGATTGAATAACTTGGGACTGTGGCTTAGTCCAATGGAAATAAACTGACCATCACACCTGGCTTTTTCCAGGCCCACTCCCTTATCAGGTCAAGTGTGTCTAGCAGCAGTCTATTGTAGTATAGAAGGGGTTCATTCAGGATTACACATGAGTAGGGTGGGAAAGTATGTGCAGATGGCCAGGACCTCCATGTCATCCACCACTGTCTTATCAGTGACTCGCCTTTAAGTGGACTTGGCCACTCAGTCCCATTCAGAGGTGGCCCTAGGAAACAACAACGAAGGGAAATTCTCTCAATGGATAGATATTTGATGGTTAACCTGGCCATCCACTTTGTGTAGGAAGAGAAGTGTACATTCTAAAGAATGTATATAGACTTATAAACACTGGTGAATGGCTTGGCTGGGGGATTAGGGGCTTGGAAAGATTCAGATGGGAGGACAATGAAGTCTGTGGAATAGGCATCCTGAAAAATAGGCATGAACTGTGTGGATCTTTGCATCACATGTTGACACCCATTAGAAAACATCCACCCTTGAAAAGGCACTAAACAACTAAATAGATTAACTAGGTCAGTTGGTATCATTCAGAATTTGTCCAGCAGCCAACTCACTACTGGCACAATAGACCCATGAGCTGGATAATCATGGTTACCAAGGATGTTTGGGTCTAAGAACATGGGTCCCCTCTCATCACTGCTGCTGCTAAAATGTTCAACTGCTGGCAACCAAGACCGATGCTAGTTCTTCAATATGGCACCATCCCTGCAGAAGTGCAAATAGCCACTTGGGGGTAGATTAACTCCATTAGACACATTCTACTCTGAAAGGAGCAGCAACTCTTTTTGATTGTCATTGATACATGTACTGGGTATGGTTTTGCCTTTCCTCCCAGAAGGACCTAATCTAGCACCACTATTCAAAGACTAATGGAATGTTTGGTTTACTGACACAGGATGCTAAATAACTTTGCATTAAAGCCACTTTACAACACAGTGGCTCTGATATGGGCATACTGACACGAAATCCAGGTTCCTGTCCTACACTGTACCACTTTAAAACTGCCATCTTCCCAGTGATTGCCCTCATCTGAATAGAGTCACATTGTTCAAGGTCATACCCCTTTCTCGGGGCAGCCTCCATTCAGTGACCAGTCAGTGCAGGACTATAAAGACCCATGGGTTGGCTGAAACCTCTATTGTTATTCATCACAGTCCAACTTCTCCCTCTGCCCAGTCTTGCTTTATTCACTCCTTTTTCACCATTGCTGACCCCAAGAGTAACATTGAATGTCATTGCTACATGTAAAGTTCTATTTCATTATCTCCCTGCTGGAAAACTCAGTCTGCTACAGCAGATTATATGAAACTGTATAGTTTACTTTCAGATAAAAGCAAACTGTTCACTTAGCTTCAAAAAGAGATCTTATGTTTTCTTAATACAAAAAAAGTAATAATGATAATAAAAAAGGAGGGCATGAAGAAACATTTGGAGGTGATGGATTTGTTTATTGCATGGACTGTGATCATGGAGTCAAAAAAGATCCTTATAATTTAAAATAAAGTAAGAATTCCTTTATTTAAAAATAATTAGCTAATATCTTTGTTGTGGTACTTGCCTATAGACATAGATGAGCTATTCTCTTAGTAGACATTAAAAAGACCATGTAATCTTTTATAAATAAAATAACTTGTAAAATATTACCTAAAATAATGTGTTAGTTTCATAAGGAGTAAATTATCAAATTCTTGGATTTAAAGCAAATGTACACATTAATTTAGCATCTACTAGTGCTAGAACTGGAGTTACCCAGAAGTCTAGTCTAAGCCGTTAAGCATCTCATACACACTCACATACACAGAAATAAAATCCCTACAAAAATAAAAAGTTAAAATTTGTTGAATACATAATATATATCAGGTGATATCATCCAAGATTGCTAACAATTATATACATTATATATACAAATTATATATATATTATATATATATTATATATATTATATATATATAATAAATTATATATATTATATATATATACAAATTATATACATTATATAATTTATTTCTCAGGGTACCTATTAAGTATATGAACTATTACCAATAGTAGGTACCAATAAGAAAACTGAGTATTAGAAAGGTCATACAATTGGCAGAGCTGGGATTACAGCTATAGTCTGCCTAAATTTGGGACCATGCTTTTAAATATTATGCAGGAAATGTAATGAGAAAGAGGAATACAATAAAAATAATTAAACTATAAATGCTAACTACGCAATACAACAGAATACAATGTACACTTGTAAATACAATTAGATTTGTGAAGTTTACAAATTATTTTTCAAAATTTGTCACAAAAATTCATTTGTTTTACAAAGACAAAAGCAGAAGTTCATAATTGCTTTTACCAGTAATTTATGTACTTGGAGTGTTTTAAACTCAGCTTCTCAAAAATAGTCTCATTTTGACATATTAAACACTTGCTGAAACATTCATTCTTTGAACACCCAGTCTAAATTTTTACCAGCCAATTAACAGCATCATGCTAGGAACTTGCATCTCTTTCGTAGCTGAAAAATAAACAAAATTTATCACTCATTTACTTCCCACTTCAAATAAACTAAAATACACTTTGCAAGGGATGTTTGTTGGGTTTAAAGGTCACTTAGAACTTAAAGTTAAATAATGTCTCTAGAGACTGCAGGAAAGTGTTTACACAAACTCAGACTTTTTATAAAAGCTCTAAAGTGCTTTTGGGTTTTCAGGCAATGGCCTTGAATCATACTTCACAAATGTGTGGTAAACACATTGCATTTTAAAAGAATATCAAAGCATATTTCAACCACTGGTTAACCCTTCAAAATCTTTCGTAGTCTGTATAAAGTCAAATATCATAGTTGAATATCCATCATCATAAATAATTGATGACTTCTGGTGGTTGTGTTTTGCTTGTTTTGATGGTTAGCTGCTTCGAAGCAGTAAATCATGTCATCCCTACTACCCTATGATGATAAATTATTCAAAGCTCTATGATTTCATCTGATAATTCAACAGTTTTTTATTGTCCTTTTATTTTACTCCAGGTGCTCTCCTGACTGTTGCTGATGAAAGTATTGAACAAATGACACATTTCCTCCCTTCATTAAGATTATTCTCTAGTTTGATGGAGTTACAAAAATAGTTCGGCTCATAACAAAACCCAATGTGTTTTGTTTTGTTTTGTTGCAATTAAGCAGAAGCATTTTACTAACAATAGGGAAATATAGGGATAGAGGGAGTGAGGAATAACAAAAACAAATGCATATGCATGCATAAGCACAGGGGATTTGACTTTTCAAAGGAATTCTATGTATATGATCCCATATGATTTTTTTAGATAGTAATTGGCTTGAATTATACCAGAAATATTGTCCCTGAACTTCTAAAGATGAGGTCTTTCCCAGCATTTAGGTATGTTGCAGCTCTTGGAGTAACATATATACAACTCGGGGGTCAAGTAAGAATGATAATATTGGGTTGGCCACAAATTTCTCCATAGCATCTTATGAAAAAACCCCAACGATCTTTTGAACCAACCCAATATTAAGAAATCCTTATCTGTAAATAGGACCAAGTCTGAGATATGGCTTATTACTTACATATACATACATGTGTATACAAATGTGTTTATAAATATTATGTACATATTTATACATATACACATATATACATGCATGTGTGTATATATGAATATTATAGCAGTAGATGAGCATACTGTAATCCTTGTAACACTGTAGTCCTTGCAACACTGTGAGTTTGGAGTTACCCTCTCTGGTTTATGGATGCAGAGCCTGAAGCTCAGAGAAGTTAAATAGCCTTCCCTAGATTCTAGAGGCAGAGGTAGTGGCAGAGATATGATTTGAAGTCAACATCATCTGACTCCAAAGCCCGTATCTTGTTCTTCTTTCAATATATTACCTCCTCCAAAGATGAAAATCCAATTCTCAGGTCTGGTTACTTTTTGGCTGTGACTTTCTATATGATAGAAGCATGAGCTGTGTTTATGTAATTATTTGGACATGAATATGATTATCCAAGTCTTCCCCACTTTTCAGATATAAGTTCCAGAATGTTTCATAGATGTTGACTTCAACTAGTTGAATCAACTACTTGAACTATATACACTTTTACAACATTAAAACAGAGAAGATAATTTCCAAATCAATACTTTCCAGGTTCTCAATAACACAAAGAAAGTCAAGAATTTCAAAACAGAACACTTCCATTTCATTTCAGACCAGACTTCTGGCTTAATAACCTGCCCAACTTTACAAGGCAAGGTTGCTCATAAGAAACATTAATACCGAATAACAAGTTCACCATTCATAAATGAACTGAAGGGTTACACTGCCAACCAAATCAGAACCCACGGTGAGACATGTCAAGCCAAATGATGAAGCAGTAGGTAAAAGAGTAGGAAGTGAAAACCGAAACCAGAGGAGCAGGCATTGCCATCTGGCCTGTTTGATGTCTCCCCCATCTTCCCATGACTGTGGCTGCTTGAATGAGTGAAATAAGGTGGGAGAACTTTCAGGAGGAAGCCTGCAGAAATGAAAGTTCACTTCACCAGGCAGAGCCTTCACTGCACTGATTAATGTCTGTCCTGCCTTGAAGGGCTGATGATTCAATTAGTAATATATGGGACCAGCACACCTGTGAGAGGGATTGCTGCCAGGAGGGTCAAGCATAGGGAGTATGTAAAAATTGACAGTTCAAAATAAACAGAGCAAAACAAAGGAGAATTAAATGATAGATCATGTGTTCTCTGTGGTAGGGATTAGAGCAGGGGAGGAATGAGGTTCAGTTCCAATGCATAATCACTTAACTATTCTACAACAAGATAGGAGCTGATACTATTTACAATAGCCAGGACATGGAAGCAACCTAAGTATCCATCAACAGATGAATGGATAAAGAAGATGTGGCACATATATACAGTGGAATATTACTCAGCCATAAAAAGAAATGAAATTGAGTTATTTATAGTGAGGTGGATGGACCTAGAGTCTGTCATACAGAGTGAAGTAAGTCAGAAAGAGAAAAACAAATACCGTATGCTAACACATATATATGGAATCTAAGAAAAAAGGGAAAAAAAAGGTCATGAAGAACCTAGGGGTAAGATGGGAATAAAGACACAGACCTACTAGAGAATGGACTTGAGGATATGGGGAGGGGGAAGGGTAAGCTGTGACAAAGTGAGAGAGTGGCATGGACATATACACACTACCAAACATAAAATAGATAGCTAGTGGGAAGCAGCCGCATAGCACAGGGAGATCAGCTCCGTGCTTTGTGACCACCTAGAGGGGTGGGATAGGGAGGGTGGGAGGGAGAGAGATGCAAGAGGGAAGAGATATGGGAACATATGTTTATGTATGACTGATTCACTTTGTTATAAAGCAGAAACTAACACACCATTGTAAAGCAATTACACTCCAATAAAGATGTTTAAAAAAAATAGGAGCTGATAAATTGATACTCTGATTTTTAATCTTCCTTACATGAAATAGAGACTTTTTTCATATATTATATATATAAAAGACTATAGTTATGTCACAGTTTTTTCAACCTTGGCATATGTACATTTGGGACCAAATAATTCTTCATTGTGAGGAACTGTCCTGTGTATTGTAGGATGATTAGCAGTATCCCTGGCCTCAACCCACTAGATTCCAGAAGCAACCCGCTATAATCTTAGCAACCACAAATGTCTCCAGAAATTTCTCCTGGGGAAAAAATCACCCATGGTTGAGAAACACTAGTCTAGATCATCCAAATAAATGAATACATTTCAACAACAATCAAATTGCCTGGCTATATCAAATCAGGGCATAATAATATTTACCCTACTAGGATTCAGGTATTGGCCTGATATCTCATTAGGCTAGAGAAATAGTGAGATGGCATCTATAGTCATTCTCAGAGCCAGACCTTCATAGGTGATCTGTGAAATAGATTTGCTCCCAGGAGAAAATTAACCATATATTCACTCCATTTGGCCTCTTATAAGAGAGGAAGAAGACAGTTCTCTAAGGCATGACACAAGCCCAAATTTCTATATTTCTGTCCTCTAACCTCTTTTGGATCTCTCTCTCTCTCTCTCCATGTTGAAAGAAAAGGGGAAATTCAGTATAAATCATAGTTCCATTTGTGCAACTTGCCTACCTGGTAACCAAATGAGGAAGTTAATATTATGTACTTTTTCTAAAATTTGTACTACCTTCCTGCTCTTTGAAATTAACTTTATAATTGTAAGATTTCAAGAGTCTGTTACAGTTTGTACATACTTTTTTCATGATACCCCTAACTTACTAAAAAAAAAAATTAAGGTCAATACTTTAATTCACTGAAATTCAATTATTATTATACTCAAACACATGAAGCTTTCAGCACAACACAGTGAATCCAATAGCAACAGTCAAAATACATTCTATGCAAAGTGAAAACAACCTGCAGTACAGGGAACTTACAGTACAGGGAAATGTATTTCTGCTGATACATAGATAGCATTTTAAAATGTTCGCAGAACCATTCATTTCAAAAATATTCAAGCCAGCACATATTTTTAACTGTTCTTTAATGTTTACGGGAAACAAATATGTACAATAATATTTTGTTGATTCTTGAGTTAAAATGTCAAATAAAATTTTAAGTAATATGGAAGATAAATCCCTTTATAGAATGCTATAGCTTAATTTGCAGAGCAAATTAAGGTAAGTGCAACCCATGAGCTACTTTACCCTAAGGTAAATGCAATCTGGTGAAATTTAAATAAAATGTGTTTATTTCTAATATGAAATGAAAATAATTGATGAGTCTATGTGTAAAAATGGCTTCCATGAGGGTAAGTTTTTATTGAATAGTTTGCAATTGCCAGGCAAAGCAATGGATATATGATATGAATGTGATATGATGTGTGTATGCATAAATGTGTATGGAGATAGATATATATATATACATATATTTATTAAGCACATCAAGGTGACCTTATGAGAAATAGTATAGTATGATAATTATTGAATGGTTGTGAGTGATTCTTACCAAATGTGAGTTTTCTTTTTCTTCCAGGACATTTAGACTACATTTCCCATGCTTCCTGACAATAAGATGCAGTCTTGTGATCAAGTTTCGGCCAGTGGTGTGTAAGCAAAAGTGTTGTCGTACTTCGAGAGAATTCACCCCCAAAATTCCAGCACTATTCTGCCACCCTCTCTTGGCTCATGGGCTGGCTAGATGCACTGGATCCAGAAGACTGTGAAACTGTAGAAGACTACAGAGCACCTGGATGGAAGAAACCTGGTCTATGAGGGACTGTGGCTTAGAAACGATGTGCACCCCCTCTCCCTACTGCCTTAAGTCGTGATGGAAACAAGAAATCAACTTTTATTTTGTTCATCGACTGATATTTGGGGGTTATGTTAGTGGCTTCTGGAAAATGCTGTTAGTACATTGCCCATGTCTCCAAGCTCTTACCACTTCAGAGACCTCCAGTCTGACTTCCCATTGCCAGAACCAGAACACTTTTTTTTTCCTAAAGGCTGTTTGGCCACCAAAACACTTGTCTGCTCAGAAATTATAGGGAGTTAAATACTGTCCTTCCCCAGAAGACCTCAACCAATTACCGCTGGGATTTCGTGCAAAATTTCCACTCTCCTTGGACCCTCCTCCTGAAGGATACCTTGGAAGCAAGTCTTCTCCCCTGGATTCCAGAATTTCCCAGCAGGATTAAGCTCCAGTGACCCACCATGGCTTCTGGCTGAATAACACCCTTCGCTGGCTGCCTGTCCTCCCTTCCCTGTCTTGTATTCTTGCTTCTCTCCCAGACCATCTACACTCATTTCCTTGTCTGGGGTGTGCTTTGAGAAAAACCGAAACTAATGCAAATATGGAACCTTTCCAGACTGTCATAAGGAGTTTTATATCCGGAAACACATGAGTCCAATTTAGCCTGAACTCTCCCTTCCTAGCTTTATAAATATGGATAACATAATCAATTTTCTAAAGGTCCATATTTTCCTCTGAAACATATAGGTAATAATAGTAATTATTTCATAGTGTTCTTATGAGACTAGAGGTGATAAAAAGAATAACTTTGCAAATTGTCTACTATACAATGAGCACTGACTAAATGATGCCATTTTTGTTATTGCTGCATAGATAGGTAGTGATAGAAGTGGTATTTGAACTCAGTGGTATCTCGCTGGTAAACTAGTGTACTTTCTCCCATGGTACACCAACTCTTGATAATTACCATGCATTACTCAAGTCATTTCTGAAATGACTTATTTCAGTTTTAATTTTTATTTTGTATCAGTGCTATGCATGCACATAATTTAGAGTAAAATAGTTTCACATGTTTATTTTGAGAAATAGTAATGGCCATCTAACTCGCATCCCGATTTCCCCTCCCCAAAGACAACCATTTTGATTCTACTAGATAATTCCTTTGATATATATCTTTATTTCTCTACATAACATGCTTATATTGTTATTTAATGATTTTGTTTCAGGTGTTACGTACTGATGTCCCACAAACGAGGATGAGGCTTGAACTTCTTCTCTTTTCCTGCCCTAAATCACACATGCACATCTTTCTTATACCCCAACCTCACTACATAGCTATACCATGATTTTTATATTTACTCGGTATTAATATCATGATGACTATGTAAAGCTAAACATAACTGAACTACATCGGTTGGCTTACTTTTCTATATAATCACTGTCAATTCCAAATCATCTATTATCCAATTGTCTTCTCTAATGACACTGAGATCTATCAGGTATTCTATCCATTGCATCTTCCTAGAGAAGATGGAGTTATCTGACGTGCATGATCTTGATGCTCTGCTCGCTAAGGATGGTTCACAGCTGTCATCCAGGCATCTACCTTCACCCTTGTTCTGGGGATTCCTTGTACTTGCTTTCTGTGTTAAAAGACCAATTTCCTGTGTTTATCACTTCCTCTTTATTGTTTTCCTTTTTTGTTTTGGTTTAATACATTCTACAATAGTTTCCTGTTGAAGGATAACTGGGAGATAGATACAGAGATAGAGATGTTTAATATGTGCTTCTGAAAATAATTATTCTACTCTCATACTTGATTAATAATTTCACTGGGTAGAGAATTCTAGAATGGATATCTCTTTCCTCCAGGTTTTGAAGTGTTCATCACCTTCAGGCTTTCAGCTTGACACAGTTTTTGTATGAATTGTTGTATTGCTGTGGTTGTGGTTGTTTTATCCTCTTCCTCCATTCCCAGCTCATAAGATCTTCTGTTTCAAAGTTTTGAAATTTCTTCATAATGTACTTCGTGTGAGTCTAATTTCTAATTTTGTTCTGAGCACTTGGCCCCTTTCCACCTGAAAATAGGTATCCCTTGACATTTTTCTCTTGTTTTGTTGACTATTCTTTCTCCTCTCACCCTTATTTTTTTCCTTGAAATATTGAATCTCCTGGACTGGTTCCGTAATATTCTTGTCTTTTCTTTCTCATTTCCTTTCTGTTTATCTATCACTTAATAGATCTATTGATTAATCAATCAATATTGAGGAGCTCAACTTTCTGGTGTATTCTACAACTTTATATTCTAGCCTTTATACTATGCTTTTCATTTTTGCTATATTTTTTCCCAAGAGTTCTTTGTTATTCCCTATTTCATTTTCTTGTTTCATGTTTATAATATCTTCTGTTCCTCCTCTGAAGATATTAATAATATATATTTTTTAGCTTTTAGCTCTATTAATAGACTTTTTTCCAAACTGATTTGTTTTTTCTGTGTGTGGATTTTATCTTTTATAGAGAGGCCATCCTTACTTGTATGCTAATCACGGGCTGGATTCTCATACTTAGAAGTGGGACATTACAAAGATGTTTGAGAGCAACACATACATGAGTGGGGTTGTTTACTTTTGGTTCCTCTGTGAACAATTTTTGGAGTTTTGTTCTAGTATCCACCAGTTTCTTAGGAAATGCAGAGAATCAACTAGAATTTTGGTTGTTAGCATCCAGCAAGCTGTTCGTAGCTGGTCTGCTATCCAGTTTAGACACATTCTATTTTACTTTCTCCAAAAACTAAACCCTCAGTCCTTTGAAAGTAAGACAGGGCACAGGCATTGGGCTACAGAGAATAGTGGCAAGGATGTGGGGATCCAACTTCTTTAACCAATGTTTGACTTAGCATACTGTCTTTATCTTTTATCTCACTTGTGAAAGGTATCTGGTGCTGTGAATTCTCAAGCCTTTTGGTAATCCTGCAGTGTAAGTCCAGTTTCTTCTCAGCTTTCCCCACTGCTGGTTTAGGATTCAATGTGTTCAAGTCGGCCATGTTGTTTTCAACTGATCTATGTATTTTCTAACCCCATGATCCTTTTCTATCATTTATTCTCCCATTCTCTCATTCTTGCAGGTTTATTTCTAAGTAATCCCATTGCTATGAATTTAATGCAGTTTCAGGAGGGAACTAAAGTAGGTTTGTGAAAATAGTATGCCAGCTTTACAGGGAGTGTCTTCCTGAAATTTTAGATGACATGTTTCACAAGAAGAGAAGTTGGTATAAAAATGATTATAAAACAAATCTCTAAGTCTAGCCAACAACTATCATTAGAAGCTTTAAGGCCACATTAGTTTACATAGGTAGATGTATCACAGTAGTAATCCTTAAAGTTTTTTTTTTTTAATATGTAACTTCAAGAATGAGATGTAATACAAAGAAATAGCAAATGAAACATGCCATAAACAAAAAATTAAGCATCGCGGCTCAGAAATTTTGATGGGTTCTCATTCCTTAAAGAGTAAGAGCCCAAACCTGACAATTTAGGCCTACTACATTCACAATACTCCAGGCAAACCGAACTACTTGGTTTTTCTCAGAGCTACCTAATATTTGCCCAGCTCTCTGACTCTGTCCATGAGTTTTCTCTGTCTTAAAATATCTTTCTTAATTTATTCAAGATTCTTGTGGAAGTAGTCTTTTCCACCTTTGAACTCAAGTATCAATACATCTTAATGAAAAAATATGTTATTGTTATCTCCTCCTATTAGACTATCAACTCCTTGAGGACAGGGACAATGTTTTATTTAGTGTTTAATTTCTAAGCCTCCTCCCACATCCAGAACTTGGAAAAAAATATAGCATAAAAGTCATCTTCAATAAATTTGTTGAATGCTTTCATAGTCACACCATGTACACAAAAATTGTATTGCAAGATTTACTAGTTGCCTAATTCGATACACATTTCCTGACCTACTTAGTGAGAAAATTTTAAATTTTATCTGGACATGTAAACAAATAAAATAGAGTGGTCTTCTTACCAGCACTTATAGCTGTTTGTGATCATCTGACAAAATTCTAGCAAATAAGATATAAAAGTAAAAGGTGTATGAGGAGATAACAAAGATGAACGTCCCATGGGAATTCCCTGGTGGTCCAGTGGTTAGAACTTCAGGCTTTCACTTCCGAGGGCCTGGGTTCAATCCCTGACTGGGGAATTAAGATCCCGCAAGCCACACAATGCAGCCAAAAAAAAAAAAAAAAAAAGAATGTCCCATTTTTAAATTTTAAAGAAATTCCCAGAAGGAAATCTGATTTATTAAAAAATTTTGGAGAGTTTTGTATATTATTTATTAGATATATACACTGAATATATTTTTTCTGAGTGTGTAGTTTGCATTTTTAATTGATTAATGGTTTCTTTTGGTGAACAGATGCTCTTAGTTTTTTTTTTTTTTTGCTCCCGCGCTCCGGACGCGCAGGCTCAGCAGCCATGGCTCACGGGCCCAGCCGCTCCGCGGCATGTGGGATCTTCCCGGACCGGGGCACGAACCCGCGTCCCCTGCATCAGCAGGCGGACTCTCAACCACTGTGCCACCAGGGAAGCCCGATGCTCTTAGTTTTAATTAAGTTCAATGTATTAAACTTTTCTGGTTAGTGCATTGTATGTTCTGTTTAGGAAATCTGCTCACAGATATAAAGATATTCTCCTATGTTTTCTTCTAGAAACTCTTTAACATCCATATTTAGATATATTACCTTCTGGATTAATAATTATTGTTATTTATATGGATATTTGATTTTCCAGCACTATTTATTAAAATTTTTTAAATCGTCATGTCATTACCAGTCCTATCAATTTTTTTCCAGGCAGCACTTCCTAATAAATAACTTTCAAATGAATAATTGTTCTAGGACTTGCTTTATCAGAAACCATCCTAAGACAGCCCTTGTTCCTGAACAATAACAGTTCTGCTGGGTGCTGTAGACAGATTTATTTTGTCTTCTTGACATTTTAAGGATACTATAACATTGCCTCTCAGTTCTAAGTTGATTGTCTTGATATGTCTGCTGTTAGTCTAAGTGATTCTTCTTTTTTTTTTTTACAAAAAATTGGTATATTTACCGCATTTTTACCAACTATGTAATGCATATACATAAAAGCACTGATGAAAATTAAAAACCTACCCATATGTTCTTAGGACCCACCAATTCCCACATCTTTCTCTCATTGCATTTATATGCAGTTATGTACATCTTTTTTTTTTTAACCTACCTACCTCATACTATATCATATGCTTAAACTAAGTGGTTTATTTTGTTATTTATTTCTAGTTAAAAGCATTTGTTATGTTATGGTCAGGAAATTTCTGCCTTTAGACTGCATTTTCTTTATGGCTGCTTTTAAAATGTTTTCACTGACTTTGGTGGTTTTCAGGATCAAATTTATGTGTCTAGGAATGGACTATTTTCATCAGTTCTGCTCAGGACTCATTGTTTGTCAAAATGAAGAATACCTGTGTTTTGTTAGCTCTGGAAAATTCTCAACCATGATGTTCTTTACCATTTCCGACTAAAATATATTCTAAGTATAATATCTCCCTCCGGACCTATTAGAAATATGTTACATTCTCTAAGTCTTCACTCCTTGGCTTTTAGTCTTCTACATTTTCCATCTTTTTATATTTTTCATTTTATATAACTACCTCATATCTACTTCAGTTTCACTAATCCTCTTCAACTATGTCATTTTTTAAAATTTTAAATTGTGATTATTTTTTATTTGTGTAAGGTCTAGTTCAGTATTTTTCAGATTCTATGTTTTATTCATTGTATCCTCTTTATGTTGAGGTTTCAACGCCTTCTTTTATAATTGTGAGCATGCTTATTATATTACTATATTCTCTTTCTGGATGTATTTCTATTATATTAAGCTCTTGAGACTAAGAATCCCTTGTTGTTCAAGTGTGGGAATGCCTGACAAGAGAAATTGTACATTTATTTACTTCTGATGGCTTCCCACAAGTTTCAAGTTTCACTGCTTTGAGAAGGTTAGCTGGCTTCTCTCTCTCTCTCTCTCTCTCTCTCTCTCTCTCTCTCTCTCGCTCTCTCGCTCTCTCTTTCTCTGTTTCTCCTTGTTCTGAGAGTTTTTAAAACATGCAAGTAATACCAAATCAAACCACAAATTTAAAAGAGGTATAAACTTTGCCTTTACAATTCTCAAATTAGACTTTTTAAAATTTGACTGACAAAGCAGATAAACAAAAAATTTTTTAAAACTTGTATTGGTTTTAGCTGTTGTTTTTCATCAGCTGGAGTATAGATTTTTAGTCTACATTTTACTGAAAGTGCAGACATTTAAAGATTTTGGTGTTACCCCCTTTCCTGGTTCAAGTCTTTGACTTAGTTTCCTGATTCTCCAAATGGACATTAAAAGCGAGACTATTGGAGAAAGAGACAAATAGCCCCACACACCCATCCCCACCCCAGAGGCATCTGTGGTTTGAGCTCAAGTCCTAGGTGCTCTGGTTTTCATTTCTCTCTTGGTTTTTGGCACTTGAAGAAGTTTTTCTTCTTTTTTTTCATCTCTCTCTTTCTCTCTACCCTTCCTTCCTTGTTTTTTCTTTCCTTCTTTCCCTCCTTTGCTTCCTTCTTCCCTTCTATCTAGCTCAGGTAATAATTGATTTGTTAAGCTTCTTAAACTTCAGCCTCATAAATTTTGAATGAAACCTACCAACTCTCTTATAAGCATATTTTTCACAGATATTTTTAGACCTTCATTAGAAAGCTAGTTCCCCTGTTAGTACACTTGGTTAGCTCATTTTTGTCATTTGCTTCCGATTGTGAAAGCTTACAGGAGTGTCTTCTGGAATCATTTGTCATTTCCTCAAATCATATTCAACTGTATCAATTATATAGTTGTAAATATATGTATTATAAATATCTGTAGCCAAATCATTTGAAAGCTTGATCAATTTTTAACAAAGTTTGTCCATTTTTATGGAAATTACTAGAATGCCTTACTGAGTAGCCCATTGAATTTTTATTTTTAATTCATGTGCCCAATTTTGGAGTTGAGAGGATTGTTGGTAATAAATGTTTGATGTACACTTTTTAAAAAGTTACATTCATTTTGTGCATCATTTCTAAGTATTGGATTTAATTCTGGGCGGTTGTCAGTTTTTTGTTTGTTTGTTTGTTACGCTGGCCTCTCACCGCCGCGGCCTCTCCCGCTGCGAAGCATAGGCTCCGGACACGCAGGCTCAGCGGCCATGGCTCACGGGCCCAGCCGCTCCACGGCATGTAGGATGTTCCCGGACTGGGGCACGAACCCGTGTCCCCTGCATCGGCAGGCGGACTCTCAACCACTGCGCCACCAGGGAAGCCCGGTTGCCAGTTTTTATTATCTGTCATCAATCTGGAACCATTAGTTCTGCACTGTTTTAACTTTAAGGCTTGAAAATCAGGACAATTATTTTCATTCCCAAGGCCTATTTCAAAAATGTAAGTTTTTTCATGTGATGATTCAGATGAGCTTTCCTCAGAACTATGCACTTGCACTGCTCAGAGGCAGAGGCTATCATGTTTAATTGTCACTCTTACAGAACAACTACATAACTTGCCCAAGTTAAATGTTAGCTGAAGAAAAGAAGCCAAGCTAATGTTCGGGGTTCCTGTCTCTCAACCCTCGGCTTTTTCCACCTACTGCCTGATTGCTCCTTTCTTTATGAGGCCATGGGTTTCTGCCTCTGAAAGCAGATTAAGAAGAAGAAGAAGAAGGCAGAGGGGAAGGGAGAGTAGGAGGGGGTGAGGAGGGGGTTAAGGGGGAGGGAAAGGAAGGGGACCGGGAAGAGGAGGTGGTAAAGAGGAAGGAAAAAGTAATCTTCAGACATAAAGAAGTTTTGACTGTACATTTCCAGAATCCAGTTGTGTAACTGAGCAAACCACAACACCCCTCCTGGATCCAGCCTCAAGTCTCTTATTTGTAAAACAATTGTAATATCAAATTATCGGTGTTGTTTTGATAGAGAATTAGTATATAGAAAGCATTTTTTGGAAAATTATATATACAGAATATATTCAATAAATGAGCTACTTTAAAATATTATTACAATTATATTAGTAATTGAGGTGGCTTATAGTAGTTATTAAAACTATTCTTTGAAATCAATGCCTTTTTGAAATCTTTTCTTCTGGTCTGCTACTGTGTCTTTCATAAAATGCCATGGCATTTCAGTAAGGCTTTAGCTGAATTATGGCCAATGTCATGCTCCTAAGTAAATCAAGTACTTATCAATGAATATTTTTTCTTTAACCACCATTAAAATATAAATAAAGTCATCTTTCCACTTGCTTATGAGCACCAGTTTTTAATTTCCGACGCATTTTACATCAAAACTTCTTAAACACTTCATGGCTTTTCACATTGTAAATCTTATTTTCAAAGTTACTGAATGTGGACTAATTTAGCCCTGGAGATTTGATTTTCAAAATTCAGCCTAGTCAAGGCGAGGTTCATTTTGAGTGTGAAAAAGCTGAAACTTGCCCAACTTTTCCCCAGCAAAGGTGCTTGAAGCCTGATCTCTTTCTTACAACCCTGGGAAGAGTTTATACAGATGACCAGCACTTCACACAGAATTCAAAGGAGGGGGAACCAGCACTTGATAAAGAAAACATTGATTTTCTTTTCCAAACTTCTTACAGTAAAACTCACGAACTTGTTTCACCCTTGTCCTACAACATCACTGTTGGCTTAAAGGCCTTTATGGATTTTTTTTCATATAACAACAACCACATCTTTCATGCTCAAAATGCCACTGCACCTCATCTTTGAGAATAAACAGCTCTTGCTTTGGTTCGGTGATCTTTTATCTTGCTTGTCTTTTATCAAATTTCCTCTGCCATCAGCCATCCAAGTCATCTGATCTCAGTCTTCCCATTTCAGGGGGTACTGTTTCTTACTGTGTCTGTACTTTTAACCTCGGAGTATCTCCGATCAGGCAACTCTTCTCAGACCCATGTTTCTCACTTGGATGTTTGTGATGTAGTGGTTTTTCAATTTTAATAATTAATATTGTTTTCATTATTTCTTTATGCAGATGCAAAATTTATAATTAAAAAACTTAATAGTTTATACAGCATCATTTTACAAAGTCCCTCTCCTGTTCAGGCAATGAGTAAATCCAAGGATAAATTAGGTAATATGTTATTCATTTATTCACTGCTTTATAATTTACAAAATGTTTTCAAGTAGACTCATTTGTTTTATCCTAGTTACAATCCTGAGGCACACAGAACAGATTATTAGAAATGTTTTTAATGTCTTTCAAAGATAAAAAAAACTATACTTCAGGGGTTTATACAGCTTGACACAGCTCTCCCTGGCAGAAGAGGCAACTGATGTTCAATCCCATATTTTTCGTCTCCGTACGCTCTGTGCTTCATATTATACTAGTCATTGCATATTCCCATTGTACAGCACAAGCTTTAAAAATCTGAATATTGACACTATCAGTACAGATTTTCAACAATATAAAATTTAATCCTACTTAGGTTTCAAAAACCTACTTGGCAGGTTATACCAGTCAAAAGTAAGGGATTTATAACAGACAAAGCTAGATTTCATTTCTGATTCTATTAATTAATCACTGAGTTACCTTGTATCCCAGATACAAGGCTAATAGGATCTACACTATAGAAATTATTGTGGGGATTGGATGAAAACTATATCGAAGAGCGAAGTATGGCATCTCGCAACTAGTAAATAATCAATAAGTAGTGTTAGTATTGTAATTCCCTTCTCTTCAATCAGTCCTTGGAAAATTTTTGAATTTGGAAACCCATTTTGAACTCTGAGCTCCAATATCTTCCCAGCTACACATGTGTTTTCACTTCCAACTTTCTACCACTTTATACCTATCAAAATCTCTTTTTCTATTCCCTTGGTCATCCCACATATAAATGGTATAATATTAAGATTAGAAGGGAATTTTGAGAATATCTCACCCAACACCTTGGTTTCATTAAGGAAAACCTGAGTCCCAGACAGGTGAAATGGCTCAAGCAGGGAGATAGATGACTGCTACAAACTTTAAATGTGGCCTGACCAGGAAGTTTGTGCATTTCATAAGGCTTTAAAAAGGGAATAAAACTTAGAGTGAATTTCATTGTGCCATCCTCCAGGAGAGGATTCTTGGCAGGGAAGAGCATGCTAAAATCATTCATCTCAGATCATGCCCCATCTCACCTGTTTTAAAGGCAGTCCCTTCTCTTGTAGTACATCCCATTTTCATTACCCATCTCATGTTTCAGATGCTCATCTGAAGAGGCTATCTAGCATGAGAAATGAGCCTGGGCAAAAAACAACAATAGCCTTTAAGCAGAACTCTGTTGTCTCTATTCCTTTCTATTTTTCTTTTCATTCTCTGTCTCACTCTTGCTCTCTCTTTCCTTTCTGGTCCCTGATCTTGTCTCATGTTCAACTCTAATTATTTACAATAGTCTCCATTTCTGCTCTTTCAGATTCAGATTGACTTCCAACCATTGTCTAAGTCATTAGCTTACAAATCTATTTGACTATTAACTACAGGAAGAAATAAAATGTACATCAAGCAGTACACACACAAATATGTATATACAAACACACACACAAGCAACAAAAACAAAATTGTCATTAATACATGTACCCATGTTATATGCAATGAATTTTCTGTTCTGTTCTATTTCATTGTTTTAATAGGGTTGCCCACAAATTTAATTTAGTATCATCCTTAATAAGTTAGAAGCCACAGTTTGAAAAAAATTTGTCTAAATTAAAGCCAAGAAGAAAGATATTCACTTTAATGTAAATTATGTTTATTTCTGGATAGCAAATTATTGAATGATTGACACTTTCTTTTTTGTACATTTTTGTATTAAAATAATTTTAAATTGTCATTATTTGAAAAAAATAACTTTCAATCAAAAAATCAATCAAAGGAAAGGATTAGGATTTGAAGATTGGAATAAGACTATTTATTATAAGGTACACAGTTGTTATTGTTAACCTACATGTATCAGGTGGAATACTACTCAAGAATAAGCTATTAGAGATAAAGGGAAATTTTTTAGGAGTGAAAAAGAAGTTCTTTCTAATCACTAGCCTTCTTTTCTTTACTACTCATCTTTCTCATCCCAGAGCCATGATTCTGGGACAGGTTAGGAGTCCAGACACATTTAGTACCAATTATTAAGATACAAAGGGAGTTTAAACAAAAATTTCACCCATTATCTCAATGGGAAAACCAAGGCAAAGGAAAAAAAAATTAATTCGAAATCCAAGGTAAATTACAGCTTAACGAGTGCCTATGACATCTTATATAGCAGGTCACTTTTTCTGGTAAAAGTCACAAAGAAAGCTACAATTTAGGAGCTTCTTTTATTTTGTGTACACACTTGATCTATTTCTCTAACAATTTATGAAGCTCATGTAAAAGCAGATTCTGTTTTCCCTTACTGTTAGTCAACCTTATACACACTCTATCAATGTGTCCTTTGCTAACCCCTTCCATATCCCTGAACCTGAAAAGTACATGTGCCTGGCACTTGCCCACCCTCTCTCCTCTTCACTAAAAATAAGTAAAACAATCTAGATTATCCAGCTGTGTTTAATCCTATGGGTCTATGATACAGTTTACTCCCAGCTACTAATACAAAGCTACTAGGAAGAACACAATTTTTTATTTTCGAAACTGGTTGGTTATAGGAACTGGTGGGCAAAAGATTTAGTCTCACAGGGCTTCCCTGGTGGCCCAGTGGTTGAGAGTCCGCCTGCCGATGCAGGAGACACGGGTTCGTGCCCCGGTCCGGGAAGATCCCACATGCCGCGGAGCGGCTGGGCCCGTGAGCCATGGCCGCTGAGCCTGCGTGCCCGGAGCCTGTGCTCCGCAACGGGAGAGGCCACAGCAGTGAGAGGCCTGTGTACCGAAGATTTAGTCTCACAGACATGGATCACCAGAAGGAGGGATGTATCACCTAAGCGTGCAGAGGTTTGCCCACCAATTCAGTGACAATACCCACCCAGCAGCAGGAAGGAAAACACCGAAAAAGGCTTTTTGAAAATTGTTCACTTTTTCCACTTTCTATTTTTACCAATCTGCAGCCATTTTATCTGCAAAATTACCAATCTACAGCTGTCTTATATTTCACCAAAGACGGTCCCAAAGAAAAAAGTGTTATAAAACTCTTCAGAGAAAGCTCTCATTTCAAAATATTTATAGATTTGATGAGAAAATATATCCCATATACTTGTAAAAACTGCCTCCTGTTACTTCCATATAATTCAGCTCCAGATAAATATTTGAGAGTTCATGAAAAAGAAAGGTAGATTTTAAAAAATATCCAGCAGCGGAACATTCTGTTGGGTGGAAATGCTTTTTTCTGCCTTCTGTCTTTTTAAGCCACAGTCTCAGATGCACAACAAAGGTGACAGTAGGAGAAGCAGAGGCCAAAACAATCTATTTTTCCAAGTAAGATATTGTATTGCACTGTGTTACATTAGAGATGCTCATCACATCAGAGGCAAACGTTTTTACCAAATTCTGTTTTTGAAAAACTCATCCTCTACTTTCAGCTTCTTAATATTTGCATTAATTCGTGATGGGAAACTTCTTTTTAGCTGAATGTAAATTGGCCTAAAACCATCTACTTCTAATCATTCACTTCAGTCAAACTCTTTTGACGGCAATTCCAGTTATTTAAAGAGAAGCTCATACAATTCTTGGGCTTTCCTGAACCATCTCTAGGGCATGCATCACCTCTACGTTACATAATTCTCAGTTCCCTGAAAATTGTTACCATTTCTTGACCAATCTGAGAATCTGTCAAGAAATACGTTAATAGAGTGAGAATTATTTCACACCTACTCTCCATATGTCTTCAAGAAATAATTTTAATTCTGTTCACCCCAAACAGCGCAAATGTTGAAGTGAAAAGTGGTAAACTACCTGCAGAATTGTCGGCTGAGGAATATCAAAACCAAATAATGTATTCTCCCTTCATCCCCCCAAATACAAGGATATAAAAATCTGGAATTATGCTACCTAGGCACACATGAGGTAGTTAAAACCTGAATATAAGTTGATTTGATTTTTTCCTATTTTCTTGCTTAAAAATCCTGACCCTAAATGTGGTTATGCTGGACCTCTGGACAACCAATAGTTGCTTTAAGTCTTTATTTATGACTTCTTTTCATATTTTTAAAATGATCCTTTCAGGGCTTCTCTGGTGGCGCAGTGGTTGAGAGTCCGCCTGCTGATGCAGGGGACACGGGTTCGTGCCCCGGTCCGGGAAGACCCCACATGCCGTGGAGCGGCTAGGCCCGTGAGCCAAGGCAGCTAAGCCTGCGTGTCCAGAGCCTGCGTGTCCGGAGCCTGTGCTCCGCAACGGGAGAGGCCACAACAGTGAGAGGTCCGCGTACCGCAAATAATAATAATAATAATCCTTTCATAAGCTTATTTTCTTACAGCCAAGCAGTACCTTGTCCCTGTTCTTTCACAGATATTAAAATAATTATTTTAATATTGTAATTTCTTTGTCCTGAGCAAGAAATACTAGCCTCCTGTTATATAGCCTGGTTCTTACAAAAATCCATCCAATTCACAGTCTGTCCTGTCTTTAAAGCAACTAAACAAATGTACACAACTGATTTACCCTGAATCATGCCCAGGTCCACAGTATTCACTTCCTAGTTACACAATCCCCAACAAGCCGCCAGAAATCTTTATATTCAGGGATAGTTAGGAAAGCTGAGAATGGGCTAGAACACCCCACGTGCAGAGATTGGAAAGGGACTTCAGGAACCTTATTCTAGACATAGGCCAAGTAAGCATTTGCTTAAACTGACAAGCCTTGAGAGAAAGCATCTTCTCCTGATTATACTAAAGATATAAACAAATTACAATTTAAAATGTTGGTATAAAAATAAGATGTTAGTATAAAAATTAAAGTTCAGATTGATCATAAATTTCATAATTTCTTAAAGTCACGCCATCACATAATGCCCTATTACAATGTTTATTAGATTGTACAACAAAAGACGTACACATGTAACAAATACCAGCTCAAAATCTATATGCAGATTACTAAACCAACCTCATGCCTCAAGCTGAAAATGATTGCCTTAAATATCTACAGCTAAACTATCTGTCAGTTTCCCTAGAGAAAAGCCTCTAATTCATATACAGGAAAGAAGAAAAATCTTTATGTTTTTTTAAAGACACAATCTAAAAAAATTTAAAAATCAACCAATTAGAATATTTAATATAAAAAATCAAACTGAATTAGTCAAAATAATATATGTGTGTGTTTGCATGTTTGTAGATCACTGAGTAAAAGTGTGGAATTTATTTTATTTTAAGATGGATTGTGATATAACTATTGTTCTAAAGGCATTGTATTTATATATTAACCTTGCCGAGGCAATCTGGGCTTTTACATCCATTATGTCACTTTAATGGTTTATTCTACCACAAAAAGAATCCCAGAGAGTTGAAAGAACTTCCTCCAAAAGACAGCTAATTAATTATAGATGATGGACCAAAAACCTGCTTCTGCTTCATGTCCCCATGGCCCAAAAGATTTGTGGGAATTAGTCCAAATGTTAGAGTAGCTATAGCAAGATGAATAACACATCTATTTATCATCAAAGGAGAAAACTGAGAGAAGCAGTCTCTAATGATTTATAAGCATGTGTTTGGTAGTCACTGGGATAAACCCCACTCATAACCCAGAGTTTCCCTTACTTTCAATCATTTGTTAGAATCTTAGAACCTTCAATACTTCATAAATAATTAAGAAAGTTAGGAGTTATAAACATTCAAGTGAAAGAGGAGTATTTTGAGTGAAATCCTAGTATTGCATAAAATTGCCATTTCTGGATTAAAGAACAAAGATAAAAATCCTCGTTAATTTCTCTTGATTTATCCATACCTGAGAAACTGCAGAGTCATTCAAGTTGAAATCTAGAGATCATCATAGAGGAAAAAAGACATTTTTATTTACTCACAATATCAAAACATAACCAGAAAAAAAATCCCACTTAATGACCTCAGAATAGAAACCCAAATCTTCCAATCAAAAGGTTTTGCCAGGGCTTCCCTGGTGGTGCAGTGGTTGAGAGTCCGCCTGCTGATGCAGGGGACACGGGTTCGTGCCCCGGTCTGTGAAGGTCCCACATGCCGCGGAGCGGCTGGGCCCGCGAGCCATGGCCGTTGAGCCTGCGCGTCCGGAGCCTGTGCTCCGCAATGGGAGAGGAGAGGCCGCGGCAGTGAGAGCCCGCGTACCGCTTAAAAAAAAAAAAGGCTTTGCCATTTAAACACAATCAATTTTCTTATATCATTCACCAAACCCACCATATACTTTCACGGCTCTGTCATGCTTGGCCATCTTTCTATACTCTCCCACACACATCCCGTCCTGCACCCACTCCTTCAGCCCCCTCCCTCTCCTCTACCTGAAATTTTCCCATTTGGATAGCTGCGATACAATTTCGTGATCATTCCACTCCAGCCAAGCTCTTTCTCCAGCATGCTTATGCATCTCTACCCTCACAATCTTATGGTATAAAATTCATACTACTGTACCTACGGTATATGCTGCCATCTTCTTCTCAAGATCTGCAGATACACATTGGTCATAAAACCTCACCATAGCACCACCATCTTCATGCCAGCAATAGCACTCATGAGACACAATGGGCTTTTAATTCACAAGCATATTTACTGAGCTTTCGAGAAGAATACAGGACAAGCAGTTCAGCACTTTTTATCTCCTTGGGAGATTCAGCAGCTACACATACACAGCTTCTTACCTCACCCTACTAAACCCAGCTCACCCAAAGGAAGTGAGTGCTTGTAAGGGATGAATCCCAGTGTGTAGGATTCACCTTGACCTAGAGAGGTCAGTGCCTTGGTTTCCCACCTGTCTTTTTTGTTATTCCCATTACAACTCAAAGCTACCCCGGGCCAAATCCAGTACCATATCAAGTAAACAAAAATGACAATTAGCCTCTAGAATACATCATTCCTCATTCATCTTAACTCTATCATGTCCATGGAAATACTGTTGTGACAGGTAATCTGAGATCATCTTCATAGAGAAGTCTAGGATTGTGCCAGGCCCAAGCCAGGTGATAACCGTTTACTCACACCAGAGGAAAGCAATTTCTTCTTCCTCTTACATTTTCCATAATGTTCATTTATGGTAGCTAATCATATACTGATTTCTGTTATCATTATTATTATCACCCACATCGTTTGTATCTTTGGTTCCATTATGGTCAGAAAATATTAATAATACTTGAAATTGCTGTTTATTGTCTCAATATATCTTTCTGAACTTAGAAAGTCTGTCGTATTTTTCTCTACATCCCATAGTTGCCGTGTAGTTCTAACAATGCAACTCCTATGTGTGCTGGTCAATTTTTTCATATAGTCTGGCACTATTTCAGTTATCTTTCAAGATTTTTATTTCCTTCAACTTTGTTCTAACAGTGGTAGAGGCGTCTTCGAACCATAAAACCTCAGGTTTTGTTTCCCATGTAGCCAGTCACCTTGCTTGACTATCACAATAGTGTGAGCATGTTTTATTGTCTGAGTCATCATTGGCTTTGAGATACTAGAGAATGACCCCCTTTACCTTTATGTGACCAGATCAGAAAGGGTTAATATTTATTTATAAACATAAAACAGGCAAATGACAAACAAAATAGCCAGAAAGTTAAAACCACAAGAAACAAGCTCAGCTTCTCCAAGAAATAAGCACAGGGCTTCCGGGAAGATGGCGGAAGAGTAAGACGCGGAGATCACCTTTCTCCCCACAGATACACCAGAAATACATCTACACGTGGAACAACTCCTACAGAACACCTACTGAACGCTGGCAGAAGACCTCAGACCTCCCAAAAGTCAAGAAAACCCCCCACGTACCTGGGTAGGGCAAAAGAAAAAAGAATAAACAGAGATAAAAGGATAGGGACGGGACCTGCACCAGTGGGAGGGAGCTGTGAAGGAAGAAATGTTTCCACACACTAGGAAGCCCCTTCGCGGGGGGAGACTGCGGGTGGCGGAGGCGGAAAGCTTCGGGGCCGCGGAGGAGAGCACAGCAACAGGGGTGCGGAGGGCAAAGCGGGGAGATTCCTGCACAGAGGATCAGGGCCAACTGGCACTTACCAGCCCGAGAGGCTTGTCAGCTCACCCGCCGGGGCGGGCGGGGCTGGGAGCTGAGGCTCGGGCTTCGGTCGGAGCTCCGGGAGAGGACTGGGGTTGGCGGCGTGAACACAGCCTGCAGGGGATTAGCGCACCACAGCTAGCCGGGAGGGAGTCCGGGGAAAAGTCTAGACCTGCCGAAGAGGCAAGAGACTTTTTCTTCCCTCTTTGTTTCCTGGTGCGCGAGGAGAGAGGATTAAGAGCGCTGCTTAAAGGACCTCCAGAGGCGGGCGTGAGCCGCGGCTAAAAACGCGGACCACAGAGAAGAGCATGAGACGTTAAGGCTGCTGCTGCCGCCACCAAGAAGCCTGTGTGCGAGCACAGGTCACTCTCCACACCCCCCTTCCGGGGAGCCTGTGCAGCCCGCCACTGCCAGGGTCCCGGGAACCAGGGACAACTACCTTGGGAGAACGCATGGCGCGCCTCAGGGTACTGCAACGTCACGCCGGCCTCTGCCGCCGCAGGCCCGCCCCGCACTCCGTGCCCCACCCTCCCCCCCTCCACCCGGCCTGAGTGAGCCGGAGGCCCTGAATCAGCGGCTCCTTTAACCCCCTCCTTTCTGAGGGAAGACCAGGCGCACTCCGGAGACCTACACGCAGAGGCGGGGCCAAATCCAAAGCTGAGCCCCTGGTAGCTGTGAGAACAAAGAAGAGAAAGGGAAAGCTCTCAAAGCAGCCTCAGAAGCAGCAGATTAAAGCTCCACAATCAACTTGATGTACCCTACATGTGTGGAATACATGAATAGACAACCAATCATCCCAAATTGAGGAGGTGGACTTTGAGAGCAAGATTTATGATTTTTTCCCCTTCTCTTTTTGTGAGTGTGTATGTGTATGCTTCTGTGCGAGATTTTGTCTGTATAGCTTTGCTTCCACCATTTGTCCAAGGGTTCTATCTGTCCGGTTTTTTTTTTTTTTTAATTGTTTCTTCTTTTTATCTCTTAATAACTATTTTTTTATTTTATTAACTTTATTATATTTTATCTTACTTTATTTTATTTTACTTTATCTTCTTTCTTTCCTTTTTCCTTCCTTCCCTCCTTCCTTCCTTCCTTTTTTCCTCCCTCCCTCCCTCCCTCCCTTCTTTCTTTCTTTCTTTATTTCTTTCTACTTCTACTAATTCTTTCCTTCTACTTTTTCTCCCTTTTATCTGAGCCGTGTGGATGAAAGGCTTTTGGTGCTCCAGCCAGGAGTCAGTGCTGTGGCTCTGAGGGGGGAGAGACAACTTCAGGACGCTAGTCCACAAAAGACCTCCCAGCTCCACGTAATATCAAACGGCGAAAATCTTCCAGAGATCTCCATCTCAACACCAGCACCCAGCTTCACTCAACGACCAGCAAGCTACAGTGCTGGACATCCTATGCCAAACAACTAGGAAGACAGGAACACAACCCCACCCATTAGCAGAGAGGCTGCCTAAAATCATAATAAATCCACAGGCACCCCAAAACACACCACCAGACATGGACCTGCCCACCAGAAAGACAAGATCCAGCCTCATCCACCAGAACACAGGCACTAGTCCCCTCCCCTAGGAAGCCTACACAACCCACTGAACCAACCTTAGCCACTGGGGACAGACACCAAAAACAATGGGAACTACGAACCTGCAGGCTGCAAAAATGAGACCCCAAACATAGTAAGATAAGCAAGATGAGAAGACAGAAAAACACACAGCAGATGAAGGAGCAAAATAAAAACCCACCAGACCTAAAATATGAAGAGGAAATAGGCAGTCTACCTGAAAAAGAATTCAGAATAATGATAGTAAAGATGATCCAAAATCTTGGAAATAGAATAGACAAAATGCAAGAAACATTTAACAAGGACCTAGAAGAACTAAAGATGAAACAAACAACGATGAACAGCACAATAAATGAAATTAAAAATACTCTAGATGGGATCAATAGTGGAATAACTGAGGCAGAAGAACGGATAAGTCACCTGGAAGATAAAATAGTGGAAATAACTACTGCAGAGCAGAATAAAGAAAAAAGAATGAAAAGAACTGAGGACAGTCTCAGAGACCTCTGGGACAACATTAAATGCACCAACATTTGAATTCTAGGGGTTCCAGAAGAAGAAGTGAAAAAGAAAGGGACTGAGAAAATATTTGAAGAGATTATAGTTGAAAACTTCCCTAATATGGGAAAGGAAATAGTTAATCAAGTCCAGGAAGCACAGAGAGTCCCATACAGGATAAATACAAGGAGACATACGCCAAGACACATATTAATCAAACTGTCAAAAATTAAATACAAAGAAAGCATATTAAAAGCAGCAAGGGAAAAAACAAAAAATAACACACAAGGGAATCCCCATAAGGTTAACAGGTGATCTTTCAGCAGAAACTCTGCAAGCTAGAAGGGACTGGCAGGACATATTTAAAGTGATGAAGGAGAAAAACATGCAACCAAGATTACTCTACCCAGCAAGAATCTCATTCAGATTTGATGGAGAAATTAAAATCTTTAGAGACAAGCAAAAGCTGAGACAGTTCAGCACCACCAAACCAGCTCTACAACAACTGCTAAAGGAACTTCTCCAGGCAAGAAACACAAGAGAAGGAAAGGACCTACAATAACGAACTCAAAACAATTAAGAAAATGGGAATAGGAACACACATATCGATAATTACCTTAAATGTAAATGGAATAAATGCTCCTACCAAAAGACACAGATTGGTGAATGGATACAAAAACAAGACCCATATATTTGCTGTCTACAAGAGACCCACTTCAGACCTCGAGACACATACAGACTGAAAGTAAGGGGATGGAAAAGGTATTTCATGCAAATGGAAACCAAAAGAAAGCCGGAGTAGCAATTCTCATATCAAACAAAATAGACTTTAAAATAAAGACTATTAGAAGAGAAAAAGAAGAACACTAGATAATGATCAAGGAATTGATCCAAGAAGAAGATATAGCAATTGTAAATATTTATGCACCCAACATAGGAGCACCTCAATACATAAGGCAAATACTAACAGCTATAAAAGGGGAAATTGACAGTAACACATTCATAGTAGGGGACTTTAACACCCCACTTTCACCAATGGACAGATCATCCAAAATGAAAATAAATAAGGAGACACAAGCTTTAAATGATATATTAAACAAGATGGACTTAATTGATATTTATAGGACATTCCATCCAAAAACAACAGAATACACATTTTTCTCAAGTGCTCATGGAACATTCTCCAGGATAGATCATATCTTGGGTCACAAATCAAGCCTTGGTAAATTTAAGAATATTGAAATTGTATCAAGTATCTTTTCCGACCACAACGCCATAAGACTAGATATCAATTACAGGAAAAGATCTGTTAAAAAATACAAACACATGGAGGCTAAACAATACACTACTTAATAATGAAGTGATCACTGAAGAAATCAAAGAGGAAATAAAAAAATACCTAGAAACAAATGACAATGGAGACACGACAACCCAAAATCAATGGGATGCAGCAAAAGCAGTTCTAAGACGGAAGTTTATAGCAATACAATCCTACCTTAAGAAACAGGAAACATCTCGAATAAACAACCTAACCTTTCACCTAAAGCAATTAGAGAAAGAAGAACAAAAAAACCCCAAAGTTAGCAGAAGGAAAGAAATCATAAAAATCAGATCAGAAATAAATGAAAAAGAAATGAAGGAAATGATAGCAAAGATCAAAAAAACTAAAAGCTGGTTCTTTGAGAAGATAAACAAAATTGATAAGCCATTAGCCAGACTCATCAAGAAAAAAAGGGAGAAGACTCAAATCAATAGAATTAGAAATGAAAAAGGAGAAGTAGCAACTGACACTGCAGAGATAAAAGAGATCATGAGAGATTACTACAAGCAACTCTATGCCAATAAAATGGACAACCTGAAAGAAATGGACAAATTCTTAGAAATGCACAACCTGCCAAGACTGAATCAGGAAGAATTAGAAAAAATGAACAGACCAATCACAAGCACTGAAGTTGAAACTGTGATTAAAAATTTTCCAACAAACAAAAGCCCAGGACCAGATGGCTTCACAGGCAAATTCCATCAAACATTTAGAGAAGAGCTAACACCTATCCTTCTCAAACTCTTCCAAAATATAGCAGAGGGAGGAACACTTCCAAATCATTCTACGAGGCCACCATCACCTTGATACCAAAACCAGACAAGGATGTCACAAAGAAAGAAAACTACAGGCCAATATCACTGATGAACATAGATGCAAAAATCCTCAACAAAATACTAACAAACTGAATCCAACAGCACATTAAACAGATCATACACCATGATCAAGTGGGGTTTATCCCAGGAATGCAAGGATTCTTCAGTATATGCAAATCAATCAATGTCATAAACCATATTAACAAATTGAAGGAGAAAAACCATATGATCATCTTAATAGATGCAGAGAAAGCTTTTTGACAAATTCAACACCCATTTATGATAAAAACCCTGCAGAAAGTAGGCATAGAGGGAACTTTCCTCAACATAATAAAGGCCATATATGACAAACCCACAGCCAACATCATCCTCAAGGAAAAACTGAAAGCATTTCCACTAAGATCAGGAACAAGACAAGGTTGCCCACTCTCACCATTCTTATTCAACATAGTTTTGGAGGTTTTAGCCATAGCAATCAGAGAAGAAAAGGAAATAAAAGGAATCCAAATTGGAAAAGAGGAAGTAAAGCTGTCACTGTTTGCAGATTACATGATACTATACATAGAGAATCCTAAAGATGCTACCAGAAAACTACTAGAGCTAATCAATGAATTTGGTAAAGTAACAGGATACAAAATTAATGCACAGAAATCTCTGGCATTCTTATACAGTAATGATGAAAAATCTGAAAGTGAAATCAAGAAAACTCTCCCATTTACCACTGCAACAAAAAGAATAAAATATCTAGGAATAAACCTACCTAAGGAGACAGAAGACCTGTATGCAGAAAATTATAAGACACTGATAAAAGAAATTAAAGCTGATACACATACATGGAGAGATATACCATGTTCTTGGATTGGAAGAATCAACATTGTGAAAATGACTCTACTACCCAAAGCAATCTATAGATTCAATGCAATCCCTATCAAACTACCACTGGCATTTTTCACAGAACTAGAACAAAAAATTGCACAATTTGTATGGAAACACAAAAAATCCTGAATAGCCAAAGCAATCTTGAGAACGAAAAACAGAGCTGGAGGAACCAGGCTCCCTGACTTCAGACTATACTACAAAGCTACAGTAATCAAGACAGTATGGTACTGGCACAAAAACAGAAAGATAGATCAATGGAATAGGATAGAAAGCCCAGAGATAAACCCACGCACATATGGTCACCTTATCTTTGATAAAGGAAGCAGGAATGTACAGTGGAGAAAGGACAGCCTCTTCAATAAGTGGTGCGGGAAAACTGGACAGCTACATGTAAAAGTATGAGATTAGATCACTCCCTAACACCATACACAAAAATAAACTCAAAATGGATTAAAGACCTAAATATAAGGCCAGAAACTATCAAACTCTTAGAGGAAAACATAGGCAGAACACTCTATGACATAAATCACAGAAAGATCCTGTTTGACCCACCTCCAAGAGAAATGGAAATAAAAATAAACAAATGAGATCTAATGAAACTTCAAAGCTTTTGCACAGCAAAGGAAACCATAAACAAGACGAAAAGACAACCCTCAGAATGGGAGAAAATATTTGCAAATGAAGCAACTGACAAAGGATTAATGCTCATGCAGCTCAATAACAAAAAAACAAAAACCCCAATCCAAAAATGGGCAGAAGACCTAAATAGACATTTCTCCAAAGAAGATATACAGACTGCCAACAAACACATGAAAGAATGCTCAACATCATTAATCATTAGAGAAATGCAAATCAAAACTACAATGAGATATCATCTCACACCAGTCAGAATGGCCATCATCAAAAAATCTACAAACAATAAATGCTGGAGGGTGTGGAGAAAAGGGAACCCTCTTGCACTCTTGGTGGGAATGTAAATTGATACAGCTACTGTGGAGAACAGTATGGAGGTTCCTTTAAAAACTACAAATAGAACTACCATATGACCCAGCAATCCCACTACTGGGCATATACCCTGAGAAAACCATAATTCAAAAAGTGTCATGTACCAAAATGTTCATTACAGCTCTATTTACAATAGCCCAGAGATGGAAATAACCTAAGTGTCCATCATCGGATGAATGGATAAAGAAGATGTGGCACATATATACAATGGAATATTACTCAGCCATAAAAAGAAACGAAATTGAGCTATTTGTAATGAGGTGGATAGACCTAGAGGCTGTCATACAGAGTGAAGTAAGTCAGAAAGAGAAAGACAAATACCGTATGCTAACACATATATATGGAATTTAAGAAAAAAATGTCATGAAGAACCTAGGGGTAAGACAGGAATAAAGACACAGACCTACTAGAGAATGGACTTGAAGATATGGGGAGGGGGAAGGGTAAGCTGTGACAAAGCGAGAGAGAGACATGGACATATATACACTACCAAACGTAAGGTAGATAGCTAGTGGGAAGCAGCTGCATAGCACAGGGAGATCAGCTTGGTGCTTTGTGACCGCCTGGAGGAGTGGGATAGGGAGGGTGGCAGGGAGGGAGACGCAAGAGGGAAGAGATATGGGAACATATGTATAGGTATAACTGATTCACTTTGCTATAAAGCAGAAACTAACACACCATTGTAAAGCAATTATACTCCAATAAAAATGTAAATAATAATAATAATAATTAAAGGAAAATACCTACTTTTTACGAAAATAAAGAAAAAGAAAGAAGCATAAAAATATGCTCAAGTGTTTATATTTTGTATCCCAAAGAAGGTTTTGGTGGTAAACTGGAAAAAAAAAAAAATCTCATCAGGTATAACTTATATCCCAGAAATGGAGAAAATACATATTCTGTTTTGTATGTATTATTATTTCATTCTTTCAGCAATACTCTGATATGGGAATTCTTATCTCTCCTTTAGAGAAAAGGAAATGGATAAAGAGGTTAAAAATCAGCATTCCCCTGATCAAATACTCATCCCAGACAGAGCCCAGCTCAACCACAATTACCTTTCTCTAAGTCTAGTGCTCTCTTTACTTAGGTCTATAGGCAATTATTCTGTATAAAAGAGGAATACCCATAATTCACAGGTTGAAGGTTTAACCTTAATTGAAGAAAGTATAACTTAAACTTAAGTGAGAGGGAAGTAGAGAATTCTCACCTGGTTCTTAAGCATCTTCCCATCACTGAATCAGTGCCTTGGAAGGGGACATTTCTGTTAATCAGACAGCGCACTTGGCCTCAGGTGAGAGCTATCCCATGGAACTTTGAATCATAAGATGACAATAGTTGACATCTAATCGAAAGGATGGGCATAATCAATATAACTCTAGTGTACTGCTAGCAAACAAACTTTAAATGTGTAGTCAATAAACTCTGTTTTACAACCTTGCTATAGCTCCCTAGAAAGCAATAGCTATAGTGTAACAATTCAATCTGCACAACCTGGGAGGGATATAGTTCCTTTGAAATAGAGTGTAAGGTACATTATTGCTACCAATTTCAGATTCAAAGGCCTTCATTCAAAAATCATTTCTGTACCTGTTATATACCAGGTACTGGCTAAGGAATAATATAGAGAGAGTCACAGTCCCTTCCATGAATACGCTTTCACTCTCAAGGGAAAACTGACAAATATAATATAGAGAGATAGAGGGAATGGAAGAATGTTACGTGATATACAATGGAATACATAAGAAATATATTCAGGCTTTGGGAGGTAAGGTTGTAGTAGGTTGGAAAAGCCTACTGAAACTGAGTTTTGAAGAATTGCTAAGGTTTAGTTAGATGAAGAAGGAATAGAGACTGGCAGTGTGGAAACGGAGAAAGCAAGATATTTCATATGGAGGAATCACCAAGTGAAGGGACATTGTGGCATGGATAGCATAGCATGGAATCTTTGAGGAATGTCTCAAATGGTGAAGATTATGGACTTTGTCTTGTAGCCAGTGAGTGAACACTGAAGTAAAAAGGCAGCATGAATTGATATGCATCATGCATAAAGAGAAGCAAATTTGGGTAAAAAGTGATTAATTACTCAATTTAAAATTATTTTCTCATATACTCAATTCCTCACTTCCTGGGTGACCCTCTCTCTGCCATCTGCATTCTTACCACTTCTTCATCCATTAGATGTTGTCAAAAATGTGTTGAATCTCTACTACATACCTGATATTGCTTTAAGCATCAGAAATATCAGTCGCTATTTGCAAGAAGCTTGCATACTTTAGAAGCAGCGGAAATAAAAATCAATAAGTGTAGTAAATAAGTCAGCATAATAAAGCACTGAATTGGCATGATAGCTCATGGACAGGGGAGAGAGGAACTGAGGGGAATTTACCAAGGTTTTAGGAAAGGCCACAAAAACAAGGCAGCACTTGGGTTGGGCCCTATGATAATATTTACATTTATTGAATACCTACTTTTTTCTAGATACAGATGCTTTTGGAAATGTTATGCCATTTAAACCTCACAGTAAATCTTTAAATACTGTAAGCACCTATCTCCCCACTTTTAATAGTTCAGAAAACAAGTTTTAGAAAGAAAAACAGAAGCTTGGTGAAGGTCACAGAGATGTGGGAGACAGAACTGGGATTTAGACTTATAATGTCCTCTTGAAAGAAGAGCTGATGTTCCTCAAAAAATTGGGAAAAGGAGCATTGAGGGTAGAGGTGTTCTAAATCCACCATTACAGAGTCCCCAGGGCTGCCCTGTATTTTTTGTCCCCTTTGTTTCTTTTTAATTGAAGTACTGTTGATTTACAATGTTGTGTTAATTTCAGGTGTACAGCAAAATGATTCAGTTATATATATTTTTCAGATTCTTTTCCCTTATAGATTATTACAAAATACTGAGTTCCCTGTGCTATACAGTAGGTCCTTGTTGGTTATCTATTTTATATATAGTAGTACACAAGGTGCAATGAGTCAATCGCCTGATAACACTCAGTGACAGACTTACTACCCTCTTCAAGGAAAGGTATGAGACATAACAGCATTCATTTCACTAAGCGAATTTCATCTAAATAACCCTCATCCTTATTTTCTTCCTACATATTTTAGAAATATTTTGTTTGTCTTCTAAATACTATCTGTTTTGGGAAAAAAAGACACAAAATAGGATTAAAATTTAATCTTTATAATTAAATACAAGTCTGTCAGGTGAAGGATAATTAATTTGACTGGTACTGAGGAGGTCCCCAGGGTACAGGACTTTCTGTGCTAAAACTGGGACTGTCCCAGCAAACCTGGATGATCTGGCCACCATAGTATTCATTGCTGCCTTTCTTGTGCTTAGTACACTATAGAAACTAAATGAATTTGGGATAAATTAATCTTCATCTTCATTTAAGTCATCACTAACAAGCCACTGTATTTTTTTTACATTAAATACAGCTCTATGGATATAAAAAGAGTTATGAAAGACTGGGATATACGATCTGCAAAGCATGCAAAGCCCATGTGATTCATAGGCAAAAATACCACCGCTGGAATCATCTGTCACCAGAGAGTCACCCTTATGCATGTCAACATACCCCAAAGAGCAACATAGTGACAGAATGGGCACTTAAAACACAATTCTATCCTTTTTGTCTTAGTGCCTCCACTGCAATTTACAAGTTTTACAGGTTTACATGTTTAAAATCACAAACTTGAAATTCAACACACATAATAAACAGAAGATCTGAAAAAGTCATTACGAATAATTTAATAATGAACATTGTCTCCCTTGGCCATTGGGAGATGAAGGGAAGGAAATTCTCTAGTGAACGCTGTTACAAGCATAAAATCAGAGATGCACTCACTGCAGAATTGTTTCCAGTTAGTACTAACTACAAGGCCCAGATTCAACAAAAGCAAGTCACTTTTGGAATGAGAACAATTCAACCATAAAAGTCTAAAGTGGATATGATGAAAGCACTACAAGTTTATTAAAATCTCATTGTTTTGGAGTATCTTTAACTTTCTTGGTTGGTAGGAAATAAGATTCTTTTAGAGAATAGTACTAAGGAATATGTTGTATTCATCAAAATGCCTTTAGTTTCTCCCTGTTGGCAGGGATTATGCAACATGCTGCTTATAAAAAGATGAAAACTTTAAAAAGCAAAAAAATTCTTGAACTAAAGGAGCTCACAGACTGTCTGGTACATGAAATAACAAATAGTTACAATAAAATATGAAAAGTGTGAAAATTCAGGTTTCAACAATGGAGGAAGCAATAGAGCTGACGCGGAGCTGTGGAGGGAAGCATTGAAGAGGAGGTAAGGTTTAGCCTGGACCTAGAAGGATGAGCTTTTGCTTCTGGGTTTGAAAAAAAAAAAAAGCCATGAAGACTGTAACCTCTAAACTTTTTGAATGTACAACTGGCCCTCCATATCCATGGGGTCTGCATCTGCAGATTCAACAAATCACAGATTGAAACTGTACTGTGGTGGATTGAAGCTGTACTGTGGATACATAACCCAGAGATAGGGAGGGTTGACCCTCTATGCCTTTTTAAATAAAGGACCTGAGAGTCCACAAATTTTGGTATTCATGGGGGTCCTGGAACCAATCCCCAGTGGATACCAAGGGAGGACTGAATATCAACAGAAATAATACTAAGTGTAGCAATCAATTAGCCTCATGCTTTGAAAGAAGGATCTTTTATAAAGATGACAGCTGAGTAAATACCGCGCCCAACAGTGTTTGATTCCTCTACTTCTGCTAACATATCCATGGACTGAAAAGGAAATTATTGATCTAGGTGTTGAGAAAAAGAGAAATCACAAAGAGTTGAAATGATTAGATGGCTTTCACAGAAAGAAAAATGTCATCCAGAGTGGTCTTTTAAAATATATTTCAGATCCCTCTTTAAAACTGTCTAGCTGTGACTCTTGAAATCAGGATAACTCCAAACTCTTCCCCATGGCCTCCAGAGAAGCCTATAATCTGGGCTCTGCCTACTCTCTGATCTTTTTATACACTACTCTCCTTTGCTCTGATACTCCAGGCGGAGCACCCCACTTCTCACACTCTACTAGTCTGTTCCGGTCTGAGGGCCTTTGCACTTGATATTTGCTCTTCAAGGAAAGCTCTGACTCCTTCACATCTCTTATTGCCCTTTGTCATTTCTCAAGACACGACCAATGCCATCCTGCCCAAGTTGTCTACAACATGTCTAATAAATGATTGTTACAGCTTAAATTGTGGCCTTCAAGTAAGATCCGTGTTCTTATTTGGAGATAGGGCATTTACAGTGGCAATCAAGTTAAAAAGAGGTAATTAAAGAGGGTCCTAATCCAGTATGAATTTTGTCGAAAAAGGGGAAATTTGGATGCAGAAACTGCACAAATGGGAGAACAACATGTGAAGATCAAAATTGGGGTGATGCTTCTACAAGCTAAGGGATACCAAAGATTGCCAGCAAACCATCAGAAGCTAGGGAAGAATCATGGAAAAGAGGTGGAATCAAAGCTGACAACATCTTTCTTTTAAAGATTTATTTACTGTTTTTTTTTTTATTTATTTTTGGCTGCGTTGGGTCTTAGTTGCGGCACGCGGGATCTTTGTTGAGGCCTGCGGGATCTTTACGTTGCAGCACACGGACTCTTCATTGCAGTGCACAGGCTTCTCTCTACTTGTGGCGTGTGGGTTTTCTCTTCTCTAGTTGTGGTGCATGGGCTCCAGGGCATGTGGGGTCTGTAGCTTATAGCATGCGGACTCTAACTGAGGCGCGAGAGCTCAGTAGTTGCAGTGCGCAGGGTTCTCTCTAGTTGCGATGCGGGCTCCAGAGCATGCACTCTCAGTAGTCGCAGCACGGGCTTAGTTGCCCCGCAGCATGCGGGATCTTAGTTCCCTGACCAGGGATTGAATCCACGTCCCCTGCCAAGCTGCCAATACCTTGATCTGGGACTTCTATCCTCCAGAACTGTGACAGTACGTTTTTGTTGTTTAAGCCACTCAGTTTCTGGTACTTTGTTATTTTGTATAATATTTATCAATAACTGAAGCCATCTTTGCTATTTTCTCATTCCTTCACTGGAAGGCAAGCTCCAAGAGAACATTGACCTCTTCTCTCCCATCCCTGACTCTACCTTAGCACCCAAAACAGTGACTAGCAGGTAGTAGCCACCCTAAAAATATTTTGGAATGATTGTGAGAAACAGAAAAAGAATGAATGACTGTAAAAAAGGGTGGAGTCCCAGACTGGAGAGGAAAATCTGGAACATTTCCTGAAAATATACAAGCAATATTACTATTCTTCTTAATTAGTTTTCAAGTTAATTTGGATACTTAATTGGATATTTGGCAGTAGTAACATTGAACTGGGATGAAAGTATTTTCTATATTTATATTTCATTAAAATTTGAGAACAATTTGCGTTTTTAAAATTGGAAAGTTTATTAATCATTATTTTTATTTGGGTTTCTGAGTCATGGTTGTTTATAAATGTAAATGTCTAGAAAGTGCTCCTTTTTGTCTTCTTCTTGTTCTACCCCTTAGGCATTCTGGTTCCACTGCCATGTAGTCTCCCTCCATCTACATTGAAGCCTTTCAGAAATGCGACATTCACTTGAAGCTTTTATTGATTCACATATGTGTATTTTTAAATTTGATTAATACGATGATATGAAAAGAAAACCATCTCTATCATTGAAAAGAAACTACATTGCATTGCTATTTACACTGTTAAAAAGCAACACAGAGATTTGATGTCCTCGGCATATCTTTTCTCACTCACCACAAGTATCTGCAATTGGGCAGAACAATCACCATCTCTTACTGTTAATAATAAAGGGTCTTAACTAGGTAAGAAACTTGCAATCACACCTCTAAAGGGGCAAAACACTAAAAATGTTTCACCTTTGGGAACCACATGAAAGTGGTATCTGAGATTCCTTACGTTGCATTCTAAAGAAAAAAAAATTTCCAGCTGAAAACCAGGCAAACTTTGATATATTTCTGTATTTGCTATATACAATCATAAAATAGCTTGAAAAACATTGTATCTTTCATTCATATCTACTACATGGAAAGGATTTTGACTTATTGAATTAGTTTCAACTCACTATGTTTAATAAAAGGGTTTGAGTGCAGCAATAGATCAGAAAGACACATTAAGATCTACGCTCAGAGATAGTGATGATGCTGGACACGGTTATGTCACATGGCTGATTTCTGATGGTTATCTATAGTGTCCCCATATTAAGACCAATGAGAAGCAGGGGTTTTTTTTGTTTGTTTGTTTTGCTTTCTTTAAATTTTTTTTTTTATTTTCTTAAGTTTTAAAATTTTTATTTGATATTGGAGTATAGTTGATTAACAATGTTCTGTTAGTTTCAGTTGTACAATAAAGTGATTCAGTTTTACATATAAAGAAGTAGTTTTTTCATTAATGAAAGATAGAGGCAATTTAAAAATGCAACTGTATTTACCTGTCTAATGATAATCCAGTGTTGGATTGAAAAGCCTTTCTTTAGGAAGGTAAAAAAGGTCCTTTTCCTTATCTTTGTTGTATGTTAAATGCCTATCTTCTTTTGACATGGTTGTGAAAATATCCACTTTTTCCTCCAGTGAAACTAATCCACAAACCCAAAGTAGAACAGAAATTTGTTTTTATGATTTATCTCAACTCATGGACTTTGATAAGCCTTGCTTTTTTCTTTCTTTGTAAAAAGAAACCTCGGAAATAAAAGCATTTGAAAAAGAAAATGGGTTTACAAAATTTGCACCATAAAATCCAACATTAATACTGCAAAATCAGGAATAATGATTTTGTTAGGGGATTAGCCAATTACAGGAAATGTTCATTGGTTCCTCTACTTTGGTGAGGAAATGAGGCAGGGTGACACCATTTATTGTTAGTGTATCTTAGGGTGGAAGAGGTTTTGTTTCTGCCTTTTTAGCTATAATTGTGACCTATAATTGTGTTCATCTTCCCTAATGCACATATAACTTTGTTAATTGATTTTTCCAATTCTATATCATTAATTTGATGTTTTGCTCTGTTTGACCACATGGGAAGAATAGTACCTGTTCCTTAGTAAAGGACTTGTTATAAATAAATAACAAACAAATAAATAAATAAATACTATTTGTGGCAAGGTCTAGTTTACAACACTGATTTATTCAAGTATGTCCTGGTGAAAAGGAGGATAGCTTCTTGTTGAATCTACAGAAATAACAATACAGCTACGAAAGATAAAGGTGCCTAATATGGGGAATTTTCATAATAATTAACTATTGTTTTAAAGAGTTTGTTAGACTAATAAATATATGACATTATTTTCTTTTCCAGAGCATTATTTTACATGATTCTGATGATTTGCTTTTAGTTTATATTAAAGTTTATATTAAGATCTTTCCTAAAATATTTTTTCTGAATTCTCAGGGATTTAATTTTAGTTTATACAAGTACAGGCTTTAAATTGAGGAATCGATATTAGAAATTTCAAATTAGGATTAGAAAATGTTTTTAAGAAATTCATCTAAGAATTAAGTAGAATCACTTAGTTTATGCTTTTATTTATTTTTTAAGGATACATTTATCTTATAACTGGAAGTTTGTGCCTTTTGACCACCTTCACCCATCACTTATTTTAGTAGCAGGTTATTGAATTTTGTTTTGCTGATCTGGATTGAAGGAGTCTGCTTTCATGAGGCCGTCTGCATCTGCACTATCAGCGTGGTGGAAATTATGACTCAGTTCCTTGGTTTACATGCTTTTCCTAAAGACAATGTCAGATCATACTGGGAAAAATGCTTCCATTAATTTATTTCTTCTAGTATCTAAACCTAAGAGTACCTAGTACTGTACTTAATGCAGCTTGTAGCAGGGGCTTTTGAGCAAGAGAAAGAAAAATGAGAAAACTCCTATTAGGAGAGGACTGACTGTGGCTCACTGGTTATGATAACCAACAATCCCAGAATGGAGGAAGGTGAACTCTTTTTCTGGGAAAAGCCAAAATTTTTTCCTTTGCTGTGTGAATGCCCTGAACCAGAGCTGCAAGCAGAGTATTATTTTCTGAAAATAACATTGCAAAGACCTCTTCTTCAATTTCGAGGAACCTGATCCTTGGTAGAAAAGAGAGATTTGAAGTTTGAAATGAAAAATATGAGTTTGCATCCTTAATCTTTTCATCATTTTTGCATAAGTTTTTAAAAGTTGAAACATCACTCAAAGGCTATCTTTTTTCTTTTGTAAAATAGAATTAATACTTACCTCACAGAATTATTATAATAAGTAAATGAACGTTTCTATAAAGTAATGGACTATCTGTCCAGAATCAAAAATCTGGCTAATATGCCATCATAAAATGGGTTACAATAGAACTGCATGAAATAGTAAAACCTCATTCATCTACACATTTAAGATCTCTTAGGTTGTTATAGGATTTTTTTTTAGTACAGCATTCAAACATTCTGTATTTACTGTTAACTCAATTTATTTCATCAGCTACTCATTTTTGGTGCAATTTTCATTGCTAAAATTAGTAATCAAAAGGAATCTTCCATATTTAATGTTTATAATAAAACATAAAGTTTCATGATAGTGAGGACCATATCTATTTTATTCACCACAGAAGCTCCAGAACAGCACCGTTCAATAGAAATATAATGAGTCATGGGTTTTCGATATTCTTGTAGCCACGTGAAAAATGTAAAATAAGTCAGATAAAATTATTTTAGTAATATATTTAAACGAATATATCCAAAACATTGTGATTTCAACATACAATCAATTAAAAATTTTATACTGCTTCAAGTATTTTTGGTTTTATTAATTAAAATTAAATAAAATTTAAAATTTATTTTCTTCGTCACACTACCACATTTCAAGTGCTGGATAGCCACATGTAGCTAGCAGACCCCATATCAGGAAGTGTAGCCCTAGAATCTAGCATAGTACCTGGTACAGATGAGTCACTCAATATATATTCAATAAATGAGTAAATAGATGAATGAAAATAACTTCCATATCTCACAATGTATAATGTCTCTGGCCAACTGTCTTCCGTGAAAAACATCACTCTCATTGCTGTTCAAATAGCTATGAGAGTCTTCCTAGAAGTAATCATTAACCAAAAGATGAGAGGTTATCCCACAATTCAGATAAAGATACTTTGTTTAAATTATCTCCCCAACTTCATGCTCAGAATTACATTCAATATATAAGGCATATGTATAAAAAGATATATTTTTATATAAAAAGAATAACATGATAATTTTAAACTTATTTACTTGCATAATGATTAAATGTAGTATGTTTTAATATGTTTAAAAAAGAGGAAATAGTTAACAAATTCATTTTCTTAGTGAGGGGTTAGAAATATCATCAGAAATGTCTTTACATTAACGTTGGGAGTTCTAAGGCAGCAGATCTTTCTGATATTTTCTATATTTTTTCAAAGCTCTTTATACAAGTTTCTGAGACACAAGTAATCAGCAAAAAACTGTAGGAACTTCAAGGCACTCACCTAAACGGTTGACTACCAAGAGAGAAAAAAGCATGGAAATAATTGATGTAATAACTAAACTCATGAATGAAGGAAAGCACAAATCCAAAAGCCTCCAATCTCTATCACTATATCTCAGTAATTCAAAGTGGAAAACTAGTGAGGAAATCAAATATACCATGAGAGAGGTGGGCCTCCCACATTTGTGGAAAACTTGTCATTTTTGTTGTGAAATTTAAAAGTCGTACAGAAGTGGAGCAGAGCAGAGAGGCAAGTTATCTTCAAGAGATGGTATGTCTTCTAAGCCAGCCATGCCTTATAATAATCTGACTAAATACACAGACATTTAAAGGCAGTTGTCAATGAGGATGGCTATTGATCATTGTTGATCCCTAGAAAAAGCAATGTCACAGAGCAAGTTTGGCAGTGCCCATCCAACTACAAAAGGACGCTGGAACTTGACTCTCCCTCTCCCTGGGCAAGGAAATTCCCAGTGTGACCATGGATGTAAGCAGTTGTCGTCAACTGACTGAATGTTCTGGTAATCTTTGCCTGATGGAGAAACTTCAGTCACAATATATGCTTAATCTTGAGTCCATATTCAACAGCAAACTTCTTTTTATAACCTGGTTTCCCCTGTGGGCCTACCTTCAGGAAGAAAATATGTTCAGTATAGAGTTTCACAGGATTCTGTCATTGTGTATCAGTCCTTGGACATAGTTAATTTGAATCTGTACCTACAGATAAATCCACCATTGTGGAACTGACAACTCAAGTTTTCAAGACTGCAGTGTGGGAGTACCAGACATTGGACTGTGGAAAATTCACAGGGTAATCACTGCCACCCTGTGAAGACTCTTCCACCAAACTGCTGGACTTTTCCTTGGTAAACAAACTCTTGATTTTGTTATGATGACTTACTGGAGTTGTTTTCATTTGCAGGAACTCTTCAAAGGGACAAAATAAAATGCCATAAAATGGCTCTCTTTACATTTACTAGCCCAATTCTTGCTTCAAAAAATAAAAAAAAATGACTCAATGTTCTAAAGTTGTAAGCAAAAAGAATTTTAAAAGGCAATCAGAGACCTTTATGAAGTACAAAATCTTAATCCACTCTTGAACTACTCAAATACGAAAGAGATAAACTAGCAAGGAATAAAATGATTGGTCTAGGAGATAACTGAGAGTCTACTTCATTGTTATCAATCATTGATTGTCTTAGCGATTTCCTAGATCCCATAGGCCTACTTTTCCAGGAAAAAAAGGTAGGGGGGAGGGGGAGATGAAAAGATATTCATGGAAGATATTTAAGAATAATTCAGTTATTAGGAAGCTATTACACAGATTTTGTTATTTTCTGCACCGCTGCTATTTTTTTTTCCCCTCAAGGAAAATTGTAAAACTGCTTTAATTAAAAAGAATCCAGAAACTTAGTGATAATCACAGTTTTCAATATTACCTTTCATTTTTATAAGCATAAATTTAAAATATTAAAGAGCTGCTGGGGGCTTCCCTGGTGGCGCAGTGGTTGAGAATCTGCCTGCCAATGCAGGGGACACGGGTTCGAGCCCTGGTCTGGGAAGGTCCCACATGCCGCGGAGCAACTAGGCCCGTGAGCCACAACTACTGAGCCTGCGCGTCTGGAGCTTGTGCTCCACAACAAGAGAGGCCGTGACAGTGAGAGGCCCGCACACCGCGATGAAGAGTGGCCCCCGCTCTCCGCAACTAGAGAAAGCCCACGCACAGAAACGAAGACCCAACACAGCCTAAATAAATAAATAAATAAAATTTAAAACAAAAAAAGAGCTGCTGATGGGGAAAGGCAGTATGTTATGAGTCAGAGTGGTTATTTTCAGTTTTTTTTTTTTTTTCAATGATACCATTATTTATTTATTTGACTGCATTGGGTCTTGGTTACTGCGTGCAGGCTTTCTGTAGTTGTGGCGAGTGGGGGCTACTCTTTGTTGAGGTGCGCAGGCTTCTCATTGTGGTGGCTTCTCTTGTTGCAGAGCATGGGCTCTAGGTACACGGGCTTCAGTAGTTGTGGCTCGTAGGCTTCTAGAGCGCAGGCTCAGTAGCTGTGTTGCACGGGCTCAGTGGCTCCACGGCATGTGGGATCTTCCCGGACTAGAGATCAAACCCGTATCCCCTGCATTGGCAGGCGGATTCTTAACCACTGCGCCACCAGAGAAGTCCCAGTATTTTTAATATCAGTGCATTCTATTCTTTCACTACTTTTATGTTTATATACCACTGCTATTTCTCAAGTAAATAGGACTTTTTAAAAGAGTGGATATTTAAGTTAAGCCAATGGCTGTTTCACACATCTTTTTGCACAAATAAAATTATAAAGTCACTTATAATTAAACCCATGTTAAAAAGAAAAGAATATATCTATTCTTGATCTCACATTATTCAGATTTCAAGATCAATCATTTCCAATACTCTTGACATGTTTTACTCTATTCTCATTCAAAAATAAAAATAAAAAAGTACTAAATTAGCTTTAAATTTTGCATTCTGAACCTGAAAACCTAGCTTATATTTCCCAAGCAGTGCAAAAAAAAAAAAAAAAAAAATCACCTTTCTGCAAAGAAAATATATGTGCTTGAAAGCTTGTAATCAATTAACTCTAAGCATTCTAAGTGCCTTCTAGGCATGGATCCCTGGCTATGTAATAGAGTGCATAGTAGCCCTCAAGATCTCTGCTGATAAAGAATAAGCATGCAATACTATCTTCTCCTTTGAAAATAATGACATTTTCAGCTGCAAGTTGGGTGAATAGGAGTTCAGTAATAAAAGAATTCCTCTGAAAGTCAGACTCTAAATAACCACTTTAGAGTCTTCCTTGCTTCTTTCTACCCTGTACGTGTAGCCACAAAATCCAACTAGTTTTACACGGACTCGCTGCTTTTCAACTTTTCTCTCACTTAGGTGATTCTTATGACCAAATTTCTCCTGATTTGTGTCACTGAGGGAAGAGAATACTCTAAGTTACTGAGCAAGGAAGGTAATTTCATTCTGTTCTAACTTCCTTAAGCCATCAGATTTTAAAGGAAACCATCATTACATGCAATCTTTGGGTTTCTCTTCAATTGAACAACTGCCTGCAAATTATCTTGGGTAGGTTAGCATTGCTTAGCTTTCAGAACATTAGTTCAAGTACACTACATAATTCAGCAACCAAGACATCATGGAAATTTAACCTGAAAAGGATATACTTGGCATTTAAATGTCCTGTCAGATTTCAATTGACATTAGTTGTCACTGTGATAGCAATATCATAAGAAAGACCAAGAATAAAATGTTCATGAGATGTGACTTAAACTCTATTTGTTTTAAATGGGTTCCACTGATGTCAAGTTCAAGGTACTTTGTCACCAAACTGTGAAAACATTTGATTCTATGAATGATTTTGAAGTGTTCAGGCTACCAATAAAAAGTATCAATCTTGTTTAGAATGGCCAGTTGTCTCTCTTTGAACCCTGTAGTCTTGGCACCTTGAAATATAGCTTGAGACCTGAGAATCTGCTCTTCATTCATTTCCACTCTTTAACGATTAGACCAAAGTAGCAATGCATCTTTGCAATTGCTTCATAGGAAACCAGGCTGAGAGATTCTTCTGTACTCTGGGCAAATATTGTCAGGGTAGACTCAGCTCTCATAAACAGGAGACCCTCAATTAGACATTATCATATTGATGTAAAACAGTTATTACTAATGTTTTCATTTATTAAAACTTTCAGACCCTGTGATGGGCTTGTGATGTCTTGACTTGGCCAGGTTAACTAAACTACCAGGATGGAATGGAGAGCCAGTGGGCATTTTGCAGCCTATGCACACCCTCTCCCAGTTATTCAATCAAGCACTAGTGACTGCTGTGAAGGGATTTTGTAGATGTAGCTAATGTCTCCAATCAGTTGACTTTAAGCTAAAATGATCATGTTTGGGGGGGGGGGGGGCGCTGACCTAATCAGGCAAGTCCTTAAAAGGGACTGGGCTTTTGCTGGTGAATGAGACTTCAAACAGCTATCGAATTTATAACTGATCTCCCCTCTCTGCATCTTCCTTACCTGACTGCCTGTGGACAGACTACAGTTTCAGTTCATGCCTGTAGGTTCTATCATGGCCATGATCTTCCCTTCTGCTTGCCCTACAAATTTTGGACTTGCTTAGCCAGTTTCCCCACTATGGTATAATAAATCTCTATATATTTCTCTCTTCTTCCCTCTCTATTTATCTATCTATCTATCTATCTATCTATCATCTATCTATCCATCTCTCTAAGTAATCTCCTGATTCTGCTTCTTTGGTTGAGACTTGACTAATAAAGACACCTCACACTGGAAATTGCAACATTAGACAAAAGCTACTGTGATATATCTGTATTATTTTAATTCCTAACAAAATAGTATACATTTGAAAAATAATAAATTTATCGATTTATTCCACACAAAAAGATTATTGAGTGCCCACCTAATTCTATTCTCTGTATTGGGCATATAGCAATGCCTGAAACAGTAGAAGTGCTTTCATGGATTTCACAGTAAGGAGGGAGGAAAGAGAACAACAGCAAAAAAAAAAAAAAAAAATGCAGAAGTCAGATGGTAATAAGGGTTATATGAAAATTTTCCTGGGGTGGTTCCACATGCTTTGCTTTATAATTATTTATTGTATCATGCATTATGTTTTACCCATGATTCATTAAATGTGTTATATTTCACACTTTAAAAAGGATAAAAAGTACTTAAGGGGGTTTGGTGCAATAAGGAGTATCAGCAGGTTGGGCTGAGGAGAACGTTGTTTTATGTGGGCTGGTCAGGGAAAGGAGTTTTGAGCAGGGCAGAGACACAGTTCAGGGTCATAGGTATGGAGTCATGGGTTTCTAAGAAAGAGTCAAGTACTCTAGGCCCTGTAAGAAGAACAAGATGGGCAGGAGTCACTGGCTGTGCTGCAATGAGGCTTGGTATTCATTTTTAAGCATATTTAGTGTGATGGCCTTTGATTATTTTAACCATAACATTTACATTATATATCACAACCTAATAGAAACATAGTTTTCCATGTAATGATTTTTCATTATCTTCAATGATGTACTGGAATATTTTCCTTTCTTTTTCTTTTCATTTTAATAATTTGTTGGGGGTGGGGGAAGACTGTTGTTGGTTGGTTGTTTTTTTATGTTTTGCTTCTTTTCTATTTCCTTTTCAAGAATGCTGGTCAGACCCACTAAACCTGTTAATGGATTGTAGCCTCAGGTGAAAAGAAACACTGGTTAAAATTTCTTTTGATTTTTATTATGAAGGTACCGAATAAGGATGATTTCAATGGCGTGGCATTGAAAGAATTCGAATGACATCTTTTTGCCATTGACTAGATCTAGTATCCAAATGACATTCTGTTATTTTAATCGCTATTTTTAAACCTTTTATTTTGAAATTTTCCTCACTTTCAAAAAGCTGAGAGTATAAGACAAACTTACGTGAACCTGTCACTTAGCATCACAACTGTTGACATTTTGTCTTACTGTTCATTCATCATCACCAGGTTGAATTTTTGAGGGGGGAGAGTGGATTTTTTTGGCATATTTTTCAGACACAAGATAACCAAATTTACACAATACTTCATTACGTGCCTTAAAACAAAAGAAATTTCCTTTCACAACTTCAAAGCCATTATCAATACCTGAAATAATTAAAAATGATTTTCTAATATCAAAGCACAGTTTTTAATTCAAATTTCCCCAATGGTCTAAAAATTATTTTTCACAGTGGTTTTCTTTGACTAAGGATCTAAATAAGGAACAAACATTAAATTTGTTGTGTTGTCTCTTTAAACTCTTTTAAATCTACATAATCCAGAGCAGCCCTTCCTTTTCCATGCAATTGTCCTGTTAAAGGAACTAAGTCGGTATTCTGTAAACCATGTCATATTCTAGATTTGACTGACTGCTTTCGCATGATAGTATTTAATGTTTTCTATCTCCTCTGTTTCTTGCAGACTGAGAGATAGATCTGAACATTTGATAAATTAAAGTTATTTATGCAAGAACTATTCATGCTGCTGTGTACATACTATTTCATTACATTGTGAGGCAAATTATGTTGTTTGTTCAGCTTATAATAATTCTAAAACTGGGTAACAAAGTTCAAGTGGTCACAGCCTGATCCCTTTACTGTGAGGTCCCCTTGAAATTTGCACCTAATCTTTTAATCATCTGCTAAGAACCATTTCTTAAATCAGATATTTCATTGTGGTTTTGCTAATTCTATCATTCCTTCTACATCTCTTAGCCAAAATTTCTTTTGTATCATAGATTCTCTCTCCACACTATGGGTATGTGTATTACCCTAAAAGACAAAATAATTGCTTAATTCTTTCTCTTTGATTATCAAATTTCAGATTAATGAGTTGGTGCCTTATCGACATCCAATAATGACTGGTGAGTTTAATTTTTATTTTTTCTCTCTCTTCTTCAATTTCACAATGAGCTCATGGATTTTTTATATTTAATGATCTGTTTTAATCATTTGCAGTCATAATTTTAATTCAACGCTCTAACTGAACCATCTTTGGCCAGATGGAAGTCCCTTCAAGCTAGCCTCTGTGTCCTTTAGACAGGATGCCATTAGCCTTTTGGAAAAAAAAAAAAAAATATTCCAGTCTTATCTTTACCATTCTCTTTCCCAGACAGTAATGAGTCGTTTCTCTAAAGATCCATGGATTCTTGTTTTGGGGAACTATGCTTAGAGACCAACATATGAGCACTAGGGGATCATTGCCACTGAGTTGTCATTTCTTCTAGGAGTTTTAAGCGGACAAACTAAGAAATTTGTATTTTTTCAAAAAGGAAATAAGGGCAAATTAACACCAATATTTACTTTTTGTATTTACCATTGCAACGTTTTTATTAACTTCTTTATGTTTATTTTATTCTTTTATGATGAAATCATGGTTCCTAACAACATCAACATAATTTTTTATCTTATAATAATGTATAGTCAGTTATGCTATAACACTTATTTTGAAAACATGAATTTGTTTCAATGTGATTTACATATTAGGAAACAATTTGAGTTTAAATGCAAATTTCTCATTTGTTTATGCATGATTTCTTCTGCCAGAAACACTAGGTCAACACAAGCAACTGGCCCCAGCTGAACTGAGCCTCATGGAAATACGAGAAATCCACACATACCTCAAAAATTTACCAGATACTTCAGGTCAATACCTTTGTTTTGAGCCACACCATTTAGAGCAATAACTTTCCCTCCAATTCCAGATAACTATCCTTTCACTACCTTACAATAACTCGTAACCTGTAACATTTTCAATGTCCACTTCCACAAGCAAGCTTCAAGTCTTATAAAGTGTATTACAGTGTTTGCCTCCTAATCATTTAACTTTTGTAAAACGATCCTTCTCTTTTCGGTAGGTCTCTAACTTCTTATTTTATTATTTATTTTTTTATTATTATTTTTTATTGGAGTATAGTTGCTTTACAAAGTTGTGTTAGTTTCTGCTGTACAGGAAAGTGAATCAGTTATACATATACATATATCCATATACAATAAAGATGTTAAAAAAAGAGTAAGGCTGAGATTTAAATCTACACCTGAGGGCTTCCCTGGTGGCGCAGTAGTTGAGAGTCCACCTGCCGATGGAGGCGACACGGGTTCGTGCCCCGGTCCGGGAAGATCCCACATGCCGTGGAGCGGCTGGGCCCGTGAGCCATGGCTGCTGAGCCTGCACGTCTGGAGCCTGTGCTCCGCAATGGGAGAGGCCACAACGGTGAGAGGCCCGTGTACCGAAAAAAAAAAAAAAAAAGATCTACACCTCACTCTATAAACCCAAAGCGCTTTTCAATAGTGCTTGAAACTGCACCCCACACTAAGTTAAAAAAAAATAACTAACACTGCTCACATGTAATTATACCATTTAACAGAATAATTATGAATTATTTCACAGAAACAATCATCAGCAGTTCCTTGCCTTTAGTCTGGAAGCATTACATGTACCCTTTAAGCTTTAAAATATGTTCAGTTTGTGGAAAACAGGATATTTCTTTGGTTGCTTTCTGCTTTATAGAAGTTACTTTATTTGGCTTATTTTTGCATTCTCAATATTACTTTCATTGCTTAGCTTCATTGTGTTCTATCCTGCCTGCTTTTCCAAAAGTTTTGGAATTGTATGTTTTAACACCATCCCAGTGCCCACATTGTCGGTACTCTTAGGAATGAGTGAGCCCTCCTCAAGCTCAGCATCTTCTTAATCAGTGAACATATGACATAGAAAAGAACCCTAACTGTGAGTTGGCTCCACTTTCTTCCAAAAAGAGTATAACACCAGGAGGGCATTTTCACCTTGAACAAAATCCTGTATAGTGACCCTAAGCATTCTAGCTATACTTCACTTGAAGGCTAGGCCTGGAGACATAATGTGCATAGAGGACAAGAAAACTGGCAAATGTACATTGCTCAGGTAAGAAGTGCTAGAAAGGAAAAGGAGAATTTTAAGTCCCTGACTTCAGCTCCTTTTAGAAGACTGAAGGTGTAAATAAAATAAATCCATATAATCTGTATAAGTGGATGGCTGGCCACTGTTTTAATTGTGGAATAACTAACCTCCAATTGGAAGTGTTAAAGTTTCTGAATACCAACCTCTTAAAGTCATGTTATTAAAAAAAAAAAGAAACAAAAAGAAAGCACAAAACAAACGAATAGCACAATAAGCTGACAATGAACATAATTGATCCTAATTTTAAATGAATTTGGGAGAGTAAGTAGGTGATAAACTACTTTATTAATGTTTTTTGTGGGGTTTTTTTGCCATGCAGTAGCCCATGCCTGCTGAGTCTGCTGTATATAAGCCATGCATAAGGTTTACTTTTGATTTAAACAGTTAACATTTCTTCATTTAAACCAATAATGCTGTGTATAGCAGAACACTGTAAAGTAAGATATAAAAGTAATTTTCCTTTTATAAGATATTGATTTTTAAATAACTAATCAAGGTTTGAGGTTATCCCATGAGAGGAAACAAGACAAAAGCAAAACTAGGGTTAACAAAGTTATATACACAACTTCACTACTCTGAACTTTAGTTTTAAAGCAATTAATGAAATAGGGAGCAATGTCAGGCATTTGAGATAGCATGACAACAAATAAAGATTTATAGTTTTTTCAGTTTTTTTCAAAAAAGATTTTAGGTATAAGTAGACTTAAAATAAAAGTTTAAAAAATATATCCCTGCATTTAGGAATAAATCTGATCAAATCCTGGGTTTAGAGACACTCACATTTTCCTCAGTGATACTTCAAGGTTACTGTGAGGCATGCAAGGCTCAGAGGCAACAAGATAAAGTTCATCCAGCCTTAGTGACCTTGATAATGGCCAATGTAAAGGCTCTGGGAACAAGTGAATCCCTGAATGAAGCTATAGTTTATGTTTTGGTATTTCATTTAAACCATAGCTTCAGTAGAAATTGGCATGAAATATTTGATTCCTCAAGGAGTCTTCTGTTGAACAACCTGAAAGAAGCCTTGGAAGCATAGCTACCTGCAAACATAAGCATAATGGAGAGCAATAAGTTTTAGTGAGCATTATATTATATACAGAGGTGTGTGGCGCTAGACTCAGAATGTCATTCCTTGAACAAAGAGAAATTATCCTCTAAGAGAAAAAAAGTTTCAAAAAACACGATAGTATTTGGAGGATACAAAACAGTGCAGAAAACAAAGTTTGAAGAACTGCATTTATGGGTGGCTTATGAATGTTCTTACACAGGCTCTCTCTGATATTCCATACTCTTTTTACAGAACAGACTGTAGAAGGAAGGTCTTTTGATATCACTTAACCAGTTAGAGACAATGGCAAAGCAAACTAAGGAAGCTGTTTGATTGCTCGGCATTGCAGTGTCTGTGGCTCAGGATCACAGGCTGGCCTCTTTATAAGTATACAGTTTCAATGGTAAGATATCTTTAAGCACAGAAAACTAAATGAAGTTATTATAAGACTTGTTATTCAACAAAATACAACTTCTATTAGTGCAACAGGTCTATATTTTTTTAAGCATTTAAAATTTGTCTTAGCAGGAAATAATAGTTATTGAAAATAGTCTGTGTGCTAAAATTTTTATGTATGTTTTTCAAGAATTCGTTGATTCACCAAGTATTTTTTAAGTAGCTTGCTATGTTATAATCCTTAGAACAAAAATGTCAAGGTATATATCATTAGCTTCACCTTTCAAATGTGGAAATTGTACCTCAAAGAAGTCAAATAATATACCAAAATTTGTAAAGATAAAACCATCAGCACTAGTGTTCAAAGGCAGGATATTTAGTCCTGCCTTTTTAAACAACATAAACATAAAGGATGTCTGATGTTTATGGATGTGGACTATTTGGAATGTCACCTTTGGAAGGACTCTTCCATCCTCTCACTTAGACTCACTTTGTGATATTATTTTACACAAATACCGGGAAGATCATCAGAATAAAATAGGTATTAATACAAAGCTTTAAGGAGAAACACAAAATGGCAGAGGGAATGGGCTATTCTTTATAGTTTATGAAATAACTCAAAGAAGGATTGCGAGACAGCCAGAAAAATCTATGGAAACTTTGTATATTTCCAATTTATAATCAATGAGAATTATGTGAGATAGTTTCTATTCTATCCCTATGAACAGTAAGTTCAGAGCTAAATTTAATAGTAAAGTATATTTTTCGTACTTGGCTTCAATCATAATGACAGCTGCCTTATCTAAATGGTCTAGAATCTATTTCATCTTCATTTTAACTTTCTCCATTTTTTGAAAGCTATTGCAAAATATTTGAATATTTCAAAAAGGTTAAATCAGTACCCTGCTATACTCATGGTAGAATGAAGGTAAGTCTGAAGTCATGATATTAACAGAGCAATACACAGAAAATTAACAGTGATTAGTTTGAGATAATCTCCACTTCTATTTGAATGTATAAATTATGTGGCAGTGTGTGCTTTCTATTAATCCACTACATCAATTATTTTTTACATCCAAAATATGTTTTATAATTAATACCAGCATTTGATTACAGGAGTACTCTAAAGCCCTCTGTTTCATTAATCAATAATAGAACTATCCTAATATTATGTTACAGATCATATCAACATCTCGTAAGCCCATTCCATCTTAGTTTCCTGATAACAAACTTGAGCTATCGTTCTCTAATTGTCCTAAAATTCTAAGAATTATCATTGTCATATTCTTCCTCCAAGTCACCATGCCACTTGTGCTCATTTCATAGATGTCCTAGACAAAGCTAAATGCCATTTCCAGTCCAATTGTCACCATCTCCAGCTTCCCCTTTTTACAGCTCAGTTTTAGACCCTTTCTGCTCATACAGTTTCTATACAAAGCAGTTTTAGACATAAAAGAGAACTTCTGAAGAATTTCTAGATTTCTACAAAAGACCTCATTTATGATATCTTGCTTGACTGCCTATCAATTTTTCTCCTAGAAAGACAAGGGCCTATTAACCATCTTGAAAGCTCAGTCCCACTAGCTGATCCTCAACCTTGCCATTTGTTACAATAATGATGTCTCTCTAGCCCCCTAATAGTTAAACATCACCAGTGGGATTCTATTACTTTGGGGGCCTCATTAGCCCCATGGCCATCAAGAAACTCAACACTAAAAGTGCTTAAGATCCATCTCCCCTTATTTGAGAAATAGAATCCCCAAATTTTAGCTAGGAACTTAGCTATCAAGCTATAGCCCACAGCCCTATTCCCCCTTACAGGTAGTAATGGCATTTCAGGCCAATAAGACATGAACAGGAGTATAGTATTTACTTCTAGGTGGCACTAGAAAGTATGCAATCATGGACCCTCTTTCTTCATCTGGTTATTGGGTGGATCTATCAAATATGGTGACATACCATTTTGAATGAGATGATTCAGGATCAGTGAGACCAAGATAGTTTTGGTTCCTAGAAGACCTCAAGGAATAGAGGCATTCTACCAGTCCTAGATTACCTAACTCTGAACAGTCTCATGAGAAAGAAAGAAATTTCTATCTTGTTTAAGCACTTTATCTGAGTATCTTTAGAGCAGATAAATCTTTATTCTAACTAATACTCGTCTATGTCACTTTATCATAAATTTATTTTTAGCTAGACTCAAAACACGGGGAAGGTATTTCTAGGTACAGAAGAAGCAGAAGTCTGGAAGAGTCTGGAGTTGAAGCAGTGCACAGTGAGTGACATCAGACTTACGTTCTTCCCCAGTAAATCTCAAAAAGCTATTGAGACAAAATTGAGAGCCTAGTATATCCCCAGAGCTCACCACATTCACCTAGGATCCTGGCTTCTCAGCTTCTGAACCTCTTCATTTCTAATTATCTTTGCCCCTTACTTAACTGCCTCAAACACCCACTCTCATGTCACACCCCATACTTTGTCATTACAATTAACTGCACTACTTTCAACACCATCACCTCCTATTCTTCTAACTTTCTACCTCTATTAACCCTTCTCCAAATATATTTGAACTTCATAAAGACTTCTAGTATTTTGATCCCACCATTTTTGCACGTTCTTCTCTTTAGTCTTCTTGTGTCTACACATTCCTCCTTAGGCCTAATGGTGGTTGATTATTATAAACAATCCATTAATCATTGCTTTGTTCAACAAATATTTTTTGAGAAAGATCAACATATCAGGTGTTGCTCTGGACATTAGGGATAAAGATGTAAACAAAACAAAACAAAAATCTGCTCATATGAAGCTTGCTTACTTTCAGCAGGCAAAAATATAGAAGTAAACAGTAAAAATATCTTTTGTAACTTCATAACATATAAAGATATACCTTTACATATTATCTATTATATCTTAATGGTTTTAAGTAAAGATGCACCAAATTTCATCCCTAGCTCTAGCATATGAGCCGAATCTGACATTTCATCTTGAGCTTTGAGGCTTTAAAAACCAAGTGACTGAATAACTCCTTCAGTATAAATTCTGGTGTCCCTGAAATTCACATGGATAATTATTACATAATTACATAGGTTATCATCATATCCAGTGTGCACAACAGTGAACAGAGACCCTAATTCAAATTTGCTGCCAATATCTTAATATTTAACTTTAAATATAGGTTTGCATTCTATATTTGAGGTAGAATTCACTTCATATATTTATTGCAATTCTCAGACATTTGATATACATTTGTCTCTTATTGAAGTAAAACATATTGTAACATTTAAATATGGTTGGAATAGCTATTACTTTTATTAACAAAAGCAAATTTTAAGAACTTCTAACTAAAATAAATAGGTACATATATTTGTAGTTATTACAAAATTGGAAGACTGTGTTAGTTACAAAACTTTAAAAATAATATTATATCCGGTTTGAGTCAACAGTATATTAATATTAAATAATAAAAGGAAGAACTCTAATATTAAGAGTTTTCCTAAAATTAAATATTAACCTTTGAAAACAGTATTTAGTTTTTAATTATTTAATCCCATTTTTGCCATTAGTCTTTCAAGAACACATTTATTTGGATATTCTTCATCATTTGGAAAGAGCATCTAAAAGCAGAGGATCAATCTACCAGCTCAAAATTTGAGTAGAACAGACACCAAAGTCACATATAGCAACATGCATGACAAATCCTTTTTGTACACATTCTACAGAATATAAGAATAAGAGAAAAATAAGGTATGAAAAGCACAGTTTGTTCTCACTAATCAAATAAGAAAATGAGACATTCCAAAAATGCTTTTGGAAGGAAATTCTTTTAACATTTTGACATTATGGATGCTAAAATATTAAACAAAATTCTTATGCATTTGGTTAACACAAACCAGCAAATTTTTTAGTCCCTGAAAAGGAAAGAATTTTGGAGATTTACAAAACTTACTAATCTTAGGTTCAAAATTCCTTTTGGAGAACAAGTTGTCAAAATTATTTTTTCTTTCTTCGTTATACTTTTCTATACACACAAAAGTCTGTGGAAATTCCTTTCAGTCTGGCCAAACAGGTGTTTGGAGATGCAGAAACAGCAGATGATTTTTCAAAAAATGTTTGACAGCATATGGATTCGTGATGAAATTCAACAGTGCATCTTGTTTTGTCAGCTGGCCAAGAGATTGCTGAGTTCCACACAGATAACAACATTATGATTGTGATAGAAAAAAGATTTACAGAAGAGGAAATAACACCCTTTGGTTGAGTGTCCACAAATTGATTCTAGCCCTGTGTAATACAAATGAACTGCTGGACATTATCAGAGAAACAGTTGACCACATTCTTTTTCAGCCAAAGACAAAAGCCTAACACACAACACATTTTGTCACTGTCTTGCTATGCTCTTATAATAAGTTCTAACAGAACAGAATCCATAAATTATATGTTTAGAAAAAGATTACAGAGCAAAAGAATATCTTGTGCTGTACTTCACATATAATACTGAAGGGGATAGACTTCTGTTTGAAGAGAAAACCATTTATTTGCTGGAAACTACAGATAAACTTGATAAACCTTGATAGTGTATGTATTCCTCACTTAATAATTTCTATAGCATTCTCTACCAGAGTAGGTGCTAAAATTAGTGTCCATGCAATGAAAGCTGAGACACCAATAGAAGCCAAGAGAGAATCTAGTTATCTTTAAACCATGTTTTCACTCCATTTCCGTATTTCCAGACCCATGTTTTCTTATGATATATAAGAAAAATAACATTTCACTTAAAGTATGGTGTAGAACAAAAATATCAGAAATAAAATATGGTAAGTGAGACAAACAATCTCAAATTTGCTTCTGAAAGTACTCAGTAAGCATCTTTTATCTAGCAGTATAAAAGTTGTAATTTATGGAATTATTTCACTGAAACGACATCATCAACATAGACAAGTTTATCTGATCTAGGAGCTAAAAATGAAATGTCTTTACCTATTTTCTCATGTTGAGGAATGAGAACTTTAAAAACATGATGAGAATATCGCCACCATTACATTATATGAGCAGAGCTAGAAAAAAAATCCTAGGAAGAAATGGACAAATTCTTAGAAATGCACAACCTGCCAAGAGTGAACCAGGAGGAAATAGAAAATATGAACAGACCAATCACAAGCACTGATTGAAACTGTGATTTAAAATCTTCCAACAAACAAAAGCCCAGGACCAGATGGCTTCACAGGTGAATTCTATCAAACATTTAGAGAAGAGCTAACACCTATCCTTCTCAAACTCTTCCAAAATATAGCAGAGGGAGGAACACTCCCAAACTCATTTTATGAGGCCACCATCACCCTGATACCAAAACTACACAAAGATGTCACAAAGAAAGAAAACTACAGGCCAATATCACTGATGAACATAGATGCAAATTCCTCAACCAAATACTAGCAAACAGAATCCAACAGCACATTAAAAGGATCATACACCATGATAAAATGGGGTTTATCCCAGGAATGCAAGGATTCTTCAATACATGCAAATCAATCAATGTGATACACCATATTAATAAACTGAAGGAGAAAAACCATATGATTATCTCAAAAGATGCAGAGAAAGCTTTCAACAAAATGCAACACCCATTTATGATAAAAACTCTCAGAAAGTAGGAATAGAGGGAAGCTTCCTCAACATAATAAAGGCCATAGGAGAAGGCGGAAGATGGCGGAAGAGGAGAAGGCGGAAGATGGCGGAAGAGTAAGACGCGGAGATCACCTTCCTCCCCACAGATACACAAGAAATACATCTACACGTGGAACAACTCCTACAGAACACCTACTGAAGGCTGGCAGAAGACCTCAGACCTCCCAAAAGGCAAGAAACTCCCCACGTACCTGGGTAGGGCAAAAGAAAAAACAGAGACAAAAGAATAGGGACGGCACCTGCACCAGTGGGAGGGAGCTGTGAAGGAGGAAAAGTTTCCACATTCTAGGAAGCCCCTTCGCGGGCGGAGACTGCGGGAGGCGGAGGGGGGAGCTTCAAAGCTGCGGAGGAGTGCACAGCAACGGGTGCGGAGGGCAAAGCGGGGAGATTCCCGCACAGAGGATCGGTGCCGACCGGCACTCACCAGCCCGAGAGGCTTGTCTGCTCACCCGCCGGGGCGGGCGGGGCTGCGAGCTGAGGCCGGAGCGCAGGGAGAGGACTGGGGTTGGCGGCTTGAACATAGCCTGAAGGGGTTAGTGCACCACAGCTAGCCGGGAGGGAGTCCGGGGAAAAGCTTGCACCTGCAGAAGAGGCAGGAGACTTTTCCTTCCCTCTTTGTTTCCTGGGCGTGAGGAGAGGGGTTTAAGAACGCTGCTTAAAGGAACTCCAGAGACGGGCGCGAGCCGCGGCTGAAAGCGCGGACCCCAGAGACGGGCGCGAGCCGCGGCTGAAAGCGCGGAATCCAGAGACGGGCGCGAGCCGTGGCTGAAAGCGCGGAATCCAGAGACGGGCGCGAGCCGCGGCTGAAAGCGCGGAATCCAGAGACGGGCGCAAGCCGCGGCTAAAAGCGCGGACCCCAGAGGCGGGCGGGAGACGTTAAGGCTGCTGCTGCCGCCACCGAGGGGCCTGTGTGCGAGCACAGGTCATTCTCCACACCCCTCTTCCGCGGAGCCTGTGCAGCCCGCCACTGCCGGGTTCCCGGGATCCAGCGACAACTTCCCCGGGAGAGCGCACAGCGCGCCTCAGGCTGGTGCAAAGTCACGCCGGTCTTTGCCACCGCAGGCCCGCCCCGCACTCTGTGCCCCTCCGTCCCCGCCGGCCTGAGTGCACCAGAGCCCCCAATCGGCGGCTCTTTTAACCCCATCCTGTCTGAGCAAAAAACAGACGCCCTCCAGCGATCTACACGCAGTGGCAGGGCCAAATCCAAAGCTTAGCCCTGGGAGCTGTGAGAACAAAGAAGAGAAAGGGAAATCTCTCCCAGTAGCCTCAGAAGCAGCGGATTAAAGCTCCACAATCAACTTGATGTACCCTGCATCTGTGGAATACCTGAATAGACAACCAATCATCCCAAATTAAGGAAGTGGACTTTAGGAGCAAGATCTATGATTTTTTCCCCTTTCCTCTTTTTGTGAATGTGTATATGTATGCTTCTGTGTGAGATCTTGTCTGTATAGTCTTGCTTCCACCATTTGTCCTAGGGTTCTATCCGTCCATGTTTTTTTTTAATTTTTTTTCTTAATAATTAATTTTAATAACCTTATTATACTTTACCTTCATTCTTTCTTTCTTTCTTTCCGTCCTTACTTCCCTCCTTTAGACAACGAATCATCCCAAATTGAGGAGGTGGTCTCTGACAGCAAGATTTAGGATTTTTCCCCATTTACCTCTTTTAGTGAGGGTGTATGTGTATGCTTCTGTGTAAGATTTTGTCTGTATAGCTTTGCTTCCAACATTTGTCCTAAGGTTCTTTCCGTCCCTTTTTTTTTTTTTCTAAATAAGAATTTTTTAATTCAATAACTTTATTATACTTTATTTTATTTTTACTGTATCTTCTTTCTTTCTGTCTTTTTTCCTTCTTTCCCTCCTTCCTTCCTTCCTCCCTCCCTCCCTCCCTCCTTTCTTTCCTTCTTGCCTTCTTTCCTTCTTTGCTTCTTTCTTTCTTCCTTCCTTCCTACCCTCCTTTCCTTCTTTCTTTCCTCATACTTCTACTAATTCCCTCTACTTTTTCTCCCTTTTATCCTGAGCCTGTGGATGAAAAGCTTTTGGTGCTCCAGCCAGGAGGCAGGGCTCTGCCTCTGAGGTAGGACAGCCAACTTCAGGACACTGATCAACAAGAGACCTCCCAGCTCCACATAATATCAAACGGCGAAAATCTCCCAGAGACCTCCATCTTAACACCAGCACCCAGCTTCACTCAACGACCAGCAAGCCACAGTGCTGGAAAACCTATGCCAAACAACTAGCAAAACAGGAACACAACCCCACCCATTAGCAGAGAGGCTGCCTAAAATCATAATAAGGCCACAGACACCCCCAAACACACCACCAGACGTGAACCTGCCCACTAGAGAGACAAGATCCAGCCTCATCCACCACAACACAGGCACTAGTCCCCTCCACCAGGAAGCCTACACAACCCACTGAACCAACCTTAGCCACTGGAGACAGACATCAAAAACAGGAGGAACTACAAACCTGCAGCCTGCAAAAAGGAGACCCCAAACACAGTAAGATAAGCAAAATGAGAAGACAGAAAAACACACAGCAGATAAAGGAGCAAGATAAAAATGCACCAGACCTAACAAATGAAGAGGAAATAGGCAGTTTACCTGAAAGAGAATTCAGAATAATGATAGTAAGGTTGATCCGAAATCTTGGAGATAGAATGGACAATAGAATGGAAAAAATGCAAGAATCAGTTAACAAGGACCTAGAAGAACTAAAGATGAAACAAGCAATGATGAACAACACAATAAATGAAATTAAAAGTACTCAAGATGGGATCAATAGCAGAATAACTGAGGCAGAAGAACGGATAAGTGACCTGGAAGATAAAATAGTGGAAATAACTACTGCAGAGCAGAATAAAGAAAAAAGAATGAAAAGAACTGAGGACAGTCTCAGAGACCTCTGGGACAACATTAAACGCACCAACATTCGAATTATAGGGGTTCCAGAAGAAGAAGAGAAAAAGAAAGGGACTGAGAAAATATTTGAAGAGATTATAGTTGAAAACTTCCCTAATATGGGAAAGGAAATAGTTCATCAAGTCCAGGAAGCACAGAGAGTCCCATACAAGATAAATACAAGGAGAAATACACCAAAACACATATTAATCAAACTGTCAAAAATTAAATACAAAGAAAGCATATTAAAAGCAGGAAGGGAAAAACAACAAATAACACATAAGGGAATCCCCATAAGGTTAACAGCTGATCTCTCAGCAGAAACCCTACAAGCCAGAAGGGAGTGGCAGGACATACTGAAAGTGATGAAGGAGAAAAACATGCAGCCAAGACTACTCTACCCAGCAAGGATCTCATTCAGATTTGATGGAGAAATTAAAACCTTTACAGACAAGCAAAAGCTGAGAGAGTTCAGCACCACCAAACCAGCTTTACAACAAATGCTAAAGGATCTTCTCTAGGCAAGAAACACAAGAGAAGGAAAAGACCTATAATAACAAACCCAAAACAATTTAGAAAATGGGAATAGGAACATACATATCGATAATTACCTTAAATGTAAATGGACTAAATGCTCCCACCAAAAGACACAGATTAGCTGAATGGATACAAAAACAAGACCCTTATATATGCTGTCTACAAGAGACCCACTTCAGACCTAGAGACACATACAGACTGAAAGTAAGGGGATGGAAAAAGGTATTCCATGCAAATGGAAGCCAAAAGAAAGCTGGAGTAGCAATTCTCATATCAGACAAAATAGACTTTAAAATAAGGACTATTAAAAGAGACAAAGAAGGACACTACATAATGATCAAGGGATCGATCCAAGAAGAAGATATAACAATTGTAAATATTTATGCACCCAACATAGGAGCACCTCAATACATAAGGCAAATACTAACAGCCATAAAAGAGGTAATCGACAGTAACACATTCATAGTAGGGGACTTAAACACCCCACTTTCACCAATGGACAGATCATCCAAAATGAAAATAAATAAGGAAACACAAGCTTTAAATGATACATTAAACAAGATGGACTTAATTGATATTTATAGGACACTCCATCCAAAAACAACAGAATACACATTTTTCTCAAGTGCTCATGGAACATTCTCCAGGATAGATCATATCTTAGGTCACAAATCAAGCCTTGGTAAATTTAAGAAAATTGAAATTGTATCAAGTATCTTTTCTGACCACAATGCCATGAGACTAGATATCAATTACAGGAAAAGATCTGTAAAAAATACAAACACATGGAGGCTAAACAATACACTACTTAATAATGAAGAGATCACTGAAGAAATCAAAGAGGAAATCAAAAAATACCTAGAAACAAATGACAATGGAGACACAACGACCCCAAACCTGTGGGATGCAGCAAAAGCAGTTCTAAGGGGGAAGTTTATAGCAATACAAGCCCACCTTAAGAAGCAGGAAACATCTCGAATAAACAACCTAACCTTGCACCTCAAGCAATTAGAGAAAGAAGAACAAAAAAACCCCAAAGCTAGCAGAAGGAAAGAAATCATAAAAATCAGATCAGAAATAAATGAAAAAGAAATGAAGGAAACAATAGCAAAGATCAATAAAACTAAAAGCTGGTTCTTTGAGAAGATAAACAAAATAGATAAACCACTAGCCAGACTCATCAAGAAAAAAAGGGAGAAGACTCAAATCAATAGAATTAGAAATGAAAAAGGAGAGGTAACAACTGACACTGCAGAGATAAAAGAGATCATGAGAGATTACTACAAGCAACTCTATGCCAATAAAATGGACAATCTGGAAGAAATGGACAAATTCTTAGAAATGCACAACCTGCCAAGACTGAATCAGGAAGAAATAGAAAATATGAACAGACCAATCACAAGCACTGAAATTGAAATTGTGATTAAAAATCTTCCAACAAAGAAAAGCCCAGGACCAGATGGCTTCACAGGCGAATTCTATCAAACATTTAGAGAAGAGCTAACACCTATCCTTCTCAAACTCTTCCAAAATATAGCAGAGGGAGGACCACTCCCTAACTCCTTCTACGAGGCCACCATCACCTTGATACCAAAACCAGACAAGGATGTCACAAAGAAAGAAAACTACAGGCCAATATCACTGATGAACATAGATGCAAAAATCCTCAACAAAATACTAGCAAACAGAATCCAACAGCACATTAAAAGGATCATACACCATGATCAAGTGGGGTTTATTCCAGGAATGCAAGGATTCTTTAATATACGCAAATCTATCAATGTGATAAACCATATTAACAAATTGAAGGAGAAAAACCATATGATCATCTCAATAGATGCAGAGAAAGCTTTTGACAAAATTCAACACCCATTTATGATAAAAACCCTGCAGAAAGTAGGCATAGAGGGAACTTTCCTCAACATAATAAAGGCCATATATGACAAACCCACAGCCAACATCGTCCTCAATGAAAAACTGAAAGCATTTCCACTAAGATCAGGAACAAGACAAGGTTGCCCACTCTCACCATTCTTATTCAACATAGTTTTGGAGGTTTTAGCCATAGCAATCAGAGAAGAAAAGGAAATAAAAGGAATCTAAATTGGAAAAGAGGAAGTAAAGCTGTCACTGTTTGCAGATTACATGATACTATACATAGAGAATCCTAAAGATGCTACCAGAAAACTACTAGAGCTAATCAATGAATTTGGTAAAGCAACAGGATACAAAATTAATGCACAGAAATCTCTGGCATTCTTATACAGTAATGATGAAAAATCTGAAAGTGAAATCAAGAAAACTCTCCCATTTACCACTGCAACAAAAAGAATAAAATATCTAGGAATAAACCTACCTAAGGAGACAGAAGACCTGTATGCAGAAAATTATAAGACACTGATAAAAGAAATTAAAGCTGATACACATAGATGGAGAGATATACCATGTTCTTGGATTGGAAGAATCAACATTGTGAAAATGACTATACTACCCAAAGCAATCTACAGATTCAATGCAATCCCTATCAAACTACCACTGGCATCTTTCACAGAACTAGAACAAAAAATTTCACAATTTGTATGGAAACACAAAAGACCCCAAATAGCCAAAGAAATCTTGGGGGAAAAAATGGAGGAATTCCATTGGAGGAATCCTCCAGGGAGCTGGAGGAATCAGGCTCCCTGACTTCAGACTATACTACAAAGCTACAATAATCAAGGCAGTATGGTACTGGCACAAAAACAGAAATATAGATCAATGGAACAGGATAGAAAGCCCAGAGATAAACCCACGCACATATGGTCACCTTATTTTTGATAAAGGAGGCAAGAATATACAGTGGAGAAAAGACAGCCTCTTCAATAAGTGGTGCTGGGAAAACTGGACAGTACATGTAAAAGAATGAAATTAAAACACTCCCTAACACCATACACAAAAATAAACTCAAAATCGATTAAAAACCTAAATGTAAGGCCAGACAGTATAAAACTCTTAGAGGAAAACATAGGCAGAACACTCTATGACATAAATCACAGCAAGATCCTTTTTGACCCACCTTACAGAGAAATGGAAATAAAAACAAAAATAAACAAATGGAACCTAATGAAACTTAAAAGCTTTTGCACAGCAAAGGAAACCATAAACAAGACCAAAAGACAACCCTCAGAATGGGAGAAAATATTTGCAAATGAAGCAACCGACAAAGAATTAATCTCCAAAATTTACAAGCAGCTCATGCAGCTCAATATCAAAAAACCAAACAACCCAATCCAAAAATGGGCAGAAAACCTAAACAGACATTTTTTCAAAGAAGATATACAGATTGCCAACAATCACATGAAAGGATGCTCAACATCATTAATCATTAGAGAAATGCAAATCAAAACTACAATGAGATATCATCTCACACCAGTCAGAATGGCCATCATCAAAAAATCTACAAACAATAAATGCTGGAGGGTGTGGAGAAAAGGGAACCCTCTTGCACTGTCGGTGGGAATGTAAATTGATACAGCCACCGTGGAGAACAGTATGGAGGTTCCTTAAAAAACTAAAAATAGAACTACCAAACAACCCAGCAATCCCACTACTGGGCATATACCCTGAGAAAACCATAATTCAAAAAGAGTCATGTACCACAATGTTCATTGCAGCTCTATTTACAATAGCCAGGACATGGAAGCAACCTAAGTGTCCATCGACAGTTGAATGGATAAAGATATGGCACATATATACAATGGAATATTACTCAGCCATAAAAAGAAATGAAATTGAGTTATTTGTAGTGAGGTGGATGGACCTAGAGTCTGTCATACAGAGTGAAGTAAGTCAGAAAGAGAAAAACAAATACCATATGCTAACACATATATATGGAATTAAAAAAAAAATGGTCATGAAGAACCTAAGGGCAAGACGGGAATAAAGACACAGACCTACTAGAGAATGGACTTGAGGATATGGGGAGGGGGAAGGGTAAGTTGGGACAAAGTGAGAGAGTGGCATGGACATATACACACTACAAAATCTAAAATAGATAGGTAGTGGGAAGCAGCCGCATAGCACAGGGAGATCAGCTTGGTGCTTTGTGACCACCTAGAGGGGTGGGATTGGGAGTGTGGGAGGGAGGGAGATGCAAGAGGGAAGAGATATGGGAACATATGTATATGTATAACTGATTCACTTTGTTATAAAGCAGAAACTAACACACCATTGTAAAGCCATTATACTCCGAGAAAGATTAAAAAAAAGAGAGAGAGAGAGATACCAAAATCCTGTACAAATAATACCCAAGAGAAATAAAATGAGTAAGTGAATAAAATGAGGCAGTGTGATATTGTGATTTATTATAAGAAAAGAAAAAAGAAAAAAAATCCTAGTCTTTGAAAGTGAACATCTACTCAGTATCACAAAGATGCAACATGGTATCTCCAGAGCAATCTAGCACCTAACAATGCTGAGAAGTTGCTGTTTCAATTCTGTAAGGTCAAGATTTGTAAAATTGATGTCCATATTTTTATTAATAAAATTTTTAAATGTAAAAGTAAATATTATATGTATATAATTCAGAGTTTTTTTTCCATAATAGTGACGTTCAGCTTTAGCCAATCATTGCCTTAAGCATAAGGACATTTGGCCAAAATGTGAATTTTGTGCATCACACACAAAGAAGTAAGATAAGTCAGAGAAACGCTAGGAAATGACAGAAGGTAAGAGCAGAGGGTGTTATGTTAAGTAGCAGAGTCAGATCAGCCTCTCCAGGGAGCCAGCCACACAGATACCTAAGAAAACAGAATTTCATGGAGGAACGTTACTGAAGAAAAATAAAACAAAGACTAACTGCTATATTCCAGGGACAGCAACCAGGCCAGTGTGACTGCAGTAGAGTGTGAGCCACTAGAAGAGTGGTAGAAGATGAGGTCAGAGAGGAAAGGGCTACAAAGATCACCCCTATTGGTCTATTTTGAAGACTTCACTATTTTACTAAGTGAGATGAGAAACCCATTAGCACGCTTTGAGCTGAGTAATCATGGGAACTGATTTATGTTGTTTTCACAGAAACAAAGGAAACACAAACAAAGGAAGGATCAGTCTGCTATGGACTTGGTGTTAGAGTACAATGTATAAGGCTAGAAGCAGAAAGAACAAATGCAGACAAGGCATGATGGTGGCTTGGGCCAAGTGGTAGCTGTGAAAAGGAAATGAGATGTGGCCTGGTTCTGATATATTCTGAGGGAAGAGCTAATAACATTGGTAAATGGAGAGGATGTGAGGTGTGAGAGCAAGCTAACACTTAATCGTGGCTCCAAGATTTTATATTGTATAGGAGATTAGAGCTGTCATTTATTGAGATGAGGGAGAGTGTGAGAGGGAGTAAGTTTTGCAAAAATTATGCACTTTGGATTCGGACCTTGTAAGTTTGAGATACATATTAGACATCCAAGTGCAAAGTTGGGAACGTGCATATGGAATTTAGGGACAGAGTTGGGATGATGATAGCATTTTGAAGATATTAATGTATGGATGATATTTGAGGCCTTGAAACTGGATAATATCGAAGATAGAAGAAAGAATATTCCATGTCCTATCATGTACTTTCAGGTCCTTGTCTTCTTCCATCATTTACTTAAAAGGAAACCCTAATCCCTGGTTGAACTCAATCATGAGCCTGCTATGAGCCTAAGTCTGCATAGCCACAGCCAAAGGTGATAGAAGAAAAAGCTCAAAACTTTTAGTCAAGGATCACAGACAATGAGAAAAATTTTAGCCTTGTGTGTGCCAACTAAAAATTGTCACTTGCCATCTGCCTCTACAAGGATTAAGTCACTAGCTGCTACAGTCACTTCAACACACCTCGAAAGGAGTTCAGGATAGAGATTAGGAATGAGGCACTCTGTGCTCTTGGAAAAACTGACAGAACAGGCCTTCAGATAGTTAGATATTTTTAGGAGAAGATTTTATGAACCCAGTTTCTTGAATCTTCTCATATCTAGAGAAAAACTAAAATCATTAGTGGAGACATCTGCTCCTCATGACTAGCAGCAACCCTCTGCTAAAATGTGTCTTGATTGTTTGTATCCCCCTTCACCAAAATCACATATATACTGATTTCCTCCTCCCCTACCTCTTTGGAGCAGTTCCTCAGAGCTGAAAGGCTGTCTCCCAGGCTATAGTCCTCATTATGCACCAAGCAGAACTTAACTCACATCTCTCACGTTGTCCTTTTTTTTTTCAGTTGACGTCTGGAAGCCCTAATACATCCCATCCTCAATTCACCATCCCCCTCTCCAAAAGACAGTTGTATTTCTTATACGCTCGTCTCTTCTTTCCAATGTGCCTTCTACTTTCTCACTCTCAGATATATTAGTCAAGATTTTCCAGAGAAACAGAACTGGTAGGAGATACATAGATATATAAATAGATAGGTAATAGATAGATAATAAATAGATTTTTAATAAAATTTATTTCTTCATTTATTGTGACAAATTGGCTCACACAATTCTGGAGGCTTATTCCTCTATAATTTCTGCCATCTGTAAGGTGGAGACCTAAGAAATCTGGTTGTGTAATTCAATTTAATTCAGAAGGTCTGAGAATCAGAGGAGCCTATGGTTTAAATCCCAGTCACCGGGCCAGGGAATATGAAATGAGATGTCCAAATCAAGCAGGCAAGAAACAAAAAAGGGCAAATTCCTCTTTCCTCTACGTTTTATTCTATTCAACCCCTCCATGGATTGGATACCTCCACATTGGGGAAGGCAGTCTACTGAGTCCAATTCAAATGTTAATCTCATCCAGAAACACCCTTACAGACACACCCAGAAATAATATTTAATCTGTGGCCAGTCAACTTGACACACAAAGTTAACCATCACAGACACTGACCCTATATCTTATTTTCTAGTAAAATAGAAGTGAGAGAAGAGACTACTTAATCATCCTTTCACTAGACCTACCTACTCTCTGTAACTGTAGTTATATTCTTTGCTCATCTTCCTTTGTCAATGAGTGTAATCCCCTGGCTTCTCCTGAAGGTCAAAGTTCATGCTTTCATCTCTACCAAATTACTCTGACCAGCACAACATTGTAGCTAATGTCCTACCTTAGCAACAACCACAAATCCTCAGGCCTCAGAATCTTTGTAACTCCTTTGGAATTATCCATAACACTTTAATAAGAAAACTCCAGATTCCTTATCTCCAATTCTCTCTTTAACTCCCTTCATTCAGGCTTCTGTTTCTCACACTCCACTGAACTCTCACACTCACAACTCCTCTTGCCAACGTCACCAGATTCCCCAATTTTGCCATGACAAGGTGCCTTCTCCTTTCTTATTGTACCGTATTTCTCAGCAATATTTGACTCTTTAATTCACTACCTTCTTCTTCAAACACTTTTTTCTCTTGGATCCTGAGATCCCAAACAAACTGTCTGAGAAGTCAGACAGAAAAACAAATAAATAAAATGCTATGCAATAAGTGTCATATTTCAAATTTGCAGGAATAAGGAAGTGACAAATTCCAGAAGGCCTAAGGAGGAAGAATCACAAATGAGGTGGATTGTTTGCTGGACTTGGAAGAACAATATATTAGTGTGTTAACATAAATAACAGCAAAAACAAAGTATTTATTCTAAAAACTTTGCATGTATATGTAAATGTATACTCAACTATCAAGTGTATCAAACTTATCTTGTGTATCAAACTTATCTTGTAGCTAAAACTCTATGTTGAAGAAAGAATAGTGTTTTCTGCTTATTTGAAGGCAGCAGGGAAACCTCTGGCAATGAACCATGGAATAATTTAATATGTTTGTTCGTGTTAAAAAAATAAATGGCAAAGACTCTGTGTGTATGACATTACAACTATCAGTTGTTCAATATGGGAAAATAATCAACCGTTTTGCCCCGAAACAGAATGTGCCTGGAACACAGGGGGTACATTCTGTCCATCTGCCCATCCCCAGAGTATAAAGTATTCAAAAATGATAGTTGAATAAAAGTACTAACAAGAAACAAGAAACGTATAAAGTAAAGAAGTATTATTATCCCCATTTTGCAACAAGGAAACTGAAGGTTAAATGAACTTCCCAAGATCATACAACTAGTATGTAAATTTCTTTCCAATATCCCTACACTTTAGTTTCAACTGATCCTTCAACCATTCATAAAACATCAACATTTATTATTATTTTATTCATTATTAAAAGTAAAAAGATAACTTTCTCAATGTTAAAATTAGGACACTGGGTCTCAAGATGAATGAGGAAAAAAATTGTATGGCGAATTTTACCCTCAAAGAGAGTCTTTCAGCTCACAGTTGGCAACCCACTTGCACCAACATTTTTTTGAGGCACAAAATCGAATTTATTAAAATCTTCTTATTTTGACAATTCTCTTTTCAGGAAACAAAACAAGACCAAAATTGAAAACTCCTAGAAACCTAAACTTTACAAATCTAAGCAAATAGAGAAATTCTTTTCATAAATATCAGAACATTAAACAACTACCCTAGTTCCTAATTTTGAAGTTGCTACTTTATTCATTTCATTTCCAAAATTCCCTTTGAAATGATATTAGTGTGGATAGTTGACTATTTTGAGGGTAAAAAATAAAAGCTCACACAGCCATTAGTATTTGACATTTAGAGATTTGCAGCCACCTGAGATCTCTGTGAAAATATTTATGAGAAAAGGCACCATCCTGGCTTTTATAACATACACTTTCATTTGCCAAATCTCAGCTCTGGTTCTGAATTCCCATCTTGAAGATAAATCCTTTGGCTCCACCTGAGTTAGCAAGTCTTTTGAATGAGCATATGAGCATTTTGTATTATTGCACCATTATCTTTATGAAGGTTTTTCAAGTTATGATCGCCTTTGGCTCATTCTTCCATTTCATAGGATAAAACTGAGATAGAGAATGAACAAATACACCCAAGTGTTAAAAACATTCAAGGGAAGTTAGGAATTCCTGTCCTCCAGAAGTAAGGCTCACTCAACACCTTGCATCAAGGAGATCCATGGAAACAGGAAATAAATTTTTAAATATATGTATTTAATCAGTTAAAAACATAACCAAAGTTATGCTTGCCAGGTCATCTGAATGTATGAAGAGTATCAAAAAACTGTCATTTACAACCTCAAAATGAAAGAAGACAATTGCTTGAGGAAAAGACTGAGTTTTGCTTTACACCAAGTAGCTGTACATTTCACCCAAATATTTAGCATTTCTCCAACCTAGTGTGTTAGTTATCTCTTCAAATATTCAAATTTTCTTTTCTTTTAGCAATGATTCATGTATGTCATTCTAAAAGGTTGTAATCACATTCTATTTTTAAAATGAGGTTGTACATATATAACATTTTCTCTCCCAGGTGCTTGAGCCCCATATCTCTTAAGAGCTTCTGTGTATCCCTGGTAAAAGGACCACAACTTTTCTTTCTCTATAAGCCTCTACAATGCTATACACAGTGAGTGGAAACCAATACTATAAGGCTTGCTTAAATAGAGAAGTGAAAATATTGAGACTTATTGTTTTCTTGAATAAGCATTTGAGACCTTACACCTATGTCCTGCAACATTCTCATTAAGGAAGAAGATTTAGGAGAGAGAGTCAGTTTGTTGATTCCATAGATGGCTCATTTTACAAAACCAAGCCTGTCCCTCCATCTCTGCTATTATTACCTCGGTTCCAAGATTCAACTGTTTATTCAGATGACTATAAAGCTCCTATGACCGATTGTATTTTCCAAAGATGGATGCAAGAGCTCCATCCCGCAAGCTCTTCTAGAATCTTGCTGCTTACTCATCAAGAGGGACAAACTGTTTCACCTTCGCTTGAATCTGTGTGGTTGTGTGACTTGCTTATAAACAGTAGAATGCTGTAGAAGTAACCCTATGCAACTTCCAAAGCTGGATCATCAAGTATGATTCAGCTTCCACCTGTTCCCTAAAACACACTATACTTGGAACCCTGAGCCACTATGTTAGGAATAAAAATGCCCTCAGGCAGCCACCCTGCAAGGAAAAGAAGCCACATGGAACAGCCACAAATAGGTGCTTGAGTTGGCAGTCCTAGACTTCTGCTCCTCTCGGTCCAGGGAGCAGCCATGTGGGTCAACAAGCTTTCATGTGATCTCAGCCCCCTGCCATCAATTCACCCGCAGCACCTGCAGCTTTCAAATCTTGAGACCCGAGACACCATGAAACATAAATAAGTTGTCCCTTTTGTACTTTCTGTATTCCTGACCCACAGAATCCATGAATATTTTACCACAGTTGTTTTAAGCTACTGCGTTTGAGGGAAATTGATTATGCAGGAATAGTAAGTGGAACAGCCTCATAACAGGGTGCAATGGACTGAATGGTTATGTCCCCTCAAAATCCGTATGTTGAAATATTAACCCCCAAAGTGATGGTGTTAGGAGGTGGGCCCTTTGGGAGGTGACTACATCATGAGGGAAGAACCTATATATATATATATATATATATATATATATATATATATATTAGTGCCCTTTTAAAAGGGATCCCAGAGAGCTCTCTCTCACCCTCTTTGCACCATGGAACGATACAAGTAGAAGTTGGCAGTCTGCAACCTGGAAGAGGGTTCTCACCAGAACCTGACCATGCTGGCATTCTGATCCTGAACTTCCAGCCTCTAGAACTGTGAGAAATAAATTCCTGTTGTTTGTAAGCCAACAAGTCTATGGTAATTTGTTATAGCTGTCCAAACTAAGACCCAGGAATTTCTACTGCTGAGCTGGTCTCCCGGTGGCGTACTTCCCACAATGTTGCTAGCATCATCCTTCAACACTGAAAACTTAACCATGCTGTTTCCTGTAGGACTCCCCTTTATCAGCTCCTCATTGCTGCCACTGAATATTTTTTGTTTCCACCCTCACCTGGGCCCTCAACATGAATCAACAACCCTTTAATTCTTCTCTAGTCAATGAACTCTCTCACTACCTCAAGGTTTATTCTATCTTTCATCTTCAAGTCACTATTTCCATAACTATCAGTAAATTATATTGCCATTTACCTCACCAAGAAAGCCAACCACATTCAGGGGAGAATTACTTCAACTATCAATTCCCCATCCAAACTTAGTTGCATGCACACATAGCTTTGTTCCTTCCCTTCTGATTCATATAAGTAGTCTCTTCCCTTTGTCCAAAGAGGATAATCAGTTCTATGCTTTGGATCCCATTTTCCACAATTACCTCTGGAAACTTGCTCCAACAGTTAATCTACTCTATTGCCTAAATCTTCTAACTCTGCTAAACTCTTGGCCCCTGGCTGAATCTTTAAGAATACTTACATTTCTTCTATTATTTAAAAAAAAAAAAAAGTCCTCTCTTAAAATAAAAAAAACAAGCAAAAAAAAAAAACACCTCTCCCTTAAAACTCCTCTGCCTTCCAGTTATAAATCTCTGATAAATTATAGAATCTACAAATTTTTTTCCATTCTGTATGAGCACCACTTTGCCATGAAAGTTTGACATTTCTCCTACCAACAGATGGAGTCTCTCCCTCCATCCCTTAAAACTGGATTTCCTTGCAAATTGCAAGGAAAAAACTGGATTTCCTTGCAAATTTGGCTAATAGAATGCTGCCAACATGAGAGAAAGCCCAAGCCAGACTCTAGTTAGGGAGGCCCAGTTATTCCCGACATTACAAACATCACAGCCATCCCAGCTGAGGTCCCAGATGTAAGAGTGGGCTCAGGTGCACAGCATGAAGCAGAGATGAGCTATCCCAACTGAGCCCAGGCTAAGTTGCTGGCCCACAGATTTGTGAGCAAATAAATGATTGTTGTTTCAAGCCACCCAGTTTTGTGGTGACTTATTAGGTAGTAAAAGTTAACTGATACAGCAATTTATACCTAGAAGTAGGATGCTGCTGTAACAAAGCTCTAATAATACAGGTGGCATTGGCTTTAGAACCAGTAGGTAGGTAAAGGCTGAAAAAGCAGCAAGGAAACTATTAACAAAGTTATTGAAAAGATAAAAAATGGTGAAAAAACATTTTTCAGCATATGTACCTAAAGAAGTTATGGATTTGGCTAGAATATTAGGAGGCAGAGAGATAAAATTATTAATTGGCCACTCAGCTACATGTGACAAGAAGAGAGAAATGAACAAAGAAGGAACTGTTCTAATCCACAAGCTGAATTTTAACAAAATATAGAAGGCCCAGGATGTTCTGGGTTAGAAAATAAAGCTCTAACTTAATTCTAGTCTCAAACCATCAAAAGTTTATAAACGTAAATAGAGCCACAATCTAAAGATCAGAGTGAGGATGTGGCTATAAGACCCTTTGTTAATAACTCAGAAAGATTTAAGACGGTATATAGTAGATCTTCTCAGGTAGACAAAAGTGCTACTTAAGAGTCTTCAGTATGTCAAAGTAGAGAGAGAACTTTCAAATTTTTTTTTCTGTGACTTTTATCTAATGAAGTTGCTTTTATAATATGATGCACAGGAAACCCACAAAGTATTTAAAGGTAAAGTGTTTAAAGTTCATGTAACAATATGAACTGAAAGAGACTGAGACAGTTAAAAGTGAAAAGGGGTCTCTGGGTTTCCAGCTTTCTATGGCTAAGAAGCTGCTGAAAAACTATTCAGTGGCAAACACAGAGTAGTGTTTATTTCTTACATGAAAAGAAGGACATCTCAGGGGACAGATCCAAGCACCAAATGGGCAGAGTCAAGAGCCTCAAAGAAATATTGGACTAGGGGACCATGCCAAGGGAAGAGAATAGGCCTTAATCAAAGAATGCCCACTGACCTCAAGTTTGAGAACGTGGTAACTGGCACCCCACCAGATTTCAGAATTTCTACGGTCCAGAGTGTTATCTCCTTTCCATTCTTCCTTTTATAAATGGGAATGATTACTGCATTATTGTATGTCTGTATTGTATGCTGAATGTGTGTGGAGCAGATAAGTTTTCAATTCTGTTTACAGGTCTACACACAAGAAGACATACACAAAGAGTTTCATTTTCATCTAGACCTGATATAGCTTATGAGATCATGGACTGACATTTTCATGACAAAGTTAGATTAGAATTTTGGGGTTCTAAGATGGGCATGAGCACATTTAGTACATGAGAGGAATATGTGTAATTTGTAGACACAGGACACATGGTGGTAGGCTAATAAATGACCAAAAATGCTCTTATTTCTGCATGCATGCCCCTTTGCAATGTGACTCTGCCCTTCCTCCCGTTAAGACAGAAGTCTGCCTTTCTATCTCTCGATTACTAGATGAATTTGTGTCTTCTTTGACTACTAGAATTGGCAGAAGTGAAATTGAACAAATTTTTAGCATAGACCTCAAGAGGCATCACATAGAGCATATACCTCTTGCAATGATGCTATCTTGTGAACAAGCTTGACTCTCTTGAGAAGGAGAGAGTTTGTGTGAAAAGAGGTCCAGCTGCCCAAATTATCTCAGACATCCTAGTTGTTGCCCCAGACCATGAAGAGCCCAGCCAGCACCACATGAAACAGAGAAGCCATCCCACCTGAGCCCAGCTCAGTGCAAGCCCACAGAGCTGTGAACAAATTAAAATTGCTGTTTTATTTTTTATTTATTTATTTATGTTTTGCGGTACGCGGGCCTCTCACTGTTGTGGCCTCTCCCGTTGCAGAGCCCAGGCTCCGGACGTGCAGGCTCAGCAGCCATGGCTCACGGGCCTAGCTGCTCCGTGGCATGTGGGATCTTCCCGGACCAGGGCACGAACCCGTGTCCCCTGCATTGGCAGGCGGACTGTCAACCACTGCGCCACCAGGGAAGCAAAATTGCTGTTTTAAACCACTATGTTTTGGCATGGTTTGTTACACATGAATAGATAACTGGCACAAAGTCTTTCTTCTTATCTGAGCAAGCCAGTATCTTGAAAGAGTTTTACTTTAAAACTAGTTATTTACTTCCCTTTTTCTATGCTTTGTTTAGAAAACTACACCTACTTGTGTAGTTTTAAAATCCACAATTATTAATATCCTGATGTTGAAGAATACCTACCTTCAGTCACTTCACTTTGAAAAATCTCAGTCTTTTCTTATATACAATAGGATTAATAATGATAGTGTCTGTTGCATAAGATTTACTTTGAGAATTAAATGAGCTAATACATAGAACATGCTTTAAAAGGTACCTAGTATATAGCAAAAGCATGAACTATGCATATTGTTTTCTAATCATTATTAACATTCTACCTAAATTCCTGCTACTGTTATTTTGTATTTTACTCTTGTCCACAATCAAAACTATACTTAACTAGTAAAGCAGGTATATTAAAATTTAATACTAGAAATATCAAATATTATGATGGACTAGGAAAGAAATTTTTTTTTTAAAAAAAGGGATTTTTTTAGAAGAAATCTAAATTAGCAACCAGATACTCATTAGCCAACATGCTAATGATTATTTCTACACTGACTTATATCCTAGGCAAAAAAGGTTCATTACTCTCATCAGTCTAGAAAGGACTTTAGAGATATCTCGTCTACATCAGGTAAGCTGATACCCAAAGAGAATACAAGATTTGCTTGAGAACATACTGTAAATTATTTTGTCTTAGGGCTAAGACACAAGCGCCAGCGCAGGGTCCTGTGCTCTATACTATACTGTTTCACCACACTAAACTCCAACAGTGAACCTCGTGGGACCGTCAGAAGTGGTTCCAAGGCTAAAACAATTCTGTGGATTGTTCCAATTTCTGCCTGAAATTTAAAAAGCTAGAAAGCACACCTCTCACATCCTTACCAAAAAAGGAGTCTGGATATCTGAATCACAACTTTTCTTGAACTCGCTTGAGAGCTGAGTTCACAGAGAAAACAGCTAATCCAAAATTTTAGAATACACATGTGTCAGCAGGGAGAGAAAAGGCACTTGCTTACCTGAGACACCAATAAAAAAATTCAGCTAAAATTGTTAATAAATTGGTAAAGACAAATTTTGGTTAATGAGTGAATATCGAACTGCTAGGGCTGCAGACATAAATGGAATTTTCAGCTTCTTGCAGACCTTTCCCCTTCCACCTTCCCATTCAATAGGTTTTCACAAACGTATTAAACAAGAAACCTGAGAAAGTGTCCCTCATGGTACAAGCAATATATAAGGAAACAATAATCACTATAGAATAAAAATCCCACCCAGCTTCTCCTCTGGTACTCCCATAGAGCAAGAGCCTCAAACTTCTGTGAGAGGGGCAAAAATTACTGTCTCTTGAGGATAAGGGTGAAGGCCCATTGCAACAGGGAAAGCAACAGAAAAAAACCTTCAATGCCTGGGAAAGGGACAAATAATCCAGAACTATAGCCAGGGAAGGCATAGGAGCACTGATCTGATCACATCTCCAAGATCCAGAGACACAGTGCCTGCCCAAGACTGAGGTTTCATTAGAGCAACCAAGAAATCCCCTACCAGCTTTAACATGAGCCTATAAGCATTAAGTACCAAAGGGCAGAGGAATCCCACTGAGAAGTTACAAACACAGAAGAAAGGGTACAGCAGTAAAGGGAGACTTAAAGCTAAGGGTAGAGCCAACTTTAAGGAAAACCCTCTGGAAATCCTACCACCACTCAGAAAATAAGAGAGCACTTAGGAATCTGATGGCTGTAATGCACTGATTGGGTGCACTGTAAACCACCCAAATGCTGATCAAGAAAACAACTCAAATATGATTAACTTCTAAGTTGACTCATACTCCCACAACTAAAGGCTTAGAAGAGGAGAAGGCGTGCTTATTTCAAGGCATAAAATCTATTTACCTCAGTGTCTATTATCCTGCACAAGATGTCTGGCTGTGTTAGTCAGGGTCCTCCAGAGAAACAGAACCAATAGGATATATGTGTATATACAGAGAGAGAGAGGGAGAGAGATTTATTATAAGGAATTAGGTCATGCAGTTATGGAGGATGAAAAGTCCTAATACCTGTAGGTGAGTCTGTAAGCTAGAGATCCAGGAGAGCCAGTGATGTAGTTCCAATCCAAAGACGAGCAGCCTCAAGACACAGGAAGAGCATATATTTCAGTTCAACTTCAAAGGCAAGAAAAATCCAATGTCCCAGTTCAAAGGCAGTCAGGCAGCGGGAATTAACTCTTACTCGTGGGAGGGTCAGCATTTTGTTCTAGGCAAGATTTCAACTGATTGGATGAGGCCCTCCCACATTAGGGAGAGCAATCTGCCTTACTCAGTCTACTGATTTAAATGTTAATCTCACCCAAAACAAACTTCACAGAAATGCTCAGAATATTGTTTGACCAAATAACTGGGCATACTATGGACCAGTCAAATTGACGCATAAAACTAGCCTTCACAAGTCCACCCCTTGTCAACTTGGTTCCCACAGACATCTCCTTAAATCATACTTAATCTCCAAATAAAGACAATAAAAAGGTCATAATTCTGCCTAACAGCTATGATACAACTATGCGAACAACCAAAAAGTCACTAACCTCTTCCTCAGAAGAAGAGGTAAACTCCCTGAGAAATATTTAATTTTATTTTTGATTTCTTGTAACTTAAATACTATGCTGTAAAGTTAGTACATCTTATGTTACATGATAAGAGAATGAGAGGGAAGAAACCAAAGGTATTTGCTTAATATGTATATATATAAATACACATACACACACACAAACATTCATTACTAACTAAGGAGGAAACACTCATGACAGTTAGAGTGCTTGGTTCTGTAATTGGTCACATGGTTAGAGCTGGTGTGTATAATTACTTTCTTCCACTACCCATTCTATATTCCCTTTGTTTTCAGCAAGCATCTCAGCTTGTCGTGATTCTTTACCTGGTTGGGTGAGCCAAACCTTCATTTCTGCAGGGTCTGGGGCATCATTAGGCCTGCCTACATTGGGTTGTTGTAACTTTCCATTGACTTTAATCATAGAGCATGGTAATACTAAGAGAAACCCTAAGGGATCTCCTTTATTTCAGACATACTCTTCCTTACCTCCATTGTAGAGTAGTGGTGCAATGTCTCCTTGGTAGTCAGGATTATTCACCCCAGCTAGCAATGTAGCTCCCTTCTTTGGCAGTTAATTCAGAAGCATGAAGATTCTATAGTGGTTGGGTGAACATCTTATCTTCTATTTCAATAGATCATTGTTGTGTCTCCTGGTGGAAGCATTCCTTCCTTTGGAACTAAGACCTCTAGGCCAGCAGAATCTAATGTCACGGAAATGGGAAGTAAAAATTTTGCTAGTGGGTCACTAGAGGTGAGTGGTGCCACTCCTATTTCCACCACTCGATTCCTGGACTTATGAATCATAGTTATGGGAGAAACAGAACCATATATTGGACACTGATTCAGGTTCTGGAGAGCCTTTCCCAGCCCTAGAAGATATTATCACTTATTTGGAACTGTATCTGAGTCTTCAGAATGTCATTCTACCATTTTACTAAGCCAGCTTGTTTCAGGATAATGGGGAATTTTGTAAGACTAGTGAATTCCATGATCATGGGCCCATTGCTGAACTTCATCTGTTGTGAAGTGAATTCTTTGATTAGAATTCCCTGGAATACCATAATGATGGATACTGCATTCTGTAAGTCCAGGAATGTTTTAGCAGAAACACTGCATGCGGAAAAACGCAAACCTGTATCCGGAATAAGTGTCTGTTCCAGTGAGAGCAAAATGCTGCCCCTTCCATGATGGAAACGGTAGAAACAGTCCAATGTAATCAACTTGCCACCAGATAGCTGCTGGCTGATCACCTGTAGAACGGTGACATATCTGGGACTCAGCGTGGGTCTCGGATGGCAGGCACTCGGAGGTGTCTGTAGCCAGACTGGTCTTAGTGAGTGGAAGTCCATGTTGCTGAGCCTATGCGTAAATTCCATTCTTGCAACGATGGCTACTTGGTTTATGAGATCATTGGGTGATGATAGGGATGGCTAGAGAAAAAGGCTGATTGGTATCCACAAGACAGGTCATCCTATCCACTTGATTATCAAAATCCTCCTCTGTTGAGAGCACCCTGTGGTGAGCACTCACATGAGACAAAAATATATTCAATTTTTTTTCCATTCATAGAGGTCTATCTACATAACCTCTTCCCCAGATTTCCTTGAAACCAATTTTCCAATCATTTTCCTTCCAAACCTTTGACCATCAGCCAGACTGTTAGCCACAGGCCTTGAATTGGTATATAACTACTTACCTTTTTTCCCTTCCAAGCAAAATGAGCGACCAAGTGCACTGATCAGAGTTCTGCTCACTGGGAGGATTTCCCTTCACAACTGCCTTTCAGGGATATCCCAGAAAGGGGCTATAGTGTTATAGCTGTCCACTCTCAAGTGCTGCCTGCACTCCATGGAGAGCCATCTGCAAACCAGGCCCATGTGTTCTCTTCCTCTGTCAACTGGTTGTAGGAAACTCCTTATGAAGCCAAAGGTGCAGGCTGAGAGAGAGAAGGCATTGTAACAGCAGTGGGGACCATGGCTATTTGGCCCATTTCTTCATGTAACTTACTTATGCCTTCAGAGCCTGCTTGGACCCAATCACATATATACCAGTTCCAACTGATTGATGAAATGTTGCTTTGCATGACTAACTTTATAGCTTGGTGTTTCAGGTAACACCCAGTTCATGTTGAGCGACTCAGGTCAAATGGTAACTTGGTGGCACATGGTTAAGTGTTCAGTCTCTACTAAGGCCCAGTAGAAGTCCAAGAGCTGTTTCTCAAAAGGGAAGTAGTTATTTGTAGAGGATAGCAGAGTTGTGGTCCAAACTCCTAAGAGCCTACACTGCAATTCACCCATAAGAACCTGCCAAAGGGTCCGAAGAGCTTCCCTATCTGCCGCTGCCACTTCAAGCACTATTGGATCTGCTTGATCCAATGGCCCAAATCGCAGAGCAGCTTGCACAGCAGCGTGAACCCATTCCAGAGTCTTCTTTTGTTCTGGGCCCCATCAAAACTAGCAGCTTTTTGGGTCACTCAGTAAATGGACTGAAATAGTATGTTGCCTCCAAAATCCAAACAGGCACAGTGCCTCTTTTGTGGTTGTAGGATGAGCCAGTTGCACAAAATTATCCTTCTCCTTGGAAAGGTTATCACTGCATGCACCACACTGCTGGACCCCCTAGAATTTTCACTGAGTTAGAAAACCTCTGAATTTTTGTCATATTTATTTTGCCCCCTCTAACTCGCAAATCTCTGGCTAATAAGTCTAGAGAAGTTTCTATTTGCTCACTAGGTCCAATCAGCACAATGTCATCAATGTAACTTACAAGTGTGGTTTCGTGTACCCCAATGTTCATTGCAGCACTATTTACAACAGCCAAGACCTAAATGCATGGAAGCAACCTAAATGTCCATTGACAGATGAATAGATAAAGACGATGTGGTATATATATATATATAATGGAATACTACTCAGCCATAAAAAAGGATGAACTAATGTCATTTGTTAAGCCCTATACCTTCAAGTCTTTGCACCCCTGTTTAACCTTGCAAAGTGCCTCATCCCAACCCTCAGCACTTCCAGCTCCCCATCCTGCTCTACTTTTGTTTTCTTCAACACATACCACCTTTAACTTCTTAAAAACTTTTCTTATTTATTAAAAAAAAGAAAGAATGCTGTTTGCAGCAACATGGATGGCCCTAGAGATTATCATGCTAAGTGAAGTAAGCCAGACAAATATCATATGATATCATTTATATGTGGAACCTAAAAAAAATGGTACAAATGAACTTATGTACAAAACAGAAATAGACCCACAGATATAGAAAACAAACTTATGGTTACTAAAGGGGAAAGGAGGAAGGGATAAATTAGAAATTTGGGATTGACATATATACACTACTATATATAAAATAGGTAACCATCAAGGACCTATTGTATAGCACAGAGAACTATACTCAATATTTTATAATAACCTATAAGGGAAAAGAATCTGTAAAAGAACATATATATTATAATATATACACACATATATATATATAACTTAATCATTTTGTTGTACACCTAAAACTAACACAACATTGTAAAGCAACTATATTTCAATAAATAAATTCAATAAAGAATGAAGTTGATCAGCACATATTAATGAGAAATGTCTATATTTTTAAGTAATAAATCAAACTCCAACCAGTTTAAAAAAAACCTCAGGTGGATGTATTATTCAAACTGCTAAAAAACAAAAACAAAGAAAATCTTAAAGACAGCCATAGAAAAAGGACACATTATACATGACATGAATAAAAGACTAGTCAAAAACTATACAAGAAAGAAGACAGTGGAAGGACATCTTTAAAGTGCTAAAAGAAATAAACTCTTAAACCAAAAATCTAAATCTAGTGAAAATATCTTTCAAAAATGAAAGAGATATCAAGACTTTCTCATTTAAACAAAGTAGAGAAAATTGTCAATAGATCTGCATTACAAGAACTGATAGAGTTCTTTAGGAAGAAGAAATATGATAGCACACAGAAATCTGGATATAAATGAACACATGAAATGGAATAGATGAAGTAAAATAAAATTTTTCATTTATTTGAATTATATTAAAATTTAACTGACCATTTAAAGCAAAAAGAACAGCAATGTATTGTATATGTATAGCATACATAAATATAAAACACAACAGCACAAAGGATGAGTAGAAACAATTCAGAATATACTGTTCTAATGGTTAACACTGCATGTGAAGTGTATAATATTATTTGAACATAGATTCTGTTTAATTAGAGACGTACATTGTAAATCCTAAGGCAACCACTAAAAGAATGAAAGCAATTCAATGTCCTTTTTATATTCTTTGATTTTGCTACAATAATAAACTAAATAGCTGGGAATAAATTAATGACTTGAATGCCTAATTTTTCTATCAGATATTTACTGCCTTTAGGTATTTATTTGTATAAACCTCTTAACTATCTCTAAGCTCATGTAAATACTCACAATTAACATGGCTATATCCCATAATTAAGCACTTATTCACTTATTATTTCAGGGGGATTGTCTTTTCACAAAGACTGTAATTTTCTTGATATTAGAATTTTGCTTTGCTTTTATAAACCTTAAATCTAGCAGAGCTCTCAGCACATAACATGTGTTAAGCCAAGTATTATTTATAGATGAAAGTCTTGGTGGTAAATGATGGGTTTTGCTGAACTTTCTCTGCTGTCCCAGTCCTTTGCTAGACCTGGTACTGACTTCTAACCACCAGCAGAGATGCTACAATAATATAGTTTCATCTGTCACTGGGATATTCATGTCAACCCTAAATGCAAGCTGGACTTAGCATATTTCTGACATTAGCTATATCTTGCTTCTCAACAAAGAAGATACGTTTTTGTTAATGTTATCAGTCGTCTTTGTTTCGTTTGAAGTACTAAGGGAAATCAATAAAACAAAACAAGATATCAAGGACTATTACAGATCTTCTTGTATTATAAGTGGGAGTGTGGTTAGATTGGATGAACTGCTCATGCTCTTTTAATTATTCATTTTTTTCACATCTTTTTTGGAGTATAAATGCTTTACAATGTTGTGTTAGTTTCTGCTGTACAACAAAGTGAATCAGCTATATGTATACATATATCCCCATATCCCCTCCCTCTTGAGCCTCCCTCCCACCCTCCCTATCCCATCCCTCTAGGTCATCACAAAGCATCAAGTTGATCTTGTGCTATGCAGCAGCTTCCCACTAGCCATCCATTTTACAATTGGTAGTGTATATATGTCAATGTTACTCTATCACTTCATCCCAGCTTCCCCTTCCCACCCTGTGCCCTCAAGTCCGTTCTCTACGTCTGCATCTTTATTCCTGCCTTGCCACTAGGTTCATCGGTACCGTTTTTTTTAAATTCCATATATATGTGTTAGATACAGTATTTGTTTTTCCCTTTCTGACTTACTTCACTCTGTATAACTAGATTCTAGGTCCATCTACCTCACTACAGATAACTCAATTTCGTTCCTTTTATGGCTGAGTAATATTCCATTGTATATATGTGCCACATCTTCTTTATCTATTCATCTGTCGATGGACATTTAGGTTGTTTCCCTGTCCTGGCTATTGTAAATAGTGCTGCAGTGAACATTGTGGTACATGTCTCTTTTTGAATTATGGTTTTCTCAGGGTATATGCCCAGTAGTGGGATTGCTGGGTCATATGGTAGTTCTATTTGTAGGTTTTAAAGGAACCTCCATACTGTTCTCCATAGTGGCTGTATCAATTTACATTCCCACAAACAGTGCAAGAGGGTTTCCTTTTCTCCACACCCTCTCCAACATTTATTGTTTGTAGCTTTTTTGATGATGGCCACTCTGACCAGTGTGAGGTGATTGTGGTTTTGATTTGTACTTCTCTAATGATTAGTGATGTTGAGCATCTTCTCATGTATTTGTTGGCCATCTGTATGTCTTCTTTAGAAAAATGTCTATTTAGGTATTCCACCCATTTTTGGATTGGGTTGTTTGTTTTTTTTTATATTGAGCTGCATGAGCTGCTTGTATATATTGGAGAGTAATACTTTGTCAGTTGCTTCATTTACAAATATTTTCTCCCATTCTTGTTTATGGTTTCCTTTGCTGTGCAAAAACTTTTAAGTTTCATTAGGTCCCATTTGTTTATTTTTGTTTTTATCTCCCTTGCTGTGATTTATGTCATAGAGTGCTCTGCCTATGTTTTCCTCTAAGAGTTTTATACTGTCTGGCCTTACATTTAGGTCTTTAATTCATTTTGAGTTTATTTTTGTGTATAGTGTTAGGGGGTGTTCTAATTTCATTCTTTTACATGTAGCTGTCCAGTTTTCCCAGCACCACTTATTGAAGAGGCTGTCTTTTCTCCACTGTATATTCTTGCCTCCTTTGTCAAAGATAAGGTGACCATATGTGCATGCATTTATCTCTGGGCTTTCTATCCTGTTCCTTGATCTACATTTGTGTTTTTGTGCCAGTACCATACTGTCTTGATTACTGTAGCTTTGTAGTATAGTCTGAAGTCAGGGAGCCTGATTCCTCCTGCTCCATTTTTCTTTCTTAAGATTGTTTGGCTATTCAGGGCCTTTTGTGTTTCCACACAAATTGTAAAATTTCTTGTTCTAGTTCTGTGAAAAATGCCACTGGTAATTTGATAGGGATTGCATTGAACCTATAGATTGCTTTAGGTAGTATAGTCATTTCTGCAATGTTGATTCGTCCAAGCCAGGAGCATGATATATCTCTCCATCTGTTTATGTTATCTTTGATTTCTTTCATCAGTGTTTTATAGTTTTCTGAGTACAAGTCTTTTGCCTCCTTAGGTAGGTTTATTTCTAGGTATTGTATTCTTTTTGTTGCGATGGTAAATGGGATTGTTCTCTTCATTTCTCTTTCTGATCTTTCATTGTTAGTGTATAGGAATGCAAGAGATTTCTGTGCATTAATTTTGTATCCTGCAATCTTACCAAATTCATTGTTTACTTCTAGTAGTTTTCTGGTGGCATCTTTAGGATTTTCTACATATAGTATCATGTCATCTGCAAACAGTGACAGTTTTACTTCTTCTTTTCCAATTTGTATTTCTTTTATTTCTTTTTCTTCTCTGATTGCCAATACTATGTTTAGTAATAGTGGCGAGAGTGGACATCCTTGTTTTTTTCCTGATCTTAGAGGAAATGCTTTCAGTTTTTTACCATTGAGAATGATGTTTGCTGTGGGTTTGTCACATATGACTTTTATTATGTTGAGGTAGGTTCCCTCTGTGCCCACATTCTGGAGAGTTTTTATCATGAATGTGTGTTGAATTTTGTCAAAAGCTTTTTCTGCATCTACTAAGATAATCACATTGTTTTTATTCTTCAGTTTGTTAATATGGTGTATCACATTGATTGATTTGCATATATTGAAGAATCCTTGCACCTCTGGGATAATTATCACTTGATCATGGTGTATGATCCTTTTAATGTGTTGCTGGATTCTGTTTGCTAATATTTTGTTAAGGACTTTTGTGTCTATATTCATCAGTGATATTGGTCTATAATTTTCTTTTTTTGTGATATCTTTATTTGGTTTTGGTATCAGGGTGATGGTGGCCTCATAGAACGAGTTTGGGAGTGTTCCTCCCTCCACAATTTTTTGGAAGATTTTGAGAAGGATAGGTGTTAACTCTTCTCTAAATGTTTGATAGAATTCACCTGTGAAGCCATCTGGTCCTGGATTTTGTTTGTTGGAAGCTTTTTAATTACTGTTTCAATTTCATTACCTGTGATTGGTCTGTTTATATTTTCTAAATTCTTCCCGGTTCAATCTTGGAAATTCCAAGAATTTGTTCATTTCTTCCAGGTTGTCCATTTTATTGGCATACAGTTGCTTGTAGTAGTCTCTTATTATATTTTTTATTTCTGCAGTGTCAGATGCAATCTCTCCTTTTTCATTTCTAATTTTATTGATTTGAGTCCTCTCCCTTTTTTTTTTTTTTTTGATGACTCTGGCTAAAGGCTTATCAATTTTGTTTATCTTCTCAAATAATCAACTTTTAGTTTTTTTGATCATTGCTATGCTTTTCTTCATTTCTATTTCATTTATCTCTGCTCTGATCTTTATGATTTCTTTCCTTCTACTGACTTTGGGTTTTCTTTGTTCTTCTTTTTCTGGTTGCTCGAGGTGCAAGGTTAGATTGTTTATTCAAGATTTTTCTTGTTTCCTGATGTGAGCTTGAATTGCTGTGAACTTCCCTCTTAGAACTGCTTTTGCTGGATTCCATAGGTTTTGGATCATCGTGTTTTTGTTGTCATTTGTTTCTAGGTATTTTTAAATTTCTTCTTTGATTTATTCAGTGATCTCTTAGTTATTTAGCAGCACACTGTTTAGCCTCCATGTATTTGTGGTTTTTACTGTTTTTTTCCATTAATTAATTTCTAATCTCATAGCATTGTGGTCAGAAAAGATGCTTGATATGATTTCAATTTTCTTAAATTTTGCAAGGCTTGATTTGTGACCCAAGATGTGATCTATTCTGGAGAACATTCTGTGTGCACTAGAGAAGAGAGTGTATTCTTCTGCTTTCTGGTGGAATGTCCTAAAAATATCAATAAAATCTATGTGGTCCATTGTGTCATTTCAAGCTTGTGTTTCTGTATTTATTTTCTGTCTGGATAATCTGTCTATTGCTGTAAGTGGGGTGTTAAATTCACCCTCTATTATTGTGTTACTGTCGAATTTCCATTTTATGGCTGTTAGCATTTGCCTTATGTATTGAGGAGCTCCTATGTTGGGTGCATAAATATTTACAATTGTTATGTTTTCTTTTTGGATTGATCCCTTGGTCGTTATGTAATATCCTTCCTTATCTATTGTTAGAGCCTTTATTTTAAAGTCTATTTTATCTGATATGAGTATTGCTACTCCAACTTTCATTTGATTTCCATTTCCATTGAATATTTTTTCCATTCCCTCAGTTTCAGTCTGTATGTGTCCCTAGGTCTGAAGTGGGTTTCTTGTAGACAGCATATATAAGGGTCTTGTTTTTGTATCCATTCAGCCAGTCTGTGTATTTTGGTTGGGGCATTTAATCCATTTACATTCAAGGTGATTGTTGATATGTATGTTCCTATTACCATTTTCTTAATTGATTTGGGTTTGTTTTTGTGGGTCTTTTTCTTCTCTTGTGTTTCCTGCTTAGAGAAGTTGCTTTAGCATTTGTTGTAAAGCTGAAGGTGCTGAATTCTCTTAGCTTTTGCTTGTCTGTAAAGCTTTTTATTCCTCCATCGAATCTGAATTAGATCCTTGCTGGGTAGAGTAATCTTGGTTGTAGGTTTTTCCCTTTCATCACTTTAAATATGTCCTGCTACTCCCTTCTGGCTTGCAGAGTTTCTGCTCAAAGATTAGCTGTTAACTTTATGAGGTTTCCCTTGTATGTTATTTGTTGCTTTTCCCTTGCTGCTTTTAATATTTTTTCTTTGTATTTAATTTCTGATACTTTGATTAATAGGTTTCTTGACGTGTTTCTCTTTGGGTTTATCCTGTATGGGACTCTCTGTGCTTCCTGGACTTGATTGACTATTTCTTTTCCCATGTTAGGGAAGTTTTCAACTATAATCTCTTCAAATATTTTCTCAGACCCTTTCTTTTTCTCTTCTTCCTCTGAGACCCCTATAATTCAAATGTTGGTGCATATAATGTTGTCCCAGAGATCTCTGAGACTGTCCTCAATTCTTTTCATTCTTTTTTCTTTATTCTGCTCTGCAGTAATTATTTTCACTATTTTATCTTCCAGGTCACTTATCCATTCTTCTGCCTTAGTTATTCTGCTATTGGTTCCTTCTAGAGTATCTTTAATTTCAGTTATTGTGTTGTTCATCACTGTATGTTTGCTCTTTAGTTCTTCTAGATCTTTGTTAAACGTTTCTTGTATTTTCTCCATTCTGAGATTTGGGATCATCTTTACTATCATTACTCTGAATTCTTTTTCAAGTAGGTTGCTTATTTCATCTTCATTTATTTGGTCTTATAGGTTTTTACCTTGCTCCTTCAACTGTAACATATTTTTGGCGTTTTTGTTTTTGTTTTTTTTTTTGATGGGTGGAGTTGTATTCCTGTCTTACTGGTTGTTTGGCCTGAGGCATCCAGCATTGGAGTTTGCAGGCAGCTGGGTAAAGCTGGGTCTTGACTGAGATGAGGACCACCGGGAGGTCTCACTCCAATATTCCCTGGGATTTGAGGTCCTCTGTTAGTCCAGTGGTTTGGACTCAGCATTTCCTCCACAGAAGCTCAGGCCAAACCTCTGGCCTGGGAACCAAGATCCCGCAAGCCACATGGCATGGCAAAAAAAAAAAAAGAAAAAAGAAAAAAAGGAGCAGTACAATAACAAAGAATAAAAATAAAACAAAATTCGAATGCAAATTCCGCATCCTCCTAGTCTGCCATCTTGACTCCGCCCTTAATTATTCATTTTTTATTAAAGAAGAGTTGCTTTACAATATTATATTAGTTCCAGGTATATAGTATAGTGGTCCAGTGTTTTTACAGATTATACTTCTCTAAAGTTATTGTAAGATAATGGCTATAATTTCCTGTGCTATACAGTATATCTTTTTGCTTATATTTTTACATGTGGTAGCTTGTATTAGAGAAATGTAAATCAAAACAGCAATGGGATATCACCTCACACCTGTCAGAATGACTGTCATCAAAAAGTCTACAAATAACCAATGCTGGAGAGGATGTGGAGAAAAGGGAACCCTAGTACAATATTGGTAAGATTGTAAATTGGTACAGACACTATGGAAAACAGTATGGAGGCTTTCGAAAAGCTAAAAACAGAACTACCATATGATCCAGCAATTCCACTACTGGGTATATATTTAGGAAAAATGAAAGCACTATTTCAAAAAGAGGCATACATCTCAGTGTTCACAGCAACACTATTTACAATTGCTGAGATATGGAAGCAACCTAAGTGTCCATCAATAGATGAATGGATAAAGAAGTGGTTATATATATATATATATATATATAGTAGTCTACATATACACAGTGGAATATTACTCAACCATAAAGAAGAATGAAATTCTGCCATTTGCAGCAACTTGGATGGACCTGGAGAATATGATAGTTCCTTAGTGAAATAAGTCAGACAGAGAAAGGTAAATGCTGCACAATCTGTTCTAAATGTAAAATTCTGTGATTTGCTTCTTATACCTCCATTCATAATGGCAGCCCATGCCACAAAGAAAATACCACGGTTGTAATGGAAAAAGCAAGCTGCTAACAAGGCCTGTCCTTACAGTCAGGAGACTTGATTAATGATTGAATTTGTATTTACTTTTTGGTGGAGGGAGTCAAATCTACTCTATCCAATACAGGCACATGAAGAGTACTCAGTTCCTGAATCTCAGGCAGCATAGCTAAGACAGAGGGTTAAATGACTGAAACCCAGAGACAAAGAAAAGAGGGACAGTTTTTGGGCCAGGTTGATGTATTTTATTATCTGACACTGGAGAAAAATGATAGCAGAACCCAAAACAGGAAGACTTATTTTTTTATTTGGCTACTGAATGCAAATAGTGGAACAAATAAGTGCTGATTTATGAAGGACATACCATGGAAATAGACAAGCTTACAGACATGTTTTTTTCACCTGTGAAGTCAGAAAATGAAAATACATATTTCCAGGAAAGAATAAAGAAGGGGGAAAAAAAGGTCTTTTTTTTTAGAGGAAAGAAATAACCCTGTTTTTTATATTGCATTTTGGTTAAACATTAATCGGCTTGAGATATTTTACTCTGATTGTTGGTACTTCAAGACCACAAGCTTCTAAATTACTCATGTAAAACAAATCTTGGTGAAAAAAAACGTAACTTTCCAAAAAAGTGAGGCAATTAAAACTTTTAGAATGTACAGTGGCTTTTTATATATTAATGCCCATCCTACTATAAATCTTATTATGTTTGACAGTTTAATGATAAAATCAACTTTCTAAGCTTGTTTTCTTTTTTCTGTGTATTCCAAGACAATTCTAATGAGATGTGAAATGTATAGAGATAAAATATGTTAAAACTGAGAAAACTCATGTTCTATAGTTATGCCAGTTATCAATTCTCTAGCTACTATCTTTGTCATTCCTTTTTATTATCATTATTACTTTGGAGTTTTTAAACACATAGTATCTTAAAAAATAGAATCAGAAAGTTGATATTGAATAACTGACTGCAATACCTGGGATGCTGTAACTAGTATATGTACAGTGAGAGCAAAATTTTAGATTAATTCATTTAAGAATAGAAAATAATAAACTTTTAAGAAAAATAGGTTAAATATAGTTATATGTTGTTATATACCACCACTGTTTGGTCATCAACCTCTGCTTCAATTCATTCCAATACCTAATTCTACAGCACACATATTAGTAGTAGTAGGACAATATATAAGGAAGACTGATTAATAAGTTGCTTTCTAATGCCTGATATAAATCATTAGGAAAATTTATATTATAAAAAATGTGAAGAAATACTCTAGTGATCTTTCACTGCTAGCTATTTCCCCACATGCAGCACCTGCAAATTATCTTTTCCAAGACTTTCTGTGTGCCCTTATCTTTGTTGCTATCAGTATGGACCAAAACCAAAATTAAAATCCCCATAAATTCCTGCGACTGGTGGAATCAAAACAAGAAGTTACAATTATATCTTCAGGGATCTTCCTGAAATATATTTTCTTAGAGATACTCCATTTACAATATGTAGTTTTTTCTTATAGGCTATTTCTTTGCTGGTAGTTGTTTAGAAATTAGCTCTAATAATGGTGTTACTTCACTGGTATCAATAACGTGTTTTGAGACATTAACAAAATCATAATTATGGAATTATTTTCATGTCTGTTCAGCTATTCTTTATTAAATGCCTATTATGCACCAGGCACTGCACTAAGTAATGGAAATACAATGTTAATCAAATAAGACACAGTTTCAGATTTCTCACAATTTCTGGTCTTGCACAGGATATGTAGTGAGAAAGGCAATAATGCTGAGGAAAAGTGTTAGCTTTATGATAGCTGATGGAGTACATATCAACAGGAGCCCAATGTTGCCTAGGATATCAAGGAAGGCTTCTCTGACAAGGTGATACTTAAATTGAGATATTAAGCATGAATAGAATTTAGTTAGATGAAGAGGTTTGGGGGAGCACTTAAAGGAAGAAAGTAACAAATTCTGGGCAATAGGAGAAATATTTTAGCAGGATCAGAGGCAAGGTGAGTTGAATAAAGTAAAACATAAGGAACATGGAAACAGGAGGCTGTAAGATGAACCCAAACCAAGCCACTTAAGGTCATGTAACTCCTGTTAGAGAGTGTTTTATGCTAAGTTAGAGTACTGAGTGATTTCATTCAGAAAGATGATATCATTAAATCTACATTTTCAAAAGATTATTCTCTGTGCATCAATTTCTTCATATGCAATAGAGATAATGTGGTCTCTTGTAGCTTTCAAATTCTGTGAGACATAAGTTAAAAGTTCAACAATCTACATATTTGAGTAATTGTGATTCCAAAGAACCATTGGCTTGGGTGACAAAATTCATTATGTGAGATGTCAAAGAATGCCTATGGAGAACTGAGTCCGGAAAAAGATATGAACTTATCTCCTGAGGCTTCCCTTGGGCAATCTGGGTGATGGCAGAACAGTGGACACAACCAAAAAACATTCTGTATATGCTATCCAGCCATGCACTCATATTTTAGCCTTGCACACAGAAAAAAAAAAAAAAATATATATATATATATATATATATATATTCCTTTTATCAATAAACAAGAGTCCAGGATCCTGAGTCCTTCATACCAGTGAGACTATAAATAAAGATATTACTAATAATATTAATAATACTTAAACACTACGTGTCAGGAGCTTTGTCAAGTTTTTTTTTAATAGAGTATTTCATCTGAACTTAACAACAACTGTGTAAGTCGTGTACTACTGTTATCATCGTTCCCATTTTAAAGATGGGAAACTAAAACACAAAAAGTTGCACCTGTTGCCCCAGTTTACACAGGTATTGTGAGGCTGAAGCAAGATTTCCACCCCACCATTCTTTAGAATTTGATGCTCTAACATCCAATAACACTAAATGTATTTACTCACATGCACACCCTTGTCCCACTTAAGTTATGTTTTGGGAGGTGAAAGACAGGAGTGCAAAGGTGCCTCTGAAAGCATGGGGTCCACCGGGCCTTAGGTAAATGTAAAGAAGCCACTGTCTACCCTTGAGGTAGTACTGCTCCCGCCTCTGCATCACAGTATTGATTAGGAAAAGACAGTACATTTAGGGGCTAACTGGTAGGTTATATTCCATTAAGAAGCTGACGTACAAACAATAAAGGACAAGCTATCTTTTTCATAAAATTCAGAATGTTATTCACTAATCATTTTCATTATTTTCTGGCAGGAAATTCTTATTCTTCCTCCAGGTGTTAATGTAATTTTTATCAGCTCAGGTTTTCCTGCAGGTCACAGGGTTGCATTCTTGTAGAGAGATAGTGGGGAGAAAAAGAAATGCCCATTAAGAGAAATTTCTGGTCACACATGTCACACATATGGTTTCATATCCACACACTGAGAATTTTAAGTCTGAAAAGGGATACTTCGCCTGCTTTATCTATAAGTCTTCACCCATTCCTCCCTCTCTAAAAAAACAGAAGGCAGTGAAAGAGTGTAGATTTCATATGCAGTTGTAGAGTTGTTCATTTAGATAGCCTGGTCAACTAGCGACTTAGGGAATGCTTCTTCCCCATTCCAAATGATCCCTTCCCTGCACAGACCTACCATTATTGTAATCTTCATGGCATCTCTTTACAGTTTTTTCTTTCCCAGGGAAAAATGATTTATCTGACTGGGAATTTGCATGCAAAAAATTGTATCCCAGGATCATATTCTCGCACAATAAGATAACATTAGAATATTAATAATTAGGAACTCGTGTGTTTAAAAATATATGCATTTCATAGTTTTAAATAATTTATTAATCAAATATTGTGATGAATACTAAAAAAATATTTAGAACTGAAACAAAGTTTAAACATTACATACCAAGTTTTATGAGATATACATAACAAAATATCAAGACAGGAATGTATAATATTAATTGTATACCTTAGAGAAAAGGGTAACTGAAAATTAATGGGATTATCATTCAACTGATACAGTTAGATAAAGAATAACATAGCAAAAAATAAAAGTAGGCAAAAGAATGAATATAATAAAAAGAGGACAAATTAGTGAAATGAAAAATCACTATAAACATAATTTGCTATTTTAACAGAGTAATAAAACATAGAATCTTCTAGCATGATTGATCAAGAACAAAAGAGAAGACACAGAGATTTGATATCAGGAGTATTATAATATTACTCAGTTAGTAGATCTTTCTGTGACAGCATAGTCACAAAGATGGCAACGCTCCCCATAGTAATCTCTATATTTGATGCAATTCCAACAGAAATTCTAAAAGGATTTTCACCAAACTTGAAAAACCCATCCTAAAATTATTTTGGAAACAGAGTTAAAATTTGATAAAGTAGTATTTCAAGAATAAGGAGGAGGAGGAGGTAGAAGAAAAAGAGTAAACAGTAAAGAAAGAAAAAAAGCAGGCGATTAAGAGAAAGATACACTCTTTCCAACAGCTCTCCAGAATTTCTACAAAGTTATAAAACTTAGAAGAGAATACTGATACAGTATAAAAATAGATTAACAAGTATAAAATCTGACCAATGTACAAATGGCAGCTTGGTACTTGATGGCGGTTACATTACAGGTTCGTTGATATATCAAATAAAATGAACATACAGGGCTTCCCTGTTGGCGGAGTGGTTGAGAGTCCACCTGCCAATGCAGGGGACACGGGTTCGTGCCCCGGTCCGGGAAGATCTCACATGCCACGGAGCCTTCGCGTCCGGAGCCTGTGCTCCGCAACGGGAGAGGCCACAGCAGTGAGAGGCCCGCGTACCACAAAAAAATAAAAATAAATAAAAAATAAACGTACAAAAGTGATGGTTGCTTTGAAAATAGCCAGGTCATGGCAATTTCAATAAGAGTAGTTTAAATAAATGCTTGTTTGGAGTGAGATGAAGAAAGAACAAGAGGCAAAGAAGTAGACAGTCTTTATCAAATTTTTAAAAATTTTCTACTATTATAGGCAAGAGGAGACATGGAGGTAGAGAGATGACATGGGTTCAAAGGAGGACATTTTTTTTTTAGCTGTGAAGGACTCTAGAGCATAACTCTGTGCTAACTGGGTTATCTAACGTAGGAGGAATTGTTGATACAGGAGAAAGGAGTTGGGGGTGGGTAACTGTATATGTAAATCCTTGAGTAGATGAGAGAAGATGCAATACAGAGTGTAGGTGGAGGATTCACTTTACTAGTAGGGAAAATACTTTCATAGTTACATAAAGGAAGAAAAAATATGGGAACAGATGAATTTAGTGATACAAAGATGAAGAATTCCCATCTGATTGCTGACCCTGCCCTTACTGGTTGGGTGACCTGAAGAAATACCTCTACTTTTTGAGCCTTGGGTTCTTGAAACAGAAATGGAAAGAGGGTATTCCCTCATAGCATTTTGTGATGATGTGTATAAGGCATTTAGCATACTGCCTGGTGGGTAACTAGTGTGCAGTAAATTACAGGCACTCTTACTCAAGACAACAGTCTGAGGAAGGCACCAGAATCCACTAGAACTTGCTGAAAACTTTAGTGTGGATTAGCTTTCTGTCACTTATAAGTAAAAAGTACAATTTTGATAGGTTAAAAGAGACTAAGAAAAGGTTAGATAATTAGGGCTGTCAGAGCCAGACTCTTAGAGCAGTTAAAGCTTGGGTTAAGAATCACAAGTGATGGGACTTCCCAGGTGGCGCAGTGGTTGAGAGTCCGCCTGCCGATGCACGGGATACAGGTTCGTGCCCCGGTCCGGGAAGATCCCGCATGCCGCAGAGCGGCTGGGCCCGTGAGCCATGGCCGCTGAGCCCGCGCGTCCGGAGCCTGTGCTCCGCAACGGGAGAGGCCACAACAGTGAGAGCCCCGCGTACCGCAAAAAAAAAAAAACAACAAAGAACCAGGAGGAAAGCCTCCAAACACCTCATGAAAGCACCCGCAGAGGGTACTGTTCATACCTGCCAGGCCCCAAATGCATAAAAACATTTTATCAGAGTGCCAAGTCAGCAAAAACATCAGAACACCTTCACTTTTCTCTCCCCCAAGCTCCTTCCCCCACTCAGGGCAAGAAAAAGGAGAGAAAAAGTAAAAGCCAACCATGTTCCCTTCTACAAAGACAAGTGTCCTGCACATGCTTCAAAGCCAACAAGAACATATTTTATAAGATATATGAAGTCATTGGCCTTCCAGAAAGAGCAGAGCTGATTTAAAATATGAGAAAGAGATTTATAGGGAAAATAGGACCCACAAAAACAAAGCAAATTTTAAAATATATTTAAACCTTCATTGTTTTATTTAGCTATTTTTAATAGTTATATCCTAAAGACAGTAAGGAAGTCTTCAGTCCTAACTTCAGTCTGTAAAACCATCTCAGAACAGAGATACAGAAGACCAAACTCCATTGCACCTTTGCAGGAATAATCAGGGGTGAGATGGTGTGAACACCATATGGTAATGCTAAATTATTTTCCATTCCAAGGGAATTAAAAGAATTTAAATGCTAGTCAGCAGCAACACAACCAAGTAGTAGTCAAATTAAATCATTTCTATTCAATTCACCGAGAAAAAATATTATTTTATCCAACCTGTACTAGGAAAAAATAAATTTTTTTAACTCTTGAAACAACTGATTCTAATGGAGGGCAAATAAGAAAGTTGGGTTGATGGGCAATGAAGAGGAGCCCCCATGAGAACAAAGGAATTGGAATTAATAAAGGTATAGACAGAGATGGTGCTCATTGAGTCTTCTGTGCTATCATGTTATAAAATATTGTCATTGGAAAGGGAATAGCTATCTCATTTTACAGATAAGGAGACTAGGGTCCAGAAAGATAAATTAATTTACTTATGGTCAGAAAAGAGACTCAAGCCTAGGTCTTTGGATTGTAAATATTGAGGCTATTCCTCTCCATTTCTCTGAACTTGCCTTCAAAGTAAGCATCAGTAGGATGTTCTTAGAGAAGAACATTAAAAATAAGCCATAGGGGAAGAATCCTAAAAGTCAAGAGAACAGAAAGATAAATACTCATGAATAAATAGAAACAAAATGTTTCCACTGTGAAAGGTTTACTCTCTGCAGACCAGTAAGTTTTAGGAGTATGAGAATAAGTGAATAACCAATAAAAGAATATAATCTCTTAACACGTGGTTCAAGAAGGCTTCAATAAGGCATGAGAGATTTGAGGTTGAGAAAAAGTTTGTTAAAAGCTTTGAGCCACTTTGAATGAGGGAATATTCTAAATATAAGGAAATACTGTCACTTCTTTTTCTGTAGAATCTAGGACATGTGGTTTATTAACTTGATTTTCATTGTAAGAATGAAAAAAAAATTACCATTTTTCTCCCTCGTGAGGTGTTTTCTGTAGAGAGACATCCTAATCTTTTCCTACTCACTTTGTATGGTCTTCCATTCCTATTCATTCTTCTACAAGAGATAATTAAGTCCAGCTGTGCTCAGCACTGATCATGGAAATAGATGGCAAGAGATTGGATGGATATGACAACAGAGCAAGACTCCACACCCCAGATCTTATGCTGAGGAGTTAGGAGGAAAAGGAGCTCCTGACTGAGGATTTCGAGAGACGCTCTTCTCCCTCAGAAGGCTCGGGGGCCAGCCTCATCACCTGCCTTGGATTTGCCTCTCAGAGATTAACAGAGAAGTGGAATCCAGAATTCTCTCTGACAAAAGCATACCACTCCTATGACTGGCTGAGGCAAAGACTTGAAGAGCCTCTCCATATACAACCTTTGAAAGAAACACGATCTGAAAGCTCTGACTGACTCTGTTAATACTATTGGAACATTAAGTGGGAAAAGATAAATTGCAATTGGTTGAAAAATGCAACTGAAATGGCTTGATGGCTTATTTTGGCAGACTGCTAATGCTCTGCTTAAAGTGGCTGGCATGGCATGGGGTAAGATTTCAAACCACTCAGAAACACTGAGTCACCTACAGATTTGCAGCCTGATGTGGACCACGTAAGCAATTCTCAGGGAGAGAGTGGCACTCTTGGATGTGAAGAAATTGCAGTGGAATCCATAAAAGATTCCACTGAACTCTGTGACATGGGGCGAGTCACCCAACTTAACAAGGCTGCAAGCTCTCCAGTGGGATAACGGTTATGAATGCCAGGATAAAACGTCACAGTATATAAATACTTTATCATGTCAAAGTATAAAACAGATCAGTCAAGAGGTAAAAATCATGCCAGTCACGTGCATGTTTCTGTGTAAGTATGTGGAAAAGGAAACACAAACTCATCTTACATTTCAGTAGTTAAGAATCATCACTAAATAAGTACCTTCCATATGGCTACTACTGCCCTGGATGTAAATCCAAGACATGAGCAATATATTTCCAACTCTTGAGGTATCATCAGAATCCGATTTCTACTGATGCCCAATGAATGCCAGAAACTCATAATATAGACTAAAATTACTAATTAATCAGGTTTGATGTAAGGGGTGAAATCTATTTGCTCTGTTACTCTTCATCATATTTGTATATGATATACAATGATGCTGAATTATCCTTCAAGGCAAAAGACACATGAAATTATTTAAGCCAGTGTGTAATAACAAAATGAGCACTAGGCTGGAAGCCCAGGGATTTAAGTCATTTCTGCTTAGAAGGCCTTGGGCAAAAGGGCTCTCTCTTCATCTATAAAATCGATAACTCACTGATGCTTGTTCTACCGGCTTCACAGTATTTTTAGGAGTATCCTGCAAGCAATACGACAGCTAGATTGCATGGGAGGCTAGGGCTCTTGGTAAGGTAAGTCCAGCAGTGACAGGACATTCAGTAATAAGGATCTGGCTCAGGGCTGGAAAAATGTGAACAGAAAAGAGCCTTAGAGTTAGGTGATACTTTTTAAAATGTTTTTTTTAATTTTTTTAATGTTTTACTTTTAATAATAAAATAATGTAAAGGAAAATGCAAAAATGTGCATGAAAATGAATATAACCAAAATCTGTGTGTCCACCACCAACAAAAATAATTAAGTATCAAAATTGTGCTACATTTGCTTAAGAATTCTTCTGGAAAGGAAGGAAGAACAAGGAGAGAGGGAGAGAGGAAGGGAGGGAAGAAAGGAAGAATGAAAAACCTTATATCTACAAAAAATTCATCATTAATTCCTCAATTCCTCTGCAGATATTACTACTTTCCTCACGTTGATATGTATTACTTCCCCATATTTTTAAAAATTTTTACTAACTATATGTGTGGGTAGGATTAACTTCTTACTGGATAAGAATAACTTCTTATTTTAAACTTCACTTAAATGGTATCAATACTCTACATATATTTTGTAATCTCCTTTTCTACACAATATTATGTTTTTAGATTTTTTTCAATGCATGTAAATATCCAATTCACTTTTGAAAGCATTTTTAAATGTCCTCCATTGTATGAATATAGCAGTCCCCTGCTGTGGGATAGTTGTGTTGTTTCCATGTTTTTACAATTATTAGTAGCATCATGGTAAGCATGTTTCTACATGGAACTCATGTAGAAAACTCAAGCCGTTTTCTAGGGTAGAAACTTCATGTAGTATTGCTGCCCAAAAAGGAGCATGTCCTTCTTATTGTACCAACTAACATCCACCAACAATCCATGTGTCTTTTCCCCTAATGGCCCCACCATCTTTGCAAACACTCAGCCTTACCAGGTAACCAAAAGTGTGTCAATCTGTCAAATGGTGTCTTATTAATATTTTAATTTTTCTTATTATTAGTATGGCCAAGCTTTTCTTTCATACAGTTATTGAGATTTTCAGGTCCTTTCCTAGGAATTTCATGTCTATATTCTTTGTCTATTTATATATTAGGCTATTTTATTATTTTTGTTGTTCATTGTAGAAGTTCTTTATATGTTCCAGATATTAATTCTTTGCTGGACTTTTCAGTTCCAATGTTTTTACTTGATTCCTAATGTTATTACATTGTAGTTACAGAAAGTCTTTGGTTGACTCTGGTTCTTCAATATTTAGTTAATTATGTCTTGCACAAGGGTGCACAGTTAATTTTAGCAAAGGTCCTGTCTGTGCTTGAAAATATTGTGTTCACTAACATTGAGTGTGATGCTCCCTGTATGTTTATTAGAGTAGGCTTTCACTATGTTATTCATCTAGAGCCTGAGTCACTTGACAGCTCAATCAATTTTTATTGAGGGAAGCATGTTAAATTTTTTAAAAATACTTGTTGATTAGTCAGTTCCTCATTGAAATTCTGTTGATTTTTGTTTGCCATGTGTTGAAGCTATCTTGTAAGATCCTAAAGATAAAGATTTGGGCTGTTTCTAAACAGTTTCTATGACAAATCATGCTATACTGAACATTCTTGTATGTAAATTCTCAAACACACATACATGCATACTAGTAGGATAAAACCCTAGAAGGAACTAGATCAAAGCGTATGCACATTCTTAATATATACAGAGAGATCGTACCAAGCGATCTTTCCTACAGTTCAAACCGAAGAAACAAATTGGAAAAAAAAAAAAAAACCTGCCTAGTTAGAGCTGAATAAAATTTGAGTTAATGACTATAACTGGAGAATAAGAACCTTAGTCAAACTGGGTGAAATCTTTAAAAAGATTACCCTCTACTTTCCCAACTCCAACTCTTTTCTCTGCATCCTGATAAAGTGGCTGCCTTTGCTATGGAATCTTAAAATAGATCCATTTCCATTTTCAGAAAACTTTGATTTGTTCTAATATATACATGTATTTTTTCACCTGTTCTTTGATGTTCATGTAATATCCTTGGATGAAGACACTGAAAAGGCACATCTGCTATCTCACAAATCAGAGAGTACTTCTCAAAATGAGAGCATTAAAGATAAACTACCCCTGTTTTGTCAGCCACTGTGAAAAACACATAACAGAAAAAGGATCCTGGAGTCTCTGAAGAACACCCCTGATAAATTTTGCAAGTTCCAATTTTCATCTTCTTGAGAAACATTACCATGTTCCCTCTGAATCACCTGTATAAGTTGTTGCCAGTAAATTCAAACAGCCATTTTATCGACTTGAGGCCAAAGGTTAAAATGTAGCCATCCAAACTGTGCAAAATAACTCTGTTTTTCTTCTAAGGGCATGTAGCTGAATTTTTGTTCTTGAAAATAGGGTGCAAAAGTGTAGAGAAAATATCATTGGCTTATTAGGACACAATGCTCACCTTCAGGGAAAAAATTGTACCTTCTGGGGAAGGCTTCCATGGGTTGAGGAGAAGAGGCAGGATGTTGAACTGAGAGCACTGGAATCCTGACTCAAGACTTAAAATTTATGTGCCCTTAGGCAATTTATTTATTTAATTTCTCTCTGCTTTGGTTTCATCATCTATAAAACAGGGATCATAGGCTTACCTCAAATGTCAGTGTGTGAGATGAAGCACCTTGCAGAGTCCCTGGCTCATAGAAAGTGCAAGGAATTTTGTTTTGTTGCTGTAAATCATGGAACAGCAACAACAGTGATGGTGATGTAGCGATTGTTGTGATCCCATCTCTTTTATTCAGTAAGATAGACACAGCATTACTATTCCTCTTTAATAGAATTGAGAAAAGAGATCCAGGAACATAGGGTTATAGGCCTTTTAACCACAACCCTACTATTTGGCTGGTAGACTTGGAAAGCTTTGAGGCAGGTGTGCTGATTGACACCCAAGACAGAAAAAATTAAATGACACAAAGTTCACTTGGATTAGATGATTTGGGCTTGATAAATGTCTTACTGGTAGAGGTCTGTTTCTAATGGCAAGAGAAATTAAAAATTCTTATGATTTCTAATGGCATAGTTAAAAAAATAGTTACGGGGCTTCCCTGGTGGCGCAGTGGTTGAGAGTCCGCCTGCCGATGCAGGGGACACGGGTTCGTGCCCCAGTCCGGGAGGATTCCGCGTGCCGCGGGGCGGCTGGGCCCATGAGCCGTGGCCGCTGAGCCTGCACGTCCGGAGCCTGTGCTCCGCGACAGGAGAGGCCACAGCAGTGAGAGGCCCGCGTACCGCAAAAAAATAAAAATAAAAATAGTTACGTACACACACACACACACACACACACACACACACACAATCTTGGAAGCATCCCTTAACCACTCTGAACCTCAAAATTCACACTTGTAAAATAGAGATAATACCCTTTCACATGCTCATTGTAAAGATCTATGTTAGAATCCAGAATCCTAGCACAGGACCTAAAACATGGTAGGCAATGCAAAAGCCATCGGTTTTAAGGACAGCATTAACAGAAACAGTTAACAGTAGCAGCCACCTTTGCATAGTGATGGAAACAGGGAGTAGGGGCACTTAGATAGGAAGCTATGGAGGGGCCAGGAGTGCAGGGGAGGCTGGTGGATATGGAACCACAGCCAGCTGACAGTCACTTGGTGCCCTGTCTGAAATGTCACCCAAGCATCTCTGCTCTTCTAAATTATTTTCTTCAAAGCCCAGCTTCAAGCCATCTATTTCTTGTAACTTCCAGGATGAATATAGTTATTTTTAACTTCATTTATTTTTTCCCAAGAAAATAGAGTTGACCCTTGAAGAACATGGGTTTGCACAGCACAGGTCCACTTACACTTGAAATTTTTTAAATAAATATATATGTACTGTAAATGTATTTTCTCTTCCTTATGATTTTCTTAATAACATTTCCTTCTCTCTAGCTTGCTTTATGGTAAGAATACAGTGTATAATACATATAACATATAAAATATGTGTTAATTGTTTAGGTTAGGCTTCTGGTCAACAGTAGGCTATTAGTAGTTAAGTTTGGTGGAGAGTCAAAAGCTATACACAGATCTGCCACTGCAAGGGAGTTGGCACCCCTAACCTCCCTGTTGTTCACGGGTCAACTGTACTGTCTTGTTTCATGCTCTATACTGGGAGGTGATTAAGCAGAGGTGAAGAGCCACAGGCCCTCGCTTCTCTCATGGAGTTTACAGTCTAGTAATCTCAGAAGCATGTATCTTCCTTTGCCAGCTGAAACTCTCTACTCTGTTCTGATTCTGATTAACTTCTACTTATCCTTTAAGAATCATCTTACGACAAATTCTTCCATAAAACTTTTTTTGATGCCTTATCCCCCCTCTCCTGTTCTGAGTTAGGTGTTATGATGGTCAGTTTTATGTGTTAATTGGGCTTGGCTACAGTCCTGAGTTATTCAATCAAACACTATTTTAGCTGTTGCCATGAAGGTATTTTGTAGATGTGATTAAAGTCCATAATCAATTGACCTTAAGCAAGTAAGATTATCCAAGGTAATCTGAGTGGACTTGATTAAATCAATTGAAAGGCCTTAACAGCAGAGCTGGGTCTTCCCTGTGAAACAGGAAATCCTGCTTATGAACAGCAGCGTCATGCCTGAGAGTTACAAGCACCCCTTCTGATGGTCTGCTCTACAGATTTCAGATTGGCCCTGACGATAGTGTATGCCAGTTCCTTGCAATGCATACGTATGTACATACATACGTGCATACATACATACATACATCAGTGAATCAATGATTGCATCAATGAATGCAACAATCAATGAATTAATGAATATTAATGCTTCTCTGGTTGAACCCTGACTGATACAGATGCCTCTGGGTTATTTCTAATACAACACTTATTACTCTTCTATTATAATTGTCTCTATTATAACTGCTTTTTGGAAACCTAATAGATAAATTCTCCTTGCTAAGAGAATACCTGTCACAAAGTAAACTCAATATGGATTTGTCTAATTTAATTAATTAACTGTTATTAGTAAATATCCTCTAAGGATTAGGCCTTCGGGTATTATAGTCAGGAAGACCTAAGTTGGAGTTCTGTTTCTCACTAACAGTGAGGCTCTGGGCAAGTCATTTAATACTTTCAAGTTTTAGTCTCCTGCTTTAGTCTGTTTGGGCTGCTATAAAAAAAACATGATAGACTGGGTGGCTTACACAACAGACATTTTTTTCTCACAGCTCTGGAGGCTGGAAGTGGAAGACCAAGGTGCTGAAGAGCCTGCTTCCTGTTTAATAGACTGCTGTCTTCTCACTGTGTCCTTACCTGGTGGAAGGGGGAAAGGAGTGCTCTGGAATCTTTTCTGTGAGGGCACTAATCCCATTCCTGAGGGCTCCTCCCTCATGACCTAATCACCTCCCAAAGGCCCAACATCTAATAACATTACAGTTGGGGTAAGGATATTAACATATGAATTTGGGAGGGACATAAGCATTGTATTAATCTCCCTTTCTGCTAAAAGGGAGTGATAATAATATACCTACCACATAGAGCAGTTTTGGGAGGTAGGAGAATAATTGCATAAAAATATCTTAGCATAGGGCTTCCCTGGTGGCGCAGTGGTTGAGAGTCTGCCTGCCGATGCAGGGGACACAGGTTCATGCCCCGGTCTGGGAAGATTCCACATGCCGCGGAGCGGCTGGGCCCGTGAGCCATGGCCGCTGAGCCTGTGCGTCCAGAGCCTGTGCTCCGCAACAGGAGAGGCCACGACAGTGAGAAGCCCGTGTACCGCAAAAAAAAAAAAAAAAAAAAAAAAAAAAAAAAAAAAAAAATCTTAGCATACTAACTGTCACACGTTAAGAATTTGATAAATATTTGCTATTCTTGTTCTTATTATCAACTGAAATTTAGAACAACTCTATGTGGCCTTTCCTTGAGAACCATCTGATTAATTATCCAAAAACAATTAATCTTTATATCTTTGCCTTATTCCTGATGCTAGATGCCTCCGAGAACAGCAAATTAGTTTGGCTGTGGTGCCTGCTGACCTAAAGCTCTACGGTGGAGAGCTGATAACTAACAAGGTACTGATCCCGCCTCTAGAATTCTTGCACACATGCATGCATAGTGAACCCAATGAAACCTCAAACAGTACCTTCAACTTTTCATAAAAATACCAAATCCATACAAGAATATGCAACACCTTGCTCACGCAACTCTTCCTCGAAAAAGCCAGCAATGATAAACTACCACCACCAAGGGCACCCATATCTATGTGGCCCTATCCCTTCAAAGTACTTTAATATAAACGATCTTCCTGGAACTTCAGAGCCGTCCTATAAAGTATGTAGGGCATTTGCAGGCTCCCTTGGGCAGCTGATGAAACAAATTATTTCTATATAAGTCCATCAATTGTATAAAGGAATTTATAGATTCCATGTAGCCTAGATAAAATGCTGGGGGACACCTCCCACTTACAGACTCTGTTTGCTGGTGTCTCTGCCCTGAGAACCTAGATCTTAGGTACTCAGAAGGTTTTCTGAGAGCCCCAAAATACAGGGATGAAATATTGCCTTTTGTTCTCAAGTCCCAACTCCAGCATTATGAGTTGCACATGCTTGTGCAATTCACTTAACTTTTTGAACCTCATTTTCTTTAACTGTGAGGTTGGTGATAGTAATATCTCCCTTAGAGGATTGTGAGGACTGCAAGTAATAACGTGGGAAGTAACTCATAGGACCTTTCTGAAATGTTAGCTACATTCCTTTTCTTTCAAGAGACCATAGTATGGTGTAAGGAGAACAGACTGACCCAAATGCTTATTCCCCAGCCAACTTCAATAGAGACACGTAGGCTGACATATTAAGCAAAACAGCCAAATAGTGAACGAAGAAGGATTGTGGCAAACTTCCATATTCATGCTGTAAAAAGGTCGCGGTTACTGAGTCTTTTTCATTTCACCAATTTCCATCTGTGACTAAGGAAGGCAAAGTTCACCTATGTTTTTCTTTCATCAATATCAGTGCCTACTCATGAGGTCCATATGCTGAATATAGGACAAGCTATCAGGAATATTATTAGGAAGACAGTTTTAAAACAACAGTGAACATCTTAAAATTTACAGATTTTACTTATTTCCTTCATTTCCTAAATTATAATCTTTTTCACAAAGGATGGATGCTCTGATATAGTATCATAAAAACGAATAAAACATGTTTAACACTTTCTTGCTTAACAATATGACCAACAATGCTGCTTTCTGAATTTACTTCTCCATCTTATACCCAACCTGAAATCTGACCTTGAATAAAATTTTTAATATAGTTTAATGCTATTTATTTCCCAGAACCAATAGCTTAGTTTATGTGTTGCAGCTGGCGTAACGTATCAAAAATTCTGGTAACATTGTTAGGACCCAAAACATCTTCATGAGATAGAATATTGAACACTTTTATTGGTCATTCTCCGAGGCACTTTGATATTGTACCATTTGGAAAAGAATAGAACAGTCACATAAGGGCTCCCAAACAGAGGTCGTTGCTTCTCTCTGCTGCAAAAAGAGAAGTTACCATCTGATATTAAAGTTACAAACTCTGTTTATTTCTGTGAGTATAGGAAGCCCCAACACCCCGTCCAGTTCTTTATCATCACCCTTACCCTAATCCCCACACTTGGCTGCACATTTCACTAACTAACCTAATCTCCCCCTCCTCCCACGTCCTTCCACTGTATCCTCTGAAATATACAGACTGACTTATTAAAAAACAAAAATTAAAAACCTTGATATCCCTAACTTCTTTGAAGTTTCTATTAACCATTTTTTCCCCACTTTACTGAATGTGGTCTTTCCATAAGTATACCACTTGCCCTAAGGCCTCTCAAGTGGAGAGTGACTTTTTTCTCCTACACACCAAGCACCTCAAGGTAAAGAAGTAGGCAGAGTACTCCTTGTCCCATTTTCACTTCCAAGCCATTTTTTTATCCTTTTCCCACACACACAAAATCTTAGATCGTAGATTTTGAAGTTTTAATCATTGTAACTAACAACCACTACCCCTTCCCTTTTTTGTAAATGTCATTTCCTGACCTCTCCATTTCTTTAAAAATGTTAAGGTGCTCATGATATCTGTCTTCACCTCTTCTCCAATCAAGTGTATCCTTGAAAACACTTGAGATACTCTTGGATAATCCATTCATGACTCTGATCTCTCTTTTTCTTAACTTTCTCAGTTACAGTTATCTTCCTCCATCCCAATTCAGCCTCCAATTACTATCACCACTGTCATCCCCAATATTTGCAGCTCCTCCTTTCATTCAAGCTTATTGATTCCAGAAACCCTACTCAAAAAATTCATTATTTTTTTCCTGTATTGCCCAATTATTAATTCTAATTTCCATTATGGTATAATTTTATATGTTACAATGCACAGAATATTAGAGTTCTGATTGCTCCCCATACTAATGAATATTTGATGTGAGCTAGTATTTTTTTTACTTCTATCCATTCTAGTGGATACCTAGTAACATCTCATTTCTTTGATTCCTTCATGTGCTTACTGGCCTTTCACATGTTTTCTTTTATGAAGTACCTGTTCAAATCTTTTGATATTGTATGTGTGTGAAAATATATGTCCACATAAAGACTTGCACAAAAGAGACCATAGCAGTTTTAACTACAGATGCATACACAAATATAAAAACCACTATATTGAGTGAAAAAAGCAAAAATCAAGACAAAATAGAGTTCATACTGTATGACTATTTATTTGAAGTTCTAAAACAGGAGGAACAAAGCCATAGTGTCAGAAAACCTATCAGTGTTTGCTTGGAGCTGAAAGTGGATGGGTGGTAGTATAGTTTGCAAAGCACACAGGAAATTTTGGGTTGATGAAAATGTTCTATATTTTAACTTAGTAGGTAATTCCATGAGTATTTACACTTATTAAACCTCTGAATCAATTCAATTTATTGCATGCAAACTACACTCCAATACATATTATATTTTTAAAACAAGTTTCAACTTGGGACCAATAGGAAACACTGAACAAAGTGATGTTTACCCCCACTGCTCTCATTGTGATTAAAAATTCAATTGGTACATTGAAAATAAAGCTGCTATTTGGAAAGTCCTACATATGGCTCTGTATATCAGTATAATATGTGGCTCAATGGTTTTCATTTTGAATGAGGAAAATTTGGGTTATGATGCAATAATGAGTTTATAACTCATGTGAATAAGAATGAATGAGAAATTGACCTCTGACTGCTACCTAATGAAGTATGCATGAAGATTATTTGTCCACATGAAAAATAACAAAAGCAAAAATTTTACAGAATAACATACTTTTATAAATTTCGCAGGCAAATTCAAAACTATTCAATAACAAAATATAAAAAAGGTAGATTAACATTTTGTATTGGAGAAAAATTATAAAATAGTATAATACATAATAAAATATATAGTTGTATACATTGTATGTAAAATGTTTTATAAGCACTATAATGTATTATTTTGGATATTTCAAATATATGTAAGAGTAGCACACTGTTATGCTTATTCTACCTTTTGGGATGTAAAAGTTGTTTAAGAAAAAACTCCAAGGCAAAGAACTGAGGTTTCAAGGATGCTCAACACTCATTCAGCCAGTACCATTGAAACTGTACATCTATTGGTGAGATTTTGCACCAGGGCATTTGTACCTACATATATCCTAGAGAATATTGATGGTTTCTCTGAAAAGTGAAACCTGATTATGTGAATTTGCTTCACTAAGCTGTTTTATTGTTTCAAACTATTTTTGTGCCTGATCTATAAATCTCTTTCAACTATTGTCATTTGAAAATGGAATTTCCAGACACCAGCCAAAGGGCTTGAAAGCAAAACACCTCACTGGTGTGTCAAAACTGGATATTGGTGCTTTCTCAAAAGCTGAGTCATTTATCTACTGCCTTTTCTTTTCCAGTGTTGATCAGGAGAATTCCAATGCCATTCTCATCCTCAGTCCTTCATAGCTGGCCTTCTCTCTGGGAGCTGTTAGCCTCATCCCTTCAGCACTGGGATTCTGAAATTTCACAGTGATTTGCCTAAGTGCAAGTCATTTTCAACCATTGTGGCAGTCACTTACTGGACCCTTCCACTACTGAGACTTATGTCCTTCCAATTCTGGAAACTTTTGTACTATTTTTTTGGTATAAATTCCCCTCTTTTAATCTGTTCTGCATTTATGAAATAATAGTTATTCTAATACTGCTCCTTCTGGATGAATCCCTGATTTTCATAACATTCTCCCCAAAAGCCCATATAATTTATCTACTTTTAACCAATCTTCCTTGATTTTTATCTTCTAACACAAAGAATTTGTGGGATGAATAGAAATAAAATTAATGCCCCTGGAGCCTCAGGTTTCCTTACAATGGGTAGATTGATAAGTCTCTTTCTCACCAGGGGAAGCCCCATGCTCAAGATTGTCTTGTTAGAAAAAGGACTCTTCCACAGAAATAATTTTTTAAAAAAAGAACAGAATTTAAGAGAAAAGATAAAAAAATTCAAACATAAGTGGAATTGGATTCTCAGAAGAAAATGAAACAGGGAATGTGCTAGAAGCACTACTCCATGTTTAATGCCTAAGAAATTTCCAGAACTGATGAAAGACGCTATCTCACAGATTCAAAACCCCAGGAAGCCCTAAGCAGGACAAATGCAAAAAAATAAAATTTAATTAAAAAAATAGCAAGTGGATGCATTTTCAAACTGTTAAAAATCAAAGATTTTTAATCTTAAATGAGCAAAGGTAATAGAGACACATCATCTTCAAAAGAGCAAGATAAGATTGATATTTCTTAACAGAAACTACAAAAGCCAACTGACAAAGTAATGTCATTGTTAAAGTTTTGAAAGAAAAATAATTGTCCTAATAGAATCTTATATGCTATAAAAATATCCATCAAAACATAAAGTTGAACTAAACATTTTCAGACAAACAGAACCACAGAGAAATTGTTACCTAAATGCTTGAACTAAAATTAACAATAAAGAGAATTTCTTAGGCTCGAGGAAAATGATGTCAGATGGATGCACAGAAATGTTAAAAGGAAAAGGTCCCCTGGAAAGGGTAAATGTTGACACACTGCAATCTAGATCTGTGTTTTCGTTGATGATATTTGATGGTTTCAAAACCACAGTAGCCAAATATTTTGACTCTTTTATGTATTTCATGATAGCATATGTCTGGACCATCTTAGGCTGTCCTTCCAAAAAGCATGAGGGATAAATAAAGCTGACTATCACGTGACTTATTGTAATAAAAGGCTCCATTACTTCATGGGGATGCATCATGCTTATAAATGTTATCTGGGCTGCTGTCTCCACTCCTTCACTCCTCCTCCTTGTAACTACCTTCTTCCCTGCAGCATCACCTTTTCCACAGAAGTTAGGGAAGGTCCCTGGCAATGCCTGCTGGAGATGCTGTTTCGATCTGGACACTGCCAGTGCACCAAGGGTACTGACCCACTCAGTCATTCCCCAGTACAGGGGGACTTGGGCTCTGATCCATGTCCCATTGCCTCTTATGGTATGTGACATCCAGTAAATGACTTCGCTCTCTGAGCTTCAAATTTCCTTCCTTTGTAAAATGGAGGTCATAAAAATATGTATGGCACAAGATTGTTGCGCTTTGAACTACCCAGAACTCTGAATTCCAGGTTCTAGGCTTTCATCTCCCTCACAGTTCAGGGAACCCAAAGAAACAAGACAGGGCTTTCTTGGATTGTCCCCTGTGAGGCCCACACCCCTTCTCCACCAAAGTGGTTGATCATTGGAATGAAAAGAGGGCTATATTCAGGGTGTATGACAGCATTGGGATCCTAGGGAAGTTGGAAAGCACATCAAAAAATTTCTTAGGATTCCAGAGAGTTTTGAGGCTGGAATGGGAATGAATGGCTGTGTTGCATCTGAATGAAGAAAACTGATGGAAATCAGATGTTCATTGGTGACCACACAGCCTTAACAATCACATCAGCTATCTCTATAAACACTAGCATAGGATTCACAGTGGAAGAGAAAGTTGGGAACTATGGAGCTGCCACATATATCACTCTGAAGAAGGGAGACAGTATTTTCCCTCATGAGCAGAGGGCTTTGTATGCTCTCTGGAATAAAACAGAGCTTTTTGGAATCTGGTAACCACACTTTTTTTTTGGTTGCTGCTTCTACTCATTCATGTAGAATGTGAAGTCTGACTCAGCTCTAAGTCCTACGGTCTTAGCTTTGAACTTCACCACTTTCTCTTTACAGACTAGCCATACCAATGGCCTTTGTTGAGAGTTTCTTATTGTAGGCACTTGTTGATAGTTGGCCCTTCATATATAGTAAGTGATCATTTTTAATTCTCATAATATTATTGTATTTAAAGTATTTCTAAAAACTCTTACTCTGGAATAAAATATAGTAGAGGAATGGGCATTATTCTTCTGTACTATTGTCATCAACAAATATTCATTGAATACCCTCTCTGAGCTGAAAACTTTAAAGAAAACAAAATATAAGATATACCCTTATACGATTCTCTAGTTAGGAGGTTAAAAGATGTCCCCCATATGCTTCTCTAATTAGGGGGATAAAAGTGACATTCTCACATGTACACTCCGGTACAAGGAAATAAGCACAAAGTGAGTGGAATAACTAAGTGGTTCCTAAAGTGACTGATCATCAGAATCAACTGAATAATTTAAATTTCAAAAGCCTGTGTCCAACCCCCCAAAACTGTGACCTGACTGATCATATTGAGCAGATTCTTGGGCATTAGGGTATGTGTATAATTTTAATATAATTTTTGAATACTTTATTTATACCTATAATGTAAAATTTTTTAATTATATAAAAGCAATTATACTCCAATAAAGATGTTAAAAAAAAAGTAATCAGATAAAAGTTCTTCTCATTATCTGTTCTTTCGTCTGCCTTCTTGGAAGCAACCATTTTTACACGTTTTTTAATTCTTCTGGGTACACAGACACACACATACACCTCTTTTTAAAAAGTTAGCCCTACATACACACTGTTCTATCTTTTGCTTTTTCACTTAATAGAACTTGAGATTGTTTTATATTCTCAGGGAAAAATAAAAATCATTTGGATGAAGTGTGTCAATATTGACACCATTCCTTTTATGCCAAGTATTGGAGAAAAGCTCATCATGCTGCAATGATTACCCTTAAAATACCAGAAATACCAAAGTATGTCAGTTTGCAATTTTAACTGCCAACTACTTATATACCTTAAAAGAGGAGTTTTCAACACGACAAAAGCAAAGTGCCATTGCCAATACACATATGATCTTTCGGTCATGAATATGAGACTAGATAAGGATATGAGAGGCAGAATTGAAAATAACTTCTCCCAAAATAAGAAATTATTTTCTGCCTCTTTATTTCTGATTATAATTCCCGTAAGAACTCGTTTTGTTAATTATAACACTATTGCTTGTGGCCAAACAAGAAAAGATACCAAAAAATTATGTTTACGCCAAAAAGAAGGAAACCTGTAATATTGGAAACAGAATATAAAATGAAGTATAGCAATATTTAGACTGAAAAAAGTGGCAGGTCATGAGCTCTCCTACACTGAAGACAGTGGTCAATAAAAACTGAATTTCATTCCTTTCTATTTGGCACAATCTAGTTTTCTTAGTCTTTTCAGTTTTGAAATAAAAGGCAATTTCATCTGAGAGGCAAATAATGGTGTTATTGTTATTACCTTAGACTTTGGACTCAACTATTACAATAAAAGCAAGAGTTGGGGATCCCATTAAGGGAACTGGCAGGAAGTTTCCGCCTGATTTATGTAAACTTACCATCAGCGTTTCAACTGACAGGGAAAATGGTGCAAATGTAATTCTTTTAACAAGACAAACATGTATATGGTATGCAGGATAATTTGTTTTTCTGCTGTAGTTTTCATTTTCTCTTTTGTAAATTTGGAAAGTTGAACTAGATCAGAAAACGATGGCTCATGCCCCAGCATTCACATATAAAGTTCTATTGGGACATGGTCACACCATTTGTTAACATACCATTTGGGGCTGCTTTTGTCCATGACGTCAAAGTTGAGTAGTTGTTACTGGGACAATATATAAGGCCACAAAGCCAAAAATATTTACAGAAGTTTATAAACCCTGAATTAGATGATAATGACAAATAAGATTGCACATTTGTGGAGCACCTATTATATTCCACATACTATACTAACAACTTTATATGCTTTACTTCATTTATATTTGTAAAAACATATAAATGAGGACTAAACTTTAGTACCTAAGCTCCCCTTGGGGGAACTGATCCTAGTTCTTTAAAGTCCTCATTCTTAAACAACAAATGTCAGTTTAACTAAGGACTAGATGTATTTGTGGAATGTGTATAGCATATAAGATAAGATGTGAAGGACTTAAGAAGTAAAATGCATGAATAAAATGATAATTTTTAAATAGGTTATTTGAGGACAGGCATGATGTCTTCCTTTTTGTTTCCCTAGTAACTATCACAGAACTGTCATGTAGTTGGCACCTACTAAAAATTGCATGAATGCATCAAGTCTGTGAGCTTAAAGCCCCTTAGTATTGTAGGAGATAAGACAATATATGACCAAAATAGAAGCCAAATATATTATGGAGTACTCCTCTAAGTGACACAAGAAAAGTCAGATGTCCTATTCTAGTAGGGAACAATCAAAGTTGAAGCTCTCTGTAATGCCTTTGAGTTAGAGAATAAGTAAGAATGGAATGAAGTTTGGACCTAGCTGCAGAATCTCTCTTCCAGTACACAGCTTAAAATTCCAGTTTATTCTTCAAGGCATACAGTACTTACTGTCACATATCTGGAAAGCTCTGGGAATGCAAGTACTAACTACTCTTTCTGCAAGTTTTCTTGTCTGTGAGGAGACATTCTAGACAAGGGGTTTGCTTTCTAACCAGAAAATATTTGATTTATTCCTCTGGTCACACCTCATTCAAAACATTTGATTGAATAATTCATAACTTCCTGTAGTAATTCTCAAGGAAATCTCAGAAAGGTCAGTTCCAAATCCTAACCAGCAAAAGTATTGAGTGTCAGGTAGATTTCATGTACTAGAGTAAGAGAGCCCCAGAACAACTAATCAAATCCAGGGATTGCCAGGGTTGGTTAAATATTTCCTTTCATGTATTCTCTGGTTTTATGCACCTATCCCTTTGAAACTTCTTATGAATGGAAGGTATTTACCTGTCCCCATCTGCAACAGTAGCCCTTCACTAACTCAAAAACTGTTTACCCTTTAACCATGACTCAACTCATTTCAACACTAGGGCATATGTTGTGACCCTAGTGTGATAGAAAGACACACGTTGAGGCCACTTAATCTCCTGTCAAATTTCCAGAATTTACTTTTATATCAACTAGTCCATGTAGGAGCAAAGGCCAATGGTGATTAAACTGCTATAAGTTATAGAAGGAGGAACTGTGATGAGGGGCCAGCCAACCAGTGATGATTTGCTGGGATCATAAAACCTACTGTCTTGAAGGAAGGATGGGTCATACTGTTCAACTGTTATACATGTGGAGTGAGGATAGGAGCAAAACAAACAAGGAAACAAGCAAGCAAACCAACAAGCAAACAGAACCATATAAATAACTGACCTCAGAAGCTGGAATACCAAGTGACAAACAATGACTTAACACATGGTCATACCTTTGAATGGGAATATGGAAGGCTTCCATTCTTAATATTCTGAGACAATGGAGGTCTTGGATTTCATGAATAAAACAGACTGTTACAGTATATACACTTGGGTTAAAAATACTTCTCACATTCAAGGAAGTTCTAGACTTGTTTTAAATCTTAGCATGCACCTGAAACATCTTCAAAATTGACTTTCTTGGGCTTCCCTGGTGGCGCAGTGGTTGAGAGTCCGCCTGCCGATGCAGGGGATGAGGGTTCGTGCCCCAGTCCCGGAAGATCCCCACATGCCGTGGGGCGGCTGGGCCCGTGAGCCATGGCCGCTGAGCCTGCGTGTCCGGAGCCTGTGCTCCGCGGCGGGAGAGGCCACAGCGGTGAGAGGCCCGCGTACCGCAGGAAAAAAAAAAAAAAATTGACTTTCTTTCTGATTGATCCCTCTCAAACCCACCTACCATCCCAATGGTTTCAGAGTCCTTACAACAAAATGGCATTCTCCATCCTCTGCATTTAATTTGAGAACCCAAATCACCTGCATCCACACAGCTTTTACTATGGGGACTGGGATCTGAAGCCACTTGTGTCAACATGACTCCTTCTTATTTGTTCCAGAAGATTCTTGGCCAGGAAGATAAGGCTGTAAACCAATAAATAACTTGACTATTGGTTTCAGGAATTTCCTAAAAGCCAATACTTTTGAATGAATAGTTTGCTCATCTGGGCAAACAATCCCTGCTCTAGGAACAATGAGTTGTTGACTTGGCCAAACAGCTCACTTATCAAACAGCTGTTTATTTATCAAAACTCCTGTTAAGACTCTTGCTTCCCTGTGTCCACCAAACCAGAAATACTACATCATGAACTTTACCCAATCCCAATCAGATAATGTGCCTTGAAGGACCTGTCTTAAAGCATTTGATCCCAGAGCCCAAACTCCTACCAATATCTAACACCATATACAAAAATAAATGGATTAAAGGTCTAAATGTAAGACCAGAAACTGTAAAATCCCTGGAGGAAAGCATAGGCGGAACACTCTTTGAAGTAAATCATAGCAATATTTTTTTTGGATCTGTCTCCTAAAATAAAGTAAATAAAAGCAAAAATAGACAAATGGGACTTAATTAAACTTAAAAGCTTTTACACAGCAAAGGAATCCATTGACAAAATGAAAAGACAACCTACAGAATAGGAGAAAATATTTGCAAATGATACAAATGGTAAAGGGTTAATATCCAAAATATATAAACAACTCAACATCAAAAAAACAAGCAACCCAATTAAAAAATGGGCAGAAGACCTGAACAGACCTTTTTCTAAAGAGGAAATGCAGGTGGCCAATAAACACATGAAAAGGTGCTCGACATCATCAGGGAAATACAAATCAAAATCACAGGGAGATATCACCTCACACCTGTCAGAATGGCTATCATCAAAAAAAGGACAAAAATAACAAATGTTGGCAAGGATGTGGAGAAAAGGGAACGCTTGTTCCCTCTACAATCCCTATTGGTGAGAATGTAAACTGCTGCAGCCACCATGGAAAACAGTACAGAGGTTTCTCAAAAAACTAAAAATAGAACTACTATATGACCCAGTAATTCCACTTCTGGGTATATATCTGAAAGAAAATGATTCTTATAAGTTCTCTCTGAAATCCGGAGGTGGATATTATGACTTTGAATTCTGTTATAAGCCAGAATCTTTGGTAAGGACTAAATGTGGTTAATCAGAAAAATATAACAACCACAAAAGAAACCCCACACTGCAGCTGCTTTCCCATAATCCTTCACTATTTAATAAATATATATCGGTTTACTGTATACATTTAATGTATACTCTGGGACTATAAAGCTGAACAAGAAAAGCGTGGTCCTGAACTTTCATGGAACTTCTATTGCAGTGGAGTAAATGGGTCAATCCACAGACCAGAAAAAATAATAACTGCATGTTATAATGAGTAGAATGAAGGAGAGAAAGTGTTCTGACAGGGAAGAAAGGGGGCAGGTAAATATTCAGATGATAATAAGTGATCAAGGAAGGTCTCTGCCAGGAAGTACAGAGTATCCAGAGAAAAATTAAGCCAGCCCTACAAACTACCCAGGCCGTCTCACATGCAAACTACTTACTGAAGCAGATGAGAGAACACACGGACAGGACCAAGGTCTGTTACTTAATTTGTTTATTTCTCTGTCTTTGGAAATGGAGGAGAGAAGACGAGAACATAAGACCAGATTCATAAAATACTGCAAGTGAAACCCCAAGATGGCCTCAGTCAGTGGTTCTCAACAGGAGCACCATGAACGTCAGTATCACCAGGAGCTAAGACTGCTTGTGTCTACACACATTAATATATAAAATAAAATCATTCCTAGTGGACAACAGAGACCCAACCCACAACAAGGAAAATGTCCAGAGATTCAGAGAGAATGTTTGGTCTCATAGACTTTAATCTGGCTGACCTGGAGTCATAGGACATAAACTGTTACAATTTCACTTGATTCTCTCTGGCTGAAGTGTATTTTAGCCTTTGCCACTGATGTGGTTTATTATTTTTAATAGTGTCCCATCCAAGAGTACAACATATTCGTCAGATAAAGCCTTGGTTTGCTCCACAAAATAATTCTACTTCTTCATGAGACTCTGAAAGTTTCTCAGCTAATATAAAAAGAGCTCTGATATCTAGCACACTGCATTATCATCTAAACAGTTCATATTTACAACGTAGAGGCATTTTTCTCTAGCAAGGAAAACACCAAATTTTTCTTTCCCTTTTATTAGATATAAGGTAGAAAAAGAAATGCTTCTAAGGAATTTTTTTTATCTTCTTCAGTTTATTTTTTCTGTAACTATTCTGTGCTTCTACTCTCACAAAGAGAAAACACAGCACAAGTATTTTCTATGAAGGCTCAGTATTCTTGTCACTGAGGATTCTCTGAACTTGATGTGTTTCAAAGTGTTGAGATACATAAATCAGAATGTCTGGTGAGCAGATCTTGGGCCCCTATGATCAACTCAACTAAATATTTACAAAATCTGTTTGGTAAGATGGCACCGTGGTATCCAATATTCAGCTGTAAAAGAGAGAAAGAATGATAGATTTCTTCCCCCTGTTTCCCTCCTCAAGGGTAAAACTAGAAGAAGCATTGTCAATGAGATACTGTTCTTTTAGGAATGATACTCTTGGCAAAGATTTGAAATCACTTCTAGGTGAAATGCAAGTGCCTCAGAGAATGCGAGAAGAGATATCGCAAAATGTGTTTATGAGGTTAAAGTCAGCATGTTAAATTGCTTAACCCTCCCTGAGATGGAGATGATGATGATGATAGATAGATAGATAGATAGAGGTTATCTATAAATATATATATATATATATACACACATATATATATATATATACACACAGAAAGAGAGAAAGAGAGAGAGTTATGTGCTGAATTGTTCCCTACCAAAATTCTTATGTTGAAATCCTAACCCCCAGTCCCTCAGAATATGACTGTATTTTGACATAAGACCTTTATGGAGCTAATTAAGGTTAAATGAGGCCATTAGGGTGGGCCCTAATCCAATATAACTAGTATTAATCTAAGAAGAGGAGACTAGGACACAAACAAACACAGATGAAAGAGCAAATGAAGACACAGGGAGAAGACAGCCATCTGCAAGCCAAGAAGAGAAAAACAGAAGAAATAAACTTTGCTTAACAACTTGATCTCAAATTTCTAGTCTCCAGAATTGTGAAAATATTAATTCCTATTGTTACTCCACCAGTCTGTGGTACTTGTTATGGCAACCCTAGCAGACTGATATATATGTAACAATACAACCTACACCATATCTACAAATATTATGCCCATCAGGGGGAGTGGACATAGTCACCATCTATTGAAAGAAGTAATGTCAAAGGTTTTGTGTAGCATATTTCCAAACCTCCACACTCCGTCTTCTCATCACAAATTATTTGCATTCCTTCCACATGTATAATATACTCATTCTCTTTTTTTTTTAACATTTTATATTGGAGTGTAATTGATTAACAATGTTGTGTTAGTTTCAGGTGTACAGCAAAGTGATTCAGTTATACATATACATGTACTCTTTTTCAAATTCTTTTCCCATTTAGGTTGTTACATAATATTGAGCAGAGTTCGTGTGCTATACAGTAGGTCCTTGTTGGTTATCCATTTTAAATTCTCTTTAAATAGTACTCAAAGAATCATTCCATTATAGTATCAGTCTCTGGCTCAAATTCAGGATTTTGTCACTTAAACTAAGTTCAAGTGTGGAGAAGAGTCATCAGCATGGTTCCTCTTATCTGAAAACTGGTGGACTAAAGAGACCAGCTAACCCAGCTATCGCTACCAAATTCACTTCATTCATTCTTTCATCTTTATTCCTTTGCTCTACTGTAATCAGTGATTAAAGCATAGCTTTGGAATCAGACCGACCAGGGATGACTCCTGGCTTCTGGCTCCAATATTCACAGGCTGTGTGACAAGTTACTTAATACTGCTGAGTCAGATTCCTCATCAAAGTGTCGTTGTGTGAGAGTTAAATGAAATCATCTTTTTAAACAGGTCATTATAATTTTTCAATAGTTCATAGCATTTATTGGCAAATTAGCAGGACTCAGTGTTGTTCTTATTGAAGATAAATAGATGTATGTGTCCTAACAACCACCCAGCATGCAATGCTAAGATGGGCATAGAATAAGCACATAGATACTTGTGTTATAAAAGGGTAGTGGGAGGCACATAGCTATCCTGGCTCATAATAATTCTGAAATCCAGATGGGCACGTGTTGCCAGTTCCTAGATTATAGTCCTGTCCTAGTTTATGAGAGTTTTTCTCCATTGATCTTAGCTGTAGCCTCTAGGCTCTGGATTCTCCCTTTTAGTCACCTTTTCCTTTCCATAAAAATAACCCTATGTTTGCAGAGTACTTTTCTCAGCCTCTTTTCTGCCCATTAAAATATGGAGGTCCAAGAGCCTTTTTAAATTTTGCTCTCTCACTTTTAGTTCGAGCTGGTGGTGTTTCTGTCATAGTTACCTTACAAACTTTGTCAGTTTTTATGTATCAATTATAAATCTACTCCACTGAACAAAAGTCACACAAATCTCTTCCTAAGGTCTGATCTACTCAGGGTCTGGTGTGAGGCTATGGTGGACAAATTTCTTAAGATTCCTGGAAACTCAGCTGTTGAACAGAGAGGGTCTATGAGCTATAACCATAAAGATTGCTTTTTGAATGAGAAGAATTATGAAGCACCACCTTTAAATATTTCTGAGGTCCTAGCAAAAAGTCTTATAGTTCCACTTTTGAATTACTTACACTAAGACCACATTTTCCTGATAGTGCCCTGGATTTCATCTGCCCTCCAAGAGACTGGGGTGATAAATATTTGTATTTTCAAACACAGAAAGTCTTGGATATTTTACAGTTCTTCTAGATACTATTCAAAAACTAAATAATTCCTTTTTAGCTCATTTCTCTAGATTTTAATCTTATAATATGTAGCTAAAGGAAACCAGCTAACACTTTAAACATTATTTCTGAAAATATCCTTAGCCAGATCCATCAGTACATTAAGAACGTTATTCATTTTTCACATTCCTATAGATGACATTATTTAAAAATTTTGAATTGCTATCTTACAAGGATGTTCATTCCTTCAGGTTTAATAACATTTTGCTCCGTCTCCCTTAAGCCCTCACCAACAGCTTCCTTGAAGCCTTTCAGGATTCCACGAACAAGTTCCTCAAGACCTTGTTTAACCATCACGAACCCCAAAGTCACGTGTAATGGTGATGATGTGGAAATTAAAAATAATATATGTAAAACATTGAGCAAAACTAAATGCTTGAGAAAATCATTTTTATTCTTAGACCAAATAAATGCTTTGAGGTCAAAATTGTTTTATTTTTTCTCTAATGTTCATGAAAATGTCATTGCTACCAAATTCACCTTATTCATTCCTTCATCTTTATTCCTTTGCTATAGTGTAATCAGTGATTAAGGCATGGCTTTGGGATCAGACTGACTAGGGATGATTCCTGGCTCCTGGTTCCAATATTCATGGACTGTGTGACAAGTTACTTAATACCACTGAGTCAGATTCCTCATCAAAATGTTGTTATGTGAGTTAAATAAAATCATCTTTTTAAAACAGGGCATTATAATTTTCAATTTCAATATAGTTCATAGCATTTATGGCAAACGAGTAAGACACAGCATTGTTCTTGTTGAAGATAAATAGTTAGATGTATCCTCTAAAAGCCCCCTGCCTTTAAGAACACAATACCTGGGCATGTATAAAGCAGGTTGACTAATTTGATTCAAATTAAAATGCATGTAGGGAAGGAGTGGACAATACATTTGAGAATAGGGAGTACTAGAAAGGGCACTGACTGAAAGTTAGGAAATCTGGGCTTTTGCCTTGGTTCTGCTACTTACAGACTCGCCAATCCTGAATAAGTCATTTTACTGATCGGGGCTTCAGTTTCTTCATCTGTGTAATGTATATCATAACATTCGCACATTTACCTCAGCAAAAACTGTGAGGCTCAAATGAGATTGTGAATAGGAAGATGCCTTGAAAACTGTGAGGCACTGTATAAATATAGATTACGGTTTTTAAAAAAAATTCCAGTTTGTGCCCAAATAGAGAAAACTAAACTCACTAAGTAAATGCATTGTTTTTATGCCAAGACTTTTGCATGGGGTCTTGTTTATAGCAAGAGCATTTTCACACTAGAGGAAGGATACTAATTAGCTATCTGCAAAAGTGAAAGGGTAACCTTTCTATTTTTATTATAGAAACTACAATTTAAACCTATGCAAGTAAATTTGTGTTAAATTCCTACCAGCATTTTGTCCTCTGATTTTCTGCTCACTAATTATGGATTGCAGCTATTCAATTAAGATAAATGTATTGCAGCTATTCAATTAAGATAAATGTATAAGTGCATATTGTTCAGAAATATTTTATGTTCATTTAAGGGATGGTGAGGTATGACTTTTATTTTCTTTGTTGAATTTGGATTATCTCTTGTATTAGTGAGAACACAAGATTTTTTTTCCGATATACAAAAAGAGAGGTATATTAAGCTATGGGAAAATATAATAATATGTCCATGTAGCAGTATTTTCCAAATTCTTATTTTCCATTAATACAGAATTAAATGAAAAATATCTCCTCATACACAATTTGCCAGGCATGTTATCTCTAAGCATGCTGAGAGTGTCTTTACAAAGCCTAAAATCTCCAATTTTGGACAAATATAAAGATTCATAAATATATTGTAAAAAAAGAATCCCAACTAATATTTTGGATAGACAATTATGTGCGAAGAACTGTGTTAAGTGGTTTACATGCTCTAACTCACTGAATCCTCCAAACAAGCTACAAGGTACCTGTTATTAAGATCCTACTTTTATAGATCAGGAAATAGAGTTTAGAGTTTGTATTTATCAGGGTTCCTCAAAGGAAACAAATAAAAACTACTCTAAGTGTTTACAGCAGAAATTTTTAAAAACATCCTGCTAAATCATTCACAAGTTAAAGAAGAAATCATGAGACATTTTATAAAGAGAATGGTAAACACTATATATCAAAATATGTGGAATGCATCAAACACAGTTGTTTGAAGGAATTTATCACCTTAAATACTTAAGTCAGAAATTTTTAAAGCCTCAAAATGAATGAGCTAAGTATTTACACTAAGAAGTTAGGCAGTCCACTTGAAACCATAAAGTAAAACCAAATAAAATACAAGAAAAGGGATAATAAATATATAAACAGAAATTCATAAAAACATTTTTAAAAGATCAACAAGGAAAAAGTTGGTTCTTTTAATAAAAATTATAACAAAATAAACCTACCCCCTGTCAACCCTTTGAGAGAAGAGAGTGGAAGCAATGTTATGAATTAATATAATCACAGATAATATAAAGAATAAAAAGATGAGAAAATAATATTAACACCTCTTTGCCATTCCTAAGGAAAAAATGTAATTTACTAGGAAGAAATTAAAATCTTGAATAGTTGTATAACCATTAATGAAATTGAAGCAGTGATCAAAAAATCTATAAACAGGGCTTCTCTGGTGGCGCAGTGGTTGAGAGTCCACCTGCCAATGCAGGGGACACGGGTTCATGCCCCGGTCTGGGAAGATCCCACATGCCACGGAGCGGCTGGGCCCATGAGCCATGGCCGCTGAGCCTGCGTGTCTGGAGCCTGTGCTCCGCAGTGGGAGAGGCCACAACAGTGAGAGGCCCACGTACCGCAAAAAGAAAAAAAAAGAAAAAGAAAAGAAAAATCTATAAACAAAATACGAGGCCCTGTCGGTTTTAAGAGGCAAGTTCTACTAAACTTTCAACAAATTTCTGTACCTATTCTCCTAATCAGCAGAAATGGAGGATTATTCCTCAGTTCAAAGTATGATACCAAAACCAGACAAATCACTATGGGCCTATTTCACTCATAAATATAGAACAAAACTTCCTGAAAAACAAAAAATTTTTTTAAATTAATACAATTGTGCATTAAGAAGATAATATACTATGACCAAACTGGGTTTATTCCAAGTATGCCAGAATAGTTTATAAAATCCAGCAATGTAATTTTCCACGGTAATGGGCTAAAAGAGAAATTATATGATCAGCTCAATAGATGCAGAAATTTGGTAAAATGCAAACCTCATTCATGATAATAAGTAAGTTAGTAGTAAATTAGGAATAGAAAAGCATATCCTTAACCTGACAAAAAAATATATGTCTCCCAAAATCATATATTATTCTGAAGTATTAGCTTTAAAATCAAGAACAAGACAAGGAAGCACAATTATCACTTCTAATCAACAGTGTATTGAATGTTCGAGCTACTAGAATTAAGCAAATGGAAGAAATTAAAGTCACAAGAATTAGAAAGGATGACATAAAATGCCATATTGGATATATTATCATTCACCTACAAACCGCAGAAAACGCACAGAAAAATAATTAGAAATAATAAAAGCATATAATAATGTGGATGGATATAACCTTAACACAAAAGTCAGATATATTTTTATTCTCCAGAAGGAAAAATATAGAAAACATAATTAAAGAGAGGATTCCATTTAGAACTGTATCAAAGAAATATTAAGCGCATAAGAATAAATCCAAAAAATGATGCCCAATACCTATAAAGGAAAATTCTAAAACTCTATGAAGCGGTATTCAAGAACACCCAACTAAAAAGATATAAACTATGTTTCTGGATAGGAAGACTTAATATCATGAAAATGTCAGTTTTCCAAAAATTGATCTATAAGATCAATAAAATTTCAAACAGCTTCTCCAAAATGTTTTATTAATTGAACTTTATAAAGATTATTCTAAATGTGTATGACAAATAAGGGACCAAGCCGGGCTTCCCTGGTGGCGCAGTGGTTGAGAATCGGCCTGCCAATGCAGGGGACACGGGTTCGTGCCCCGGTTCCGGAAAGATCCCACATGCCGCGGAGCAGCTGGGCCCGTGAGCCATGGCTGCTGAGCCTGCGCGTCCGGAGCCTGTGCTCCGCAACGGGAGAGGCCACAACAGTGAGAGGCCCGCGTACCGCAAAAAAAAAAATAAGGGACCAAGCCTAGCCAGGACAATTTTGAAGAAGAGCAACAGGGAAATATTCTTCTTACTATATATCAGGATTGATTATGAAATATAGTAATCATGGGTAGATAATATGACCGTGGATCTTTGGCATGACAGATATATTATGTAAGATGAAGAAAGCAGAGACTACTCAGTAAGTAAATCAGGGAAAAAATTATTATCCATATAGAAGAAGATGAAATTGGATTCCTACCTCACACAAAAATGCAAAATCTATTCCATATGAATTAGGACTTAAACATCAGTAATAAAAATGAAAACACTTAGAAAATAAGAGATAACAATTTTTTAGTCTTTGAGATATGAAAAGATTTCTTATATGCTTACTGTAAAAAATTTAAAAATTGAAAAATTATGCTACATTAAAATTAATAATTTTGTTCAGAAAAAAAAAACTTAAGGTTTTATAAGAAAGTGAAAATACAGGTCCCATTCCTTTATGATATATTTATATTACACACAATGGACAAAAATTAATATCAAGAAGATATAATACAATATAACTTAGTATCCAGAACAAATACAGAATAATGGGAAAGACATGTTAGAGTCCTCTACACAATAAGAAACATATGACCAATAAACATGAAAAGCTGTTTATTATATCAGAGAGATTAAAATTAATACCATAATAAGATACGATTTTACATCCTTTCAATTCACAAAAATTAAAATGTCTGAATATTCCAAATGTTAGAAAGGATCCACAGTATCTCTAATATTTTTCTGGTAGGGATATAAATAAGCACAATCACTTTGGAAAAGAGTTTGATTTTTATAGTCTATTACTGACTTCTCTTATACCTGAAGGCTCAGCAATTCAACTCCTATTTTATATACAATAGAACCTCTTGCAGCCGTTTAATAGTAGATTTATTCTCAATATTCACAGCAGTGCTGTTCATGATAGCAAAAACTTGGGAATAACCCGATAGCCCACTGGAGACTATAAAAACAAAATGTGCTATATTCACATGATAGAACATTGCAGTTAAAATGAATGAACTACAGTGTCATGCAACAAACTAAATGAATCTTAGTCATATATTAAGTGAAATTCTAAGTCTCAAATGATTACATGAAGCATTATACTCTTTTAAAAGCTGAAAATAACTAAAAAAGACATAGTGTTTTAGGAATGGTTATAGAGGCAATGAAAATGAGAGCAAGGGGGTGAACACAGGAGTCAGAAGGAGGGGGTTGGCTGGAGGATAGAATGAAAGGGGTGAACCATACAGCTGCATGTAGATTATTTTCAAGATCTTAGCTTCAGTTTTGCATGGTAGTCTCACAGATGTTTATCAGGTTATTGTTTATTTTATATATAGTAGTGTGTATATATTAATTCCAATCTCCTAATTTATCCATCCTTTCCCCTTATCACGTTATTAAAAACAGCTATCTAAATATATAAATAAATGTGGGGCATACATTGACCATAGAGAAAAGTGTATCAAAGGATAACAAAAGAAAAAAAGAAAGAAAACTGAATGTGCTTGGTCCTAAATACTCAGTAGAAACTCTCCTTTATAATGCCGGGTAAACAGCCAGGGTTGGAACAGTGCAGCAAATAGCAATCACAGATCATTAATCATGATCTAGATCTGTTTCAAAGCAATTTCAATTTCTGAGGAATTTTGCCCTAAAAGTTTTTCTCCCTGGGTGCAGCAGCCCCTCAGTTGCCACGTGTACTTCAAAGGATCCCAGTTTGTGACAATGTAAATAATTTATGCACAAAAATTAAAGCAAAGCATGAAAATTGGAAGGCATCTTAAATCATTTTTAAGGTTGCATAAGCATTATAAAATAATCTGAGAAATAATTACATGACACTATGGGGGTGAATGAAGTCTAGCTAATGAATCTGGATGCCTACATCCTTTCTTAGTTTTCTATCAATGTGTCTGCATTTCAGAAAGTTAAATTAGAGAGTTTAAACTAAGACCTCAGTGAAATTCTCTTTTGGGGCAAATGGGTTAGCTCCCGAGTAGATGTCTGATATGAAACATAAAGTAAAATTACATTTTTCAAGACATTTCTTTTTTCTTGTAGATAGAGGAAAACATCCCTGTTTAACAAGTTCATCAGCATCTAAGACTGTGTTGCAGAATGACAATAAAGCTGTCACCAAGAAAATAATCTTAGCCAATTTACTTCAGATGAGTCAACCCACCGTGTTATCTTCTCCAAGGGAGTGAAATGGTAACACCACAGGAGCAAAAGCAGCAGGTTTAGAGGAAGAAAGACTATTACTTCAGTGGTAAGGTGAACCTTCTTAGCAAGGTCAACAAGCAATTGAGAGCCTCCCTTTATCACAGTATACTGATAAAAGTTAAGTTTAAACTGCCTTTCAAATTAGTAAACAGCACATAACATACTAGTCTGCACTCAGTGGAGAATGCTCAGAGATTCACCTTGGGCATGAGCCACAAATTAATAGCTTTAAAGCAATCTGTATGGATAGAAAAATAAGTTCCTAAGTTTCTGCGGAGAAAAGTCAAAGAATCACAGTCTGATATGGAAGCCATGATACCTATGGCTATAAATTGATGTCTTTGACAATGAAGAGTCAGAAGAATAAACAAGATGATTTGAGTCAAGACCAGCCATCCAAATATATTCCTAAAGTGATTGTATTCGTTTCCTAGGGCTGCCATCACAAATGCCACAAATTCAGTGGCTTGAAACAATAGAAATTTATTCTCTCATAGTTCTGGAGGCCATAAGTACCAAACCAAGGTGTTAGCAGGGTTCCTACTAGAGACTCTGAAGAAGACTCTGCTCCATGCTTCTCTCCTAGCTTCTTTTTTTTTTTTTGGCCTCACTGCGTGCAACATGCAGGATCCTAGTTCCCCAACCAGGGATGGAACCCGCGCCCCCTGCAGTGGACGCGCTGGGTCCTAATCACTGGACCACTACGGAAGTCCCTCTCCTAACTTCTTATGGTTGCTGGCAATCCTTGGTGCACCGTGGCTGGTACATTCATTATTCCATTCTCTCTCCACTTTTTAATGGAGTTCTCCCCTAGGCCTCATCACACGGTTCTCCTAATGTGTCTGTCTCTGGGTCTCTTCTCCTCTTCTTATAAGACACCAGACATACTAGATGAGGGTCCACCCTAATCGAGCATGATCTCATTTTAACTTGATTACTTCCGCAAAGACACGATTTCCAAATAAGGTCATGTTCACAGGCACTGGATGTTGGCTCTTTTAACATATCCTTTTCGGGAACAAAAATTCAACCCACAACACTGATCAGCGAGAAAGTTTGGGGAGAAGGTTTTTTTTTTTTTTTTGCGATACGCGGGCCTCTCACTGTTGTGGCCTCTCCCATTGCGGAGCAACAGGCTCCGGACTCGCAGGCTCAGCGGTCATGGCTCACGGGCCCAGCCGCTCCGCGGCATGTTGGGATCTTCCCGGACTGGGGCACGAACCCGTATCCCCTGCAACGGCAGGCGGACTCTCAACCACTGCGCCACCAGGGAAGCCCGAGAAGGTTTTTTTATGATAAAATAATAAAGTTCCTTCCCTGCCCTTTTATCCTGGGAACTGACCATCTGGTTAAACATTCTGGGAATTAATGTCTCCAACAGCAAAGACCAGTAACAAACTCATATGCCTCATAGCCTAAGAAGGTAACACTAGTGAGTGAAATGGACTGGTTAATATGAGCTGAGGTACTTCTTTTATTCACTTTAAGAAACAGCCTTTATTGAAAGTTTAGTCCCCGCATCCTTTTTTAAATCATGAGATTTTTCACCATGTACATTTTCCATATACGTTTTTTCCACACGATTTTCATAATTCTCATTTTGGTTTGTTTTACATGGACATCTTGCATTGAACTTTTGACAGAGACACTTCGTTGAAAATATAGAAATACTTTTAATTTACACAAAGAAATATGCTTTCAGTTTTCTTGAAACACACTCTTAATAGAGACATAGGTAGAGAAACATTTCTCTGCTCAAAGACAAATGACAATAAAAGCATAATGACATGTAGTGGCTGACATACAACTTCAGTTATGGGTATGTAGTGGGGAATAGTGGGGATTGTGGCACCTGTCCAAATGAGAACCACCAATTATTCAGCTTCAACCAATTAGTGCCAGAAGAGCATGCAAGGGCAGTCCTGAACACAGGTTGTTCAGGTAAGATTCTTCAAGAGAAACCAGAAATCCAGTTCTGATTTTTCAAGAGAAACCGCAAACCCAGATTTTTATGAGAAATCTCCAGATTTTTTTTTAAATGTTGTTTAATGAAAGCCAAATAAAACACAAATGTGAATTGAATTCAGTTATAGGCCACTAGTTGCTATCCTTGAGACCACCAGGACAAACATTTGAATGAACAGTTTTCCCTTTAGAAAGATTTACTTCCCCTCCTCCTTTCCCATCTTACCACTGCTTCTTCCTTTTTCTCCTCAACCTCTCCTTCTCCTCCCCCTGTGACTAAGTTCTGGCTCTCAAACTATGCTCTTCCTCAAACAGAATTTGAAAAGCTGAACCCAGGTGATCAGCTAATGAAATTAAGTCTTGACTATTTTTGCCGAACGTATAGAAGAAAAATTAGTCTATGGATAGAAGACTCTCAATCTGAAAAATTTCTTCCACAAACCAGCCCATGTCTTTTACCACTGACAGGAGACCTGATTATGTATGGTTTGACAGCTTTGGCTCTCTGCACCTGTGTTTATTGGAGACTGTGATTTTTCCATTGGTACACAAAATGTAGGCATATTTTTTGCTCATATATAGATTTTGGTGGACATTCATCATTCTTCTCAGCTACCTAGTAAGAAAATCTGTCTTCCTTTGCCTTCTGAAACCTCAATTTCACAAGACAAAGGAAAGGGGTTCTCTTACTGGGAAGTTAAAAGAATGACTCATGTGCACCAGTAGAAGTTGAAAATGCCAAATTCTCACTTTCCCATGCTTCACTATCAGACGTACCAGTCCGGACTTTGAAACCCAAGTTAGGAACACAAAGTAGCAGGGTCTGTGCAAAATCTTTTCTGGGGAGAGTACTAGAAGAAGTAACCAGCTCGTAGAGATCCGTCTTGCAGAGGCAGCAGGGGCAGCAATGGTTCTAGCTCTAGTGACTAATGTTCAGCATCTGAGAATGGATGGTGCTAGCCTGGACATCTATACCCAGGAGCAGTGCTCAGTGGCAGTGCTCAGAAGGTCCTCCTGTTCTATGGCATAACTCAGGCACTGTTGCTGGCTGTGAAGCTTCAAGCTTGGTTCTCCACCTGTCCCGAAGATTATGGATTATCTATTTCAAATAACCAGACTTAATTTCTGTTGCTTGCAAGCAAGTTCCTTGATTTATATAAAAATTAAATGTCAATAGTTACAGTATTTTTCTCTTAATGCCTACGAGTTTTACCTCATGAACAACTTTCAGAACCACTGTTCTAAGAGATGGAGATAAAGCATAGTGGTTACTATTATGGATTCCAGTTCAAATCCTGGCTGTGTTACCTCCAAGTGCTTTAATCTCTCTGTGCCTCAGTTTTCCCCATACATAAAAAAAGGAGGGACGGTAATAATTAATTTATCTTATGGGATTTTTGTGAGGATTAGTGAAGTGCTTGAGGCATAATGAGTACTCATTAAATGTTTCCTATAGACATTATTTTCCCCCTGAGCTATATCACACAATTACATGGGACTCACGCTTGGCATAACCACTTCATTTGGATGGATGGTAAAGAAATAGAGCCAGAGAGGAATTCCAAGACCCTGGAGCTAGAGTACTTGGGGTTTCAATCTCTACTGAAAGTGGTCCGCTGACGCTAGAGTTGAATTACCCCAAAGTCTAAAGCCCTAAGAGAGAAACTGCAAATAATATCTGTTCCTTTAATGCTTCTCTCCGAATTTCGAAAAAAAAAAAGTCCTATCTATTCCTGCAGTTTTTCTCAAGTCCATTGTCCTTGCAAGGCTCTTGGGATCTATCAGTGAATAAAATTGAAAAAGATCTCTGCCAGGGGAACTTATATTAGAGACAAAAATATATAAATAAATTAATGATAAAATAATAGGTAGGTAAATCATATGGTATGTTACAATGTGGTAAGTGTTAGGGTAAATATTAGAGCAAGATAAGGGGAAATCTAGAGTGTCCATAGTTGGAAGTTGAAGCAAGTTACCATTTTAAAAGAGGTTGATATTTGTGTAGAGTTAAAGGAGATCAAAGAATTAGGTGTGTGTGTATATCTGTGGGAAGAGCATTCCAGGCAGAGGGACCAGCCATCGCAAAGGCCCTAAGAAAGGTACATGCTTAGGGTTTTGAAAGAAGAGCAAAGAGTTTAGTATAGATGAAGCAGAGTGAGTAGGGGAAGCTCACCAGATGAGATCACAGAGTTAACTAGGGATTATTTTGTGTAGGGCCTTATGGTTATTACAATGACTTTGACTTTTATTCTGAGATGAGAAGCCATTGGAGAATTTGAGGAGAGAAGAAATAAAATTTATGTTCTAAAAGCACCATCTGGCTACTATGTTGACAATAAACTATAGAAGGAAGTAAGGCAAGGACAGAAGCAGGGATATCTGTGAGGCAACCACTTCAGTAATCCAGGAGAGCAATGACAGTGTCTTGTTTCAAGATAGTACCAATGTACATGGTAAGAACTTGTCATGCTCTGTTTATAATTTGAAGGTAGAGTCAAAAAGAGTTCTGGATATTGATGTTTAATTCTTCCCTGTGTCTTGTCAATCCACTTTCTCTGTTTTGTCTTACACCCTCAATCACCATCTCTCCTGCTACACTGATAAGAGAGGTCCTTCTACATTTAATATGTTGTCATCCTACTTCCCTGAATTACATTCCATGGTTCTCTGTAAATTTCACAGTATAAATTCCTTAATATAGCTCACAAGACTGTTTATGACCTGACACCCGTCCATATCCATACCTTACCTACCTCTGTCCCGCCAAGAGGGATTTGACTGCTTACTTCAGTCAAAGGACACTGAATGACTTGCACTGCCCTGAACCTGTCTTGCTACTTCATACGTCTGTGCCTTAAGACTTACTGTTCCTCTTCCCATAATGCCTTCCTCCAGCACTTCACCTGACTGACTTTTACTAGAGATCACTTAATCCAGTGTTTAGTGAAGAAAAGGGACTATGGGAAAGAAAAAAAAAAGTCATTATAAATAACTGATTGAGAAAGTACTCTTAACAGCAAACCACAGAACATCAACTGCATTTATGAAAAGCTGAGAGCGTAATTAGATTCCCAAGTACATTGGATATGATTAAGAGAGATGAAGATTTCATATGTGCAGAAGTTTCAGTTAATTACACATCAGCAAAGGCAATACAGTGGAAGGGAATTCAGAAAAATGTTTTTGTGAGTTCAGGGACATTCTTGGTGTCATTTAGTCATGGAGTGACCTTAAGCATTCTCAAAGGGTTCTTTCCATTGGAAATAAAATAGATCCTCTACCCACAACCTGCATGCAAAGGAATTTGGGGAAAAGATCTGATTAAAGTTTAAATAGGGGAGTGATATAACGTGCTTTACGTTTTTAAAAGATTATACTGGTTCCTTTGTATAGGACAGCAAGGAAGCCAGATTTGGGACAAGGAGACCAGTTAGGAAGCTATTGCAGTAGTTCATGCACAGAACAGTGGGGGCTTAGACTGGGATTGTGACCCTGAAGATGATGAGAAGAAGTCATATTCAGGATGTATGTCAGAAATAGGGTAGATACAGCCCGCCTTGCAAAGGCTTAATCATGCTCAGATGTAAGAGCATGAGTGGAATCAAGAATAGCTGTAGTTTATTGTTTGAAGCAACAATGTAGGGACAGTGGTTTGTGTTATATGATGTGTTGGAAGATCTCTGTGAAGTCAAATACCTACTGATGACCTGAATATGAATGACTAATATCTCCCTCTCTACCTACTCCTTTGGACAGGTCCGTTACCTTGCTAGAATCAGTGTCCGCTACCTGTGGCTATAACATGTAATATCATGTCCCGTCTGCCAGATTAGACGTCTTCGTAACCTCAGAAACTTGTCCTCTTAGTTCCCAGTGTGGCCGGTAACTAGATATAGTTATTGGGTATGGTCTCTCCAAATGTGCCCAGTCATCTGCACTAGGCCAGTCCATAATTTAGCACAGAAAGAGCATTAAAACAAGAAAGAATTCTAGTGTTCAGAACACTAGAAACCATCTACAAATGTTTTCCAAATTTACATAATTATCGCAATAACTTGTTAACATTGCAGATTCCAGAACTTACCCCGGATCCACTAAATCAGAATTTCCCAGAGAGGAAACTATTAACCTACCATTTTTCTTTTTTAACAAGTTCTCCCCAAGTTATATCAATGATGAGCTAAGTTTGGGAAACACTGATCAACACCTAAACCCTTGTTACAAGAGGAAACGAAAAGCCCAAAGGAATTAAGTAATTTCTAAAAGGAGCTGTTTGCCTCCCACATCTGAGAAAGAATTTTACTTTTTTGCTTTCTTCTTTTAACTTTCCTCATTCCCCTTGCAATATATAGAAGTTACATGTTTTGATCAGTCTCTGAGAGGACTGCTAACACTTCCTAATCATGTCTCCCAGGAGAAGTGACTTCAGAAATCTAAAACAGTTTCGGGAACTGCTCTATCCTTTCCTCATAAAAAGCTCACCTTGAAACAGGCAGACACTCTAGGAAAATTATTTCTTCTTAATTGGGACAATCTAGAGAGACTTGGAACCACAGAGGCTCTTTTTGCCAAGTTAAAAAAAAAATGGTGTCCCTTTGTCCTTGTTATTTTCAAGATGATACCTGTGATCTAATGGCTTTTGCACACCGTGAGGTTCTCAACATCAGTAGGCATTAAACATGTAAAAGGGCAGCAGGAGTGGCTCATTATCTCCAGCCCAAGCAGAGAGAAATGCAATAATCATAATTCTCTGCTTTACTTCAAGCTTTTAGCTGGTGTTGGAAACATGAGTAACCTTAGTGCCTTGGGTTAGGGTAACACCATTTTCAATAGGCAGATGGTGTTCAGTGCCTGCTTGACAGAGCACAGAGGATGCGGTGAAGGAGCCATTGACTGGGAGGGACTATTCTTATCTCTAAAACAAGACAATTGATTTGACTTTGAGAAGAACAGTGACTCCCCAATACTACTTTCCAATATGCCCAAACTCTGAAGTAAATGAGTACTTTGTGTGTCCATAGGAGTTAAAAGCTATCTATGTCAAAAAGAAAAGTTGACTGGAGAAAATGTGGTACGCACTCCGAAAACATTATTAAGTCAAACCACTTTGTTTATTGAGTCTTTTATTCTTTTCCTGGTCTAGACACTGCTGTAGAATTGATGAAGTTTTACATCATAGATCTCATGAAGCCAGTTAGGTCTCAATTATCTGTTCCAATAAGAGAAGCCTGGAGCAGATCATTTAAAACATAAAAGGCACATACCTAGATCAAAGTCCTGGTTTTCCTTCCCTCTGAGAAGCAATATTACCATCACTTTGAGTCTTTCTCTTTTCCTGTTTCCATTCTGGCACCACCAAGAGAAGACAGTCATTCATAGTTTCCTTTGCTGAATCAAAAATTGTAAGAAAAATGCTATTTTCTCCTTATAATGATGCTTTTCTCCTCTCCACTTGTGTACATTCTCAAGCTGCCTACTCTGTTCTACTCACTTCTTTTCCCAGAGGAAATGTCCTTTTAAGATCACCTGGGCATCATCCTTTCAGAAAGGTGCTCTTTTAATTGAGAACTTGATTTCAAGGGTAGGATTTGTTATGAATCCTATCTGTCAAGCAGTTTCAGCCACCCGATCATTTATGTCAGCAGTACTCCTTTCAATCCAAGCTAATTCAGGCCAGCCTTTCCATCAAGCATGATAAACAACAAAATCGATATTATGAAAATGGAGATGATGAAGATCTCAATTTGTCTAAGTAATTCAGCGAGAACAGAGCTTCACTTTTTGTCTTTGCATTCTAAACCATTGTAAATATTCTGTTCTTTTCTTGTTGCCAATAAGAAACCTTGTTTTTTGTTTTGTTTTTCAGTTTCTGAAATATATCTTGGCCACAGCCTTTTCAAATGTAGTGGAAGATAGTGCCTGATCCTTGCTCTCCTAAGACTATTTCCAGAGCACTGATTCACCACCATCCCTACTGGTCTCTCTGCTGGAGACCAGGCCACTCAGCTACACACCCACTCCATGAACGCAGAGCTAACACCTCTCACCCACTGCTGTAAATACCCATGTCCACAATCCTAACTCAAGATTGTACACCTGTGTATAAAGCAAGATCTAAAAGCCAAGTATCTTGCCTTCTCAGGTGGGAAAGGGCAAGAAAAAAAAAGCAAGAATGAATATAAGTATTCTTTTCACACTTCAGGCTGTGTATCAAACCTATTATTGTCATCAAACCACCTTTCTTTCTACGGAACCACCCTGGCCCCTGAGCTAATTATTGCTTGAGGGCACAGACTGTGATTGATACTTCTTTGCATGACTCTCAGCTCAATGCCAATCACAGAGTAATGACCAAGAAATTCTTATTAATGGGCAGAAAATGTGATGGGGTTTTATAAATCATATAATTAAAACCCTTATTTTAAAAATAGTAAAGCATTTTCAGAACAATGAAATGTAATGTCTGAAGTCACATGCATAACCAACAGGAGCCTGAGGCAGGATTAGAATCCAGGAATCAAATCCATGCAAATCCAGGTTTTTTGTGTTCCAAAAACGCAGCCAATTACATACCCAGGATGATGTGGTTGCAGGAGATGCGGAGTTTCACATTTCCAGCCCCTGCAACTAATGTGTACTGACAGAGAAGCAAACCCAAAATTCAGTTTAATAGGGATGTATTGAGCAGCTTCTATGTATAAAACTCAGAGTTAGGCATTTGGAAGAAAATACAGTTTAATGTGTTGGTTTACCTATAGTTCACAAAAAACGATGACCCAGTTTTTGTATATAGATCACATACTTAATGAGTATAAATGTGTAGTAAACAAGTACTTTTTAACTGACTTTTATGAAAAATATGTAGTTACTCCAGGGACAAATTATTTTTGTTCATTCACTCATTTATTCATTTATTCAAAAATATATACTGAGCATCAAACATTTTCCAGGCACTCTCTCAGACAACGGGAATACAAAAAATGAATAATTCCAAGTCATTATGCTCTGTGACTTTACAGGCGAAAAGAAAAGTAAGGACAACAGAGTGAGAAAGATGTTATGGCAACAATCTCTGTTCTGTAGGAGACCATTAGCATGGAGATGGTAGTCAAAGACAAAGGAGAAGTCAGTTCATAAAGTATTTTAGCTGGGAAGAAACTCGTTGAGCAGTTGAAGGTGAGATATGTTGCAGATGGAAAGAAAAAACTACCTAGATGAAGGATGTGGGAGAAGAAAGGGATGAAGTCGGAGAGAACCACAGGAAAGAATAGGAAAAAAAACAGATCAGAATCTTTAGGCATTGATAAAGGTTTTGAATTTTATTCTGTGGGCAGTGGAAGCCGATGAAGATTTTCTAGCGGAGAGAGGATTTGACCAGATTTGAGATGAACTGGGGAGATGGGACAAAGCATAGACAGCTAAATGATGCCTGAAGTTTTTGATTAAAACAACAGACTTTGTTATGCACAGTAGAGGTTTGATATAAAAACAGGAAGGAGGTAAAGAATATGATAACAAATTAGATTTTGGACTTTGTGGTAGGCAGAAGAATGGCTCCCTAAAGATGTCTATACTTTAATCTCCATAACCTGTGAATACATTACCTTACATTAATAAGGTTATGGACCTTAAAATGGAAGGAGTATAGCAGGATTATTCAGGTGGGCTCAATCTAATCCCATGAGTTCTTAAACGCATAGAAACTTTCGGAGCTTCCCAGCTATGGTCAGAGAGAGAAGAAATGGAAGGAGAGATTCAAAGTATGAGAGGGATACAAACCTCCATTTCTGGCTTTAAAGATGGAAGAAGGGGTCCAGGAGCCATAGAATATGCGTGGCCTCTAGAAGCTGGGAATGGGCCTCAGTTGATAGCCAGCAAGGAAGCAGGGATCTCAGTCCTATTACTACAAGAAACTAAGTTCTGTCAAAATAATGAATGAGCAAGGAAACAGAACCTCTTCCAGGGACTTCAGAAAGAAACATAGTCCTGCAGAAATCTTGATTTTAGTTTGGTGAAATCTAGTGAGATCTATGTCAAACTTCTAACCTAAAGAACTATAAAATAATAAATTTATGTTGTTGAAGCCACTAAGCTTGTGGTAACTTGTTATGCCAAGAGTAGAAAACTAATACAGATTTGAAGACAAAAAAAAAAATGAGTCTGATAATTCCCAGGTAGGAAAAGAAGACGAATCTTCCAGAGAGATTATAAAGAAAGGATTAGAGAGGTAAAGAGGTATCAGAAGAAGTCATAGAACCAAGGGAGAGAAGAACTCTGAGAAGGAATGATCCAAATTGATAACTGCAAGACATCAAGTAATATTGGACTTGTAGCTCTGCCAAAGCCAATCTTCAAATCTGTGAACAGACTCATTGAAGGATTAAACCAGAAAGAAACAAAGTCTGTGCCCAGTGGACTGGCATCCTATAAATGAGTCGGTAATTTGCAATAGATGATTTGACTCTAATTTAAATCAAGAGAGGAAATATTCACAGAACAAGTAAAGGCATGAAATGTGGTTTCTATCTTCCTTCTGACGTTATGTTTCATGAATATGTACCCTCATAGGTTAAACAGATTATTTTAAAAGCACTTAAAATGCTATTTGCAGGCTAAAAAGGGTAGGGATTTTCTTTATTCCCAGAGATTCCTGTGGCATGAAGTGTGGCTGCCAAAGAGTTAAAAAGCTCTAGTTGATCACCACACTTCTCCCATATGCATACAAACTTTCCAATAACCAGATACCTTTTACTTAAATGCAGCTGCTTTAGACCTACACAAATATTCTGGGGAAACCGTCTTACTCAACTTTGTATCTCCAGCACCTAATCAATGGTGGGAACATAGTAGGTCAGGAAGATTTCTTTCCTGACAGCATTGGTGAATAAAAGGTGTTTGTAATAAATTGGTGAAGTCATCATAATACTCAAAACACAGTTTATCACGTGACTTTCAAAGTCTCCCATTACCATCCATGATATTCATAATATCTGAATTTAATTCTGTTAAGACTCGTACAGAAAAAAAGTTTACATTAGCATAGAGACAATATTCAAAGTACTACATGTTCCTGCATACTTCACAGAGCTTTGTTCCAGAAAAGAATTATTCCCAGAAAGTACCTTATCCTGACAATGCTGGTTTGGCACACAGTTGTGATGTATGTCCTTGACTATATTCAAGTTCACAGAACACAGTACATATTTTCTTTTCTGAAATAGCAGAGCATTGTCTTGCCCCAAGCATCCCTGGGAATACTTGGGTGTTATTTGAAAATCATGTTGAGATTCCCTAGGCAGCTTTTTGCAATGTCTCCCCAAATAGGTCTTCAATTGTCTTTGTCCACATTATCCTTAGCTGGCTTCTCTCTTTAAAGCATGCCGCAGCTATAATCTCCAGGGCTCTCCCACAGCCTACCCCAGCAAGAGCCTAAACTGGTCAATTTACGTGTATGGAATTTCTAGACTGCTGGGGGATTTAGAGACTATTTAATCCCACCAAGAGGAAAAGAAAACTCAGTCAAAGGAAGTGAGGTGAGATGTTCAGGGGATAAGGCTGGTTAGTGGCAGAACCAGGCTGCAATTCCTGTTTCCTGACTCAGAGGTGAGTGTTCTTCCCACAACATACCAAAAGATGCCCACATTTGGATCCATCCAAATTAGACAAGGCTTATTTCCTTTGCCACCTTTGTGGAATGATTCTTTGGGCTCTTTCTCAAAGTATTAAGCTGATTATTTCTGCCTAATTAACGTGCAGATTATAAAACCCATCATATTATCCCCTGGAAAGCAATCTATGATTTCTTCCGTTTTGGAGTTATGACCTTTTTTTAAATTTATAAATTATTTCTCTCTCCAACTCACTTCCTTCCACCCATACTAAAAACATACCATCAAACATTTATTCTCTTATTCATTTATTCATTCATTATTTTATTTATTTACTCATGCATTCATTTGTTTATTTTCACAAGCATTGATATAAGCACTAAAAGTACAGAGATGAAAACAGAGGTTCTTGTGTGTTTGTTTGCTTGGTGTGAGAGGAGGAGGTCACCAAGAGATTTGGTTTTATCCCCTTTATGTGTTATGTTTTTAGCAGTGATATGGACAAGTTTATAGGCCTATGCATATAGAAAAAGGAAAGGAGATTTTAAAATAGGAAAGTCTGAACAGGAATTTTACCAAAAAAATAGATTTTATTTCTTCAATGCAAGTGATGTACAAATACCTTAATTTGATGCTTGTCAGGTAAATTCTGCTACTTTTTTTGTAGTGATAAAAGTTTCCTTGGAGACTGGCAAAATTCAGGCTGAGAAACAGATTTTAGATTGATAAAAAAACACTTTCTTCTATTTCAAGCATAGCATGTGGTCTCCTTGTACTAGATAACTACTTAAACAGAAGAAAGATTAGGTAGATAGGTAGGTAGATAGATAGATAGATATAGATAGATAGATAGATAGATAGATAGATAGATAGATAGATGATAGATAGATATAAATGTAGATATAATTGTTTCAGGGATTTCTGGCCAGAGATCCAGATGGATGCCTTTCCCTTTGCCATGCTCCAATTAATCAACTGGTTCTTTTCACGATGTTAAGCATAACAGATTTCTACAGTGTCCATGCAGGTCCGCCTCTCAGATCTCTCTTCAGGTGAACCTGCTCTGAGAAGCATGGGTAGCTGACAGCCCCCAGCTGCTACACACCGTAGCAGTCACATCTCAGCCATGTTCTCCTGGGGGCTGCTCTCTATTACTAACTGAGCACAGCAGGGGACTAGAGCCAGACAGTTCCTGCCCAGTGCTTCTTCTCTGATGGGCAGTCCCTGCTCCGAGATTCTCATCAGCCTGGCTGAGACTCTCAGAGCTGCACGGCAACCTGAGACTCCTTCTTCCTAACCATCCCTCCTTCCCTCTCTCCTTTCAGAAGAGTCATGCCGGCACCATGATTGAGAGTCTTCTCTGCCTGTTCCTGCTTATCTGCCCTACTTTCAGGGGCAGAACTCAAGGAGATAAATATTAATCAGAGGATCTTTCACACAAAGATAATATTGATAATGATCAATATCCCCCTCACTGGTTTCTAAGAGCTTTCTTGAAAGTTCCCTTTTTTATTTCAAAATTCTGAACAACAAAGAACACCCATCCATATCCCGCCCATCTTAGGAGAGAAGAGGAGTGAAAATCATCTACAGCCAATCCTTATGGATATGATATGATTACTACTTCCTAAGAGGAAAGGTAACTGGCTGGTGGACAGTGATTGCATTGAGTCACAGCATTTCTTGAATTGAGGAGGTCTTGAAGGCAGAATTTTTCTGTTGTGTAATAGAAATGTTGAAAAGGAGCAAGGATGACTAATCTCTCTAAACAAAGAACAAGATGTGAGTTTCAACAACCTGTTCATGCTTCTGCTTCTTCCCCTTGTCATCATTATATATACCATCTTTTGTGATAAAATGGCCAAGCTCTTGCAGGGATCAGGAAACACTTATGATGCTCCAGGGACAAACTATGGACTGATTTATGCCCTCCTAAAATTCGTATGTTAAAGCCTTAACCCTCCATATGACTGTACTGGAAATAGGACCTTTAAAGATGTGATTAAGGTTAAATGAGGTCATAAGGGTGGGGCTTTAATCTGATGGAGCTGGTGCCCTTATAAGAAGAGGAAAATATACGAGACCCCTTGTGCTCTGTCTACCATGTGAGGACACAGTGAGAAGGCAGCAACCTACAAGCCAAGAGCAGAGGCCTCAGAACGAAACCTACCTTGTTGGCACTTTAATCTTGGACTTCCCAACCTCCAGAATTATGTGAAATAAATTTCTGTTGTTTAAGACACCCAGTGTAATTTTAAGGTGACTAATACAGACATTAAGGACAATTATTATTGTCTATCTCTTTCCAAATATTGTCATAGGGCAGATGGCCAAGAGTATCCTGATACAGTGATGTACAAAGATACCTTTTAAAGACAAAACATTAATTCTCTCCTTTGGTTAATTTCCCATTAGATAACTTTTACAGCTATTATATTTTAGTTAAAATATATAACTCAGGGCCATTTTTCTTATATTAATTCAGAAACATCTACAAAGTTCTGTCAGAAATCAAATAGTATCTCAAAAGAAATATTTTTGAGGAGCTCGTAATGGACAAGATACAGAGCTATACCGATAGACAGAAGAAAAGGATACCTTTAAAAATTCCACTAATTGTCTGTTTATTTTCTTTTTAATAGAAAAATGTTGGAAAATAATAACAAAGCATGAAAAGTTGACTGGAAGCCCCCTATCTAACAGATTTCTCTTACGATCAGTAATTTTATCTCTAATAAATCAAGGTCATGTTTTGTTTGTTTTCTGCAGTAAGTTTGAATGGAGCTTCTTAGAAACTTGAGAATGGGAAGGCTGAATGATAGTTGCAAAGTCAACTGCTGGAAAGTCATGCAAGATGCACTGAATGACGCCTGGTGGTCAGATTCCCCCGTATGGACTCTTAAGTAAGCACAGATACTGGGACTGCTTTTCTCAAACTGTCCTCCTCAGAATCCTTGAGTTTCCTAGAGACAAATCAGGGGACTCCTGAAGGGGGACGGAGACCCTACTGGTACTTAATGTTCCCCTCTTCAGCCCCTTTCTATTTCTTTGAAATGTTTTAAAACCAATAATGGTAGGTGTTTAATGCCTCCCCAAACATGTTCACCTCCTAATCCCCAGATCCTGAGAGTATGTTACCTTACACGGCAAAAAGGACTCTGCTGATGTGATTCATTTAAGGATTTTGAGACAGGAAGGTTATCTTGGATAATGTAATCGCAAAGGTCCTTATAAGAAAAAAGGGAAGTAGGAAAGTCAGAGTCAGAGAAGGAGATGTGACAGCAGAAGCAGACAGCCAAGTGGTGGAAGGGGGTATGGGCCAAGGAACGTGGGCAAACGCAAGGAAACAGATCTCCCCTAGAGCCTCCAGAAGGAGTGGAGCCCTTAATTGGACACCTTAATTTTAGTCCAATGAAACCCATTTTGTATTTCTGATGTCCACTCTGGACTTCTGACCCTCCCAGCTGTAAGATAATAAATATGTATTAGGTCACTGAATTTATAGTAATTTATTACAGCAGCAATAGGAAACTAACACACTGATGAACTAACATAAGTACTTCTCCAACTTTAATATGCATAAGCTTCATCTAGTGTGTTTGTCAAATAGTAATTTCTAGATTCCACTCCCCAAAGTTCTGATATAGGTTGTCTGCTGGTTAGTCTAAGAACCTGCATTTTTAATGAATACTTCCCCACCCCCATGATTCTGATTCCAAGTTTCCAAAACTGAATGAAACCAGATTCACCATAAATAATCTCGTAAGATACAGGAAACCGTGATGCTAGCTGGAATAATGTTGCCACAGATCCCCCCCTCTACCCTCTGGTACTTTCAGCAAACATCCCTAAGAAAGATGCATCAAACACTGAATTCTGCATCGTGTTGCACAGCAAGCTTCCAGTGTAAGCTTCCATCTTGCAATTGTTCATTGTGTCAGTGCATCGCAATAGAACAATTATTTGATTCACCAAAGAAATAGTAAGTGTGAGGAAATACAGTAAAAAGAGTCTCGGTCCTGCAATCAGTAGACCTTGATCACACACTCTTCTGAGTCCCTGCCTGGATGTATAGCACTGGGCAAGACACTTTTCATCTCTGGACCTCAGTTTCCCCACATGTAAAGTGAGAGTTTTTAACTAAACAATCTCAAGTACTTTCAGCAATAATATCCTCTTAGTGGTCCACTTGAGTCTATTGAAAAAAACACAAAAGACACCAGGAATTCTTTTTTTTTCATTTCATCTCTAATCAACTTTGTTTCCTAAGGACATTTGTGAATGCAAGGTATCTTTTCCACTTTCAGGTCCCTATATTCCTAGGAAAATTATATCCTTTCAAAGGGAGACACATGGACACCCAGAATATGGCTAGTTTCAATGACTCTTTCTTTACAGCCTCGCCCTCCTTCCAAAGGAGGCCATGATGATATAGGTAGGGTCTGCCAGATGTACCATTTTCAATTAGTCTGAGACTCATACGCCATCCTATTAATCATCCAGTTCCTTTGCTTCTCTCCTTCTTTCTCCCACTGGACTCATCCTGATCAGTCCTTTGGTTTGGCATCACTTCTAGAACAAGGTAAGTTACCACCTTTCTCCACTCTGAACTGCTTAAACCAGACCAGCTTCCTCTGTGGGGTGTGTGAGGGGGTTGTTATCACATCTCACGAAGGGATTATAATGTACAGTTACGAACACCCACTCTAAAATCAGTGAAGACACTAGTTCAAATCCGGGCTCTGCCAACTGCTGAGGCTAGATATGCATGTTTGGGAAAGCTACTCAACTTCTCCTTACTTTTGTTTCCTTAATAAAGATATAGAGAGATATAGATTTTTATCCAAATCTATAGAATGAGGATGACAATACCTAACTCACATCATTGTGGATGTTAAAGGTAATGTTTGTAAGATACCTGGCACCCATTAAAAGCTGAATATGGTAGGTTTTATTTTCACTATTATTCTTGTCAGTGAACTTTGGCATGGTCAGAGCTGAAGGATCTAGGATGACTAGGCTCAAAATCACATCATAAAATTATCAGAAATATTTGGCATAAAGAAACTTACAGGAGACAGAATAATTGTCTTCAAATATATGAAAAAAGGATTATACATGTTTTGTCTATTTACTGAGAACAGAGCAAAATTCAATAGGGGGATTTCTTCTAAGCCTAACAAATAATTTTGTGACTACTAGGGCTGTGTAGGAATGGAATGGACTCCCTTGAGAGGTAATGAGTGTCCCATAGCTAAAGGAAATCAGGAGGAGCCTAGCCAGCCCTTTAGTGGGAATGTAATATAAAAGATTCAAGCACAGGATGAACTATTGGATTTTTATGACATTTAAAATACCTTCTAAGATTGAAATTCTATGGTTCTGTGATTATTACCAGCCCCAAAAGAGGAAGCAGAAGAAAAGTTTTTAAAGGTGAAAGAAATAAACAATCAATTTGGCTATCTGCAAGCAATTCTTGAGAGAGAGAGAGAGAGAGGCTAAAAATGTTGACAGCATTTGTAAAACTAAGGATTGGGGATTGAAACATTCTGCATCTTCCCATTTACCATGGCTCCTGCATGTGCTTTTCTCAGCTATAGTCCTGTAATGCCAAATGCATTATGTAAAACCGGAGTGAATGGATAGATTGTGAGAGGCTCTTTAAAATGTAAACTCAATGGCAAAGCCCATTACATGAAATTATGTTTACTTAACTAGCTAAAGGCTTAAAGGTAGTTAAAACACATAAACCATCTTTTCTCCAGCTGAGAGATCATGAAAATGGATATGAAGAGTGTTAACAAGTATCCAAGGATTTGGAAAATGTCAAGCCCAGTGAACTCTTGAGTTTTAAGGAAGTGTACATCCAAGTGTTTTGAAGTCTTAATAAAGGTTGGCATGTTGCTCTCTCACTAGATCGTTATCTCTGGCTCTTTCTCCTCTCTTCCTCAAAATGATTCAAGAACATCTCATGGAAGCAAGAAATTAGCAGGTGCATAATTGAAAAGAAATTATGGTAGATACTTTGGACAACATTATTTACAAGGAAAATTCAATAGAAGCATTTAAAACAAACCTGATTATACATGTATGTACATGTACCTGCATATACACTGCGCAAACACACACACACACACACACACACACACACACATTACAGACTAATAGACTAATATCCTTCTAAAATACTAACAAAGTTAAGTGTTGGGGCTTCCCTGGTGGTGCAGTGGTTGAGAGTCCGCCTGCCGATGCAGGGGACACGGGTTCGTGCCCCGGTCCGGGAAGATCCCACATGCCACGGAGCGGCTGGGCCCGTGAGCCATGGCCGCTGAGCCTGTGCGTCCGGAGCCTGTGCTCCACAACGGGAGAGGCCTCAACAGTGAAAGGCCCGCATACCGCAAAAAACAAAAAAAAGTTAAGTGTTGGTCTTAGGGCCTGACATGAATGCTGGGATGGGCTTTCATTATGTAATTCAAATTGCTTTTAAAAAGCAACATTCCACAGTTTGCAAAGGGCTTTCACAACTATCTTACTTTATCCTCACTCCAGCTCCTATTGAACCAGGCAGGGGAAAATTTGAGGATCAACTGTATTCTTCATACCATACATGGCCTCTGTGACCAACACACACACACATAAAACAACATGCACACCAAGAAAACATTCAAGTCTGATCATCCAAAGACACTGATGATTTTTTGTTTCAGACAGTGATTATTATTTAAGTGCTATTCACATTTAGAATATTCATTAAAAGACACGAGATAGGTCATGTGTCCAGAACATCTAGCAATAGACATTCAAGGGCTTTTCTGTCGCTCAAGAATGTGTATATACTTTTGAAGGGAGAATTTTATTCTTTGCAGGTTCTATTTAAGCAAATGAGAATGACTCCAGTGTTAAGCTTTGGTGATAAGTTGTACATTTAGTTTCTAAAAGCCTTTAAAAAGAATGTGTATGTAATCAACAAGAAATAAAAATCAATCCATTATGCCCTGATTCTATCAGAAAATGGTACTATAAATAGCATCTAATAAATGGACCAGAACAAAGCCCTCTGGCCAGGAAGCAGTTGAGCTGAGCCCTAAATCATCTGAATTCTATTTAGGAGATTAGATTGAAACCAATTTAATCCTTAAACTGAGGAACTAACATTAGACCTTAACAGTGATGACAGGATACGGTGATAAATGGCATCAGAGGTGACCAAAAAGCCTAAGAGGACTGGAAAAGTCTAAGAGTCATTCAATTTGCTGCTTTTCCAAGTAAATTACTAATGGCCACAAGCTGGCTCTACAGGAGCTGGGCTGGGTGTGACTTATGACTGAACCTGGGAGGCTGAACAGAGTAATTAATGGAATGTAGAAAGGATCTAACACTGCCCCCTCCTCTAGACCAACTACCACTGCAAGCCCATGGAATGAGCTGAAATCTAAACTCTAAACTTTTTCAAAGACGCTTTCCCTTTCAAATAGAATTTTGTATGACACAGCATTAAACATTTACTACAAACAAAAATCATAATAATATCTAACATTTACTGAGCACATAGCATGTGTAGGAATCAAAATTCAACACACCATGAAAAGGAAAGAATTCAAGATTTAGGCAGGTGTCTTGGGTTATAAAAAGCAAAAATGGCAAGGCATGAACAATGAAGACAAGGGTAGTATCTTTTTTTTTTAGGATTAAAGAAAAGAGAGTACTGAAAGCAGTCCTGGATCTGGGAGAGCTCTGAGAAGCAACTGTTCATCAACAGCAGCTGAATGCAGGGACGAGCTGGGGACGCGCAGGAAAGCAGGCTGCCTGCTAATAGGTATAATGCCCCGGAATGCTTTGTGTTTGTGTGAAGGAATTTACACCACCACAAAGCTTATACTTATCTCTTTGCAACTCTCACCAGCTCTTGGAGTTTTCCGTTCCCTAACTCAGATGTCAAGAGAAAGGGGAATAAAGGTCCAATGAGAAGAACTGGAAGACTCTAGGTCCATCCACCTCACTACAAATAACTCAATTTGTTTCTTTTTATGGCTGAGTAATATTCCATTGTATATATGTGCCACATCTTCTTTATCCATTCATCCGATGATGGACACTTAGGTTGCTTCCATGTCCTGGCTATTATAAATAGAGCTGCAATGAACATTTTGGTACATGATTCTTTTTGAATTACGGTTTTCTCAGGGTATAAGATATAACCCTCTGTCTATAGAAGTAGTGTCCATGAGGCACAAAGCTGCTTAATCTTTCTCTCTTTCTATGCTTCCAAATCCCATCTTGTCTTGCATCCAGTGTGCTTTGCACAAATGCCAATCCCCTCCATTTCAGCCCTGATGTCAAGTGACAAAGGGAAATCCTCCCACTTGAACTCTTTCCCTTTCAGCCTTTTTGCTGAAGTCCCCTTCATACAGAGACTGCCTCTAATTCCCAGTTTGAGACCACTTTCTTACATGACACATAGCCTGATATGGCCAGACAGCTAAAAAAAAAAAAAAGGCAATGCCTAGATTCCCCCCATATTGTAAATTGGAGAGTTGCAGCCCCATCAGGGTCCTCCAGTGAAGCCGCCCACTGAGTGAGGAACTGTTGGATTTCCATCTGTGTCTCATACCATTGGTGGCTATTGTTTAAATAAACATTACTTTGTGTTGCGTTTTTTAAAACTTCAATACATGTTGATGCCTGGTTAAAAGGAAAGGAAATTGCAGTATTAAAAGACTAGTATTTTCAGAGTCTTGTGATGTAAATTGCTAATTTAAAACCCAAAATATTGTTAAAGCGTCTTTATTTAATAGCAGGTGATTGCAAGCTGTAATTTGCAAGCTGTAGATGCAGATGGTAATGTTTTTCCTCCCTTTTCAGCAGTGCAGTACAGTATTTACTGCAGATCTATGCAGGCCTGGAACAGCCAACTGTGAAAGAAAACACTCTGCAGCAAGATTAACCACAGAGTTCATAAGACAAAGATGGCTTTTGAGACCTGATCCTGTCTCAGCCAAGGCAGGGTCCTCTCCTCCCAAGCTCAGAGGATGTTTGCTCACCAAAAGAAGTTGAAGGTGATGTCATTGGTCTGCCAGGTTCCCGCTAAGGTTAAAACACATGAGTGAGAGAGTGATATTTAATTTAGGCTTCATTTATTTACTCTGGCTGGAGAGAACCCAGGGAAGAGAGGGAATGTAGGGATAGGGTTGCCAGATAAAATGCAGGACACCTGGTGAAATTTGCAGTTCAGATAAACAAGCAATAATTTGTTAGGATAGGTGTATCCCAAGGTACCTGGGACATACTTATACTAATAAATTATTGGTTGTTTATTTGAACTTCAAATTTAACTGGAGTCATACATTTTTATTTGCTAAATCTTGCAACTCTATTTGGGGAGAAAGAGTGAGTAAATAAATAACAATGACGTGTCCAGGAAACAGAGATGGGACTTGACATTTACTGAGCACTGTTCTTGCCATGTAATCATGGCAACAATTTATCAGGTAGATATCATTGTTAGCCATATTGCAAAGAGGCGTAGCTGTGGTTCAGAGACCTTTGGTGACTTTCCCCATATAGTTCACAGCAACCCTGGATTCGGTGACCAAGTTCTCTGTGGCTTCGGAGCCTGAGTTCTTTCCATAAAATGATGCTGATGCCTCACCTCTGTTCATTCTCTCCCATGACACTTAGGGCGTCTGGCAGGAAGTCAGTGCCCTTCTCCAGCTCCTGGTGGCCTCCCAGCTCCTCAACCCCTGCAACAAAACAAACCAACAAACAAACCCATCTAGCCTCACCAATATCTCCTTTCCCCTATCCTGCCCCAGGGACAACTAAAAGCACTAGTTGCTTTCATTTGTATTTTATTTTCAGGAAGAATAACAGCTCTTTCCCCATGCATGTTATCCAAGTAAACTCCTGATAATTATTATATTCTCTTTGATTTGATTGTAGTCTATCACCAAAAGACCTGGAGAGGCTAGCCTTCTTTGAGTGCTTTACCTTACACACTTGTACGGAATTCTGAAGTATTCATAAGACACTGAGCAGGAACAGGAAGAAGTGGGCTGTTGATCGCTGACTCCGTGGCCACACCTCCATTCTTTTCTGTCGCCAGGGTCCTAACCAATTCAGTGTCCATTCCCTTCCTTGTGACTCAGAAGCAAGTCCTGTTTGGACTCCAGGGTTTCTCAGCACAGCTAACGCTGGCATCTGGGTGAGATGATTCTTCATCCTAAAGGACTGCCCTGAATATCACACACTTCTTGTTCCTGTATCCTGGGTTCCAAGCACTGCAGATGGCATTCAGTCACTTTGTAAACCAAAGACAGCCCTGCACATTTCCAGATCCTTCTGTTGGTGGAGGGGCACCTCCACCAGGCAACCTGGTTGTCTCTTCACCTTGGTAGTCACGGTTTGGTGCCCAGAATCATCCAGTTCTGGCCAGTATAGACATGAGGGGATGTCTACTGGGAACTTCTGAGAAAGGTTTCCTCACACTATGAAAGAGACCCAAGGAGGGAACAGTTTCTCTTCCACCACTGGGTGTGCTCGTGTCTGTATGTGATGTGTGGAGCTGCCACAGCAATTTTTCACCCATGGGGGCCAAAAGTGAGAATGGAAAAATGGCAGAGTGCAAAAATGGAAAAATCCTGGGCCCATCATGACATCACTCAACTGCAAATTAGCGAACCCTGGAGCTGCCCGACTTCAAGTGTTCTATCCTTGTTTATGACTCTTGAATTGGGGCCCTCAAGCCACTGGCAGCTCAGAGCCCCCATCTGCCACGTGATCCAAGGACACTGGACATCTGAAGGGAGGACAAAGAAAGAACAATGGGAGGGGTGTGCGGTGTGGAGACGACTTTGGCATGATAGTACAATTATAAGGGGGAGAGGACGGAGTCAGAGAAACGGAACTGGAAGCCTAACTCTATCACTGAATAACTTTGCGATCTTGGGTGAGGTCAGTCACTATCTCAGCCTTAGATTTATGACCTGAAAACTATCAGGATAAGATTTACAAAAATTGTCAGCTCACAGCTATGGGCCACCCTGGACCTACAGGAACGTTGTTTTTTACTGGTCCGTGTGCCTGGTAGCTGTGTAGTTCTGCCACGTGTGCCACCACGTGCCACTGTCTTACAGCCAGGCCTCTTCACTCATCTCACCTGTGCATCTCCTGGGCCATCGGGTTCAGGGCCCCCAGTTAAACCCACTCTCTCCCATCCTAGGAGATGTTGATACTGTGTTATATGGCTCTGATATGATTGTCATTGGGGTCAAGAATCAGCCTCAGGATCTCTGCTGTTTCTACAAGTCTTTTTGTCTACACCAAATGAATTTCATGCTAATTTAAATACCAAAACCCAATTCCGAGACATCCACAGTTAAAAATTACCAATTTTTACTTTCAAGGAGCACCTAGTATATCTTTTAAGTACAGAATGCATAAACGCTAACCTTGCACATTGCATCACATTCCGTTCAACTTCTGATTAACGTTTATTTGCAGAAAAATAAAAATTACTTCCCCTCATCTACTTAGGGGTATTGTATACACCACTTAAATACAGGGTTCTCTAGTGCCATCTAGGGGATTTTAGACCAAAAAAAAGAAATTGTCTGCTCAGCTGAGAGTAAAACAAGAACTGAAAAATCAGCTATGACTTGCAATGTAATTTCTTATACACCCCTGATAATGTTTGGGTAATCTTTTATTTTACAGTTTGGATAGCTGAGCAAGGTCACACATGGTGCTGCATCTGGGGAACGCATAAACGAGTAAAATGTATGATATTGCACCATGCTTTGTGGCCTAATATTTTGCAAACATAACCTTGAGAGAAAGAGTTTCCCTATTTAAATCAATGCCTCTTTCTAAAACCCAATCGAGCAGGATTTACTAGTATTTTTTTAATGTGTTTTCTAGATTCCTGGTTCCTACATACCAATCATGTGCATGTAAGAATTCCAGCAAGTGCCCTGTAAAGCTAAAGGGAAAAACCAAAAAGTGACACACCTTGCAAGAACCTGCCTGCATCCTCAGGCCTGAGCACAATGCCAAGCAGGTAGAGGTCCCTGCTAAGCACCCATTTTACTGAACTGAGCTCAGTAGCTTCTAAATGGTGCTGATGGACAATGTGTGGTCCATCACTTTCTAACCTACTCTGGGTGACCAGACTGCAACAGTCTGGGTTGACCTAAATAGCACATTTCTGGGGAGTTTTATTTGTGTGATGACCCAGGGTGAGGCGCTTTTCCCACTGGTTCCTGCGTTTAATCCTTCCCCCCAAACCTGTGATTCCTATAAATACCTAATTCCTATTTTACACATGAGAAAACTGAGGCAAAGAGAGTAGAACGACCTCTTCAAAGTAACACAAAGAAATGTATAAGCAGGGTTTCAAATCCACATGACGCTCCAGCCTCAAGCAGTGTGCTTCCTCCAATAAGTGGAATTTCAAAGACAGCATTTAAATATGACTACCAGATATCTTACAAACTAGTTCAACCAAAGGAAAAATGCACATTAGGCCGAACCACATGAAATTCCTGATATTCAACCATTTTTGACCCACGAAAGAGCACTTACATGTGATTCAACACACGGGAAGGCACTTTCAAAGAAGCCTGGGAAGAAAAGGAGCACACGTCTAAGGGCGTGCGGTGCCCTGGGCTCTGCTGTATGAGCACCACGCCCACCCCCGACACCACACATCCTTCACAAACAGCAGCAATTCCCACTTACAGGGTGGCCTTCCTGGAGAAGCCTGGGAAGGGAAGAGATTTTGTGTCCAGGTCAGAGTGGGGCACACCAAGAGCCTGAGCACCTGGCAAAGGGGCAACGTCTGGCCTGGAGTCCCAACACCCACGTGTGAAATGACCCACACGCCAGGCCTTAGTCCACACCTGCGGGGAGCCCGGCAGGGCACCAGCGCTGGTGTCCAAGGTGAGGACCGCTGGCCTTCCCTCCCGGCTCCCTAAGGCGGCAAGTCGAAGTTCTGACAACAATTCCATCCGGTAAGAGTAGCCCTTGTTCACAGGTCCCAAGTTGCTGTCACTTTACTGGATTTTCTGGCCCGAGGTTGTATCCGCTCTCGGTCCTCTTCCTCCCTCCTCCAGACCATTGCGCTGTGCTTCCTCCCCAGCACCTCCCACCTGCGTCTGGTGAGCTTCTCTTTACCTTCAGATCTAACCTTCCAAGTTCTGTTTTCTAGGGAGGCTTCCCCTAGCCTCCAAGACTACATCCATGTCCTTTTATGTGATCCTTTAAGGCTGGTAAGAGGAAGAAGTAGCTTTTGTTATGTACCATTTGCCATAAGTTTTTCAGGTATCTTAGCTACTGCAGACATCAATTCATTAAACTGGATTACCTCCAAAGATGCAATTTCCTCGTATATACCTATGTGCCTGTCAAGGCGAAAGTTCCTAAATATCACCTCCAAAATCTGTTGGTCTTATTCATCCCACAAGTATTCTGTGACAGTAGGCAGTGGCAACACCATTCTAACACCATTTGTTCAGGGCCACTTTGTTCATGCCTGGCTTGAATAAATGTTCTTTCTCAGTTGGTTCATCTGGCTGGCCGAAGTCTCCATGCCAGAGTAAATGCATGAGGTTGATGGGGTGATCAGGAATAAGCGACGAGTGGGTAGATATTTTAGCATGTATCTAATAATGAGCCACAGCACCTTATTATTTTACAAAAATGAAAAGCATTGGGTGTTTAACAATGGCTCTGAAGCAACGCTGATGTAACTTCAGTGGGCCTTGCAAAGGCCATACACCTGAAAGTAAAGATGATCAAGGCTTATTGGTTCTCATTCCAATAAAGCTAATGACTTCTGCTCAATATGCAGTCAAAGCCTAGTTGGTTTTAAGCAAAGATTTTATAACTTATACTTTGTTTCAAAATATTTTCTCTCCATTCTTACCTTTCTAATGTAGGAGGGGCAAATGTAATTAATATATGAGTATATTATAACCTCCTTCCTTTGCTCAACCCATCCTCATCTACTCATTAAGGAAATATTTTGCAGAGTTGTCAAAGGAAAGGGGGATAGGGACAGAAACTGACGCCCACAGAAATGGGTGTGGAGAAGCATTTCATGGAAAGCTAAAATACAGGAAAGAAAACAAAAATTGACGCATGGACGGATGCTGTAGCAAATACGTAGGAGAATGAGAGGCGTGTGGGGAAAGTATTTAAGCGATACTGTCATGGATGATAAAGTGGAGCTCCTTTGACATTACTGAACACAATCAAATAAAATTATAATTATTTTATTTCAGAATTCTGGACGGTAGCCATTTAACTGTGACCCTGCAGTGAGACTGGGCTATGTGGAGCCCTAGGATTTATTCAGATTACACTAACATGATGTGCAATATGAAAGACTAGTAACATAAGTTGTTTTGTGTAGAATTAGCTTGCTCTATTTACCCTAGGGCCCTGGGATTTATTGCATTATTTGGTCCATGATTTTTATTGCCAGCTCTACACAGCATTCTGACAACCTATGTCTCTACTGCTCAAATATACCCATTGCCTCAAATACTCCTCACCTGAAAAATCTCCTCACAGTATCAATTCTGAGTTCCTCTGAAAAAGAGGAGGGTTGTAGGCCCCAGATGGACAAATAGTGAAATAACACTTGAGATTAGACTTTTAGTGGGAACCTACCCAACAGAAGTTTCCTCACCATATAACAGGACCTCACCAAGTCTGCAAACCACCAAGAAGCTCACTAAACCTCAAATCCCAGAGTTACCTCCTCAAAGATGATGAAATCCAGACATTCAGTAGTTGAATGCCCAGTGGTTTTCTTCTCAGCCTTATTAACAAAGAGAACACTAAGAAAGTTCTCTTTGTTGCCTTCTTTTTTGGTGTGTCTTTTTTGCTTGTTTGTTTTCTGTTGACACGGCCTGAAAGAAAGGCACTGAAGATAGTTTGAAGACTTCATTTTAATTCTTCACAACACCTTATATCACCTTATACCACTTGATTATCACAAACTATGTTACTGTTTTTGGACTTCACTAAGCCTCAGTTTTACGTCTACAAAATGAGATGTTGCAGCTTTCCTTTTTCCAATATGGTTTTTTGTGACCTATTGGATGGTTTGAGAGGTACATTAACTACTCCTGATCAGGAAAGACTTACTACACTTTAGGTATTTAGTTTAATTTATGGTATTATGTTATACACTTTTGATATAATATGTTCGGTAGTGACATATGAAATATGTTGACAAGTACACTGGCACTGGAATGAAAAAACCTAAGTTGGTTCAATTTCTAGATTGTCTACCACTATTTATTTCTGATTCTGTGAGCTTAAATAGGTAACTTTACTTCTTTGCGCTTCATTAATTCATCAATAAATTGACTGTAAGAAAATTATGTTAATAAATATAGGCAATGACTAACATAAACACATTAAAACCTTAATGGCTTAATATAACCGAAGGTTATTTCTTATTCATCGTGTTCAGTATGGGTGCTTAGTGCAGCCTTCCACACAGTGATTCAGGGATCCAGGCTCCTTCCATCTTATATATTTGTCATCCCCTTTACTATCTGTAAAGGGACAGACAGCAAATATTTTAAACATTACAGGCCATATGTTAAAACTACTCAACTTTGCCATTGTAGTACTGATATAAAAGCAGCCATTGCCAATATATAAATAAAGCAATGTGGTTGAGTCTCAATAAAACTTTATATATATAAACAGGCGGCAGACCAGGTTTGACCCACTGGCCATGGTTTTCAGACCCCTACACCAGGATATTGAATTCCTCTTCTGGATTCCTTATAACCAACTAGTTAGTGGGGGAAAATCAAAGTATGGGGAATGCCCAGGAGTTTTTAATGGGCTGGGCTTAAAAATAAGCATGTATCACTTCTGCCCATTCCATTGGCCCAAGAATGGGCATACATAACTCCAAGGAAGCCTGGAAAATAACTTGTGTTTACCCAGGAGAAAAAGAAAATAGGGTGCTATGAACTCATAACATTCTCTGCCAAAAACACTTTTTTCAGTGGTTGTGGAGAGAGTCGTATGAGATAATGAGTGTGCAAAACTACTTTGTACATTATAATCTGCTATGCAAACATAGAGTGCTATTGTTATTATAATTACTATATATAATGTCTTTGTGAATACCTTACCACCAGGGAGTGGTAGCCCCCTTGGAAAGAAGACAGTTTATGGATGTAAGAGACACTTGAAATTTTTGGATCAAGCAGACTCTAAAAATTATATTTTATGAGACAGGGCAGTCAGAGCCCTTTCCTCCAACTTGGGTGCCTTGAAATACACTGAAATTTCTTCTTCCTCCATGGTAGTAACAAGTTCTGTATGCATAGAAGCAATCACTGAAGCACTTTCCAGGTTACCTCAGTAGTTAGAGTACTTGCTGTAAAACTGAAGTTTATTTATGATACCCTTCAATGCCAGAAACAATGAGTTGGAAATATAAAAATGAAGCTATCCATAATATTAACTAATTAACTAAAAATCCGTGCTTAATATTTTCCAAGAGTAAAGCAGTGTGCTGGGGAGATAGGACACATCAGAAAGCATATAAGCCAAGATAAAAACAATTCTCAGTGTGATCCCTTCAATCAAATTTTGAAGGTCTCACTTCTAAACTATTTAATGTGTGAGATCGGGTCATGGTACTTTTTTCAACAGCCTTTTCACAAAGTAGCATGAGCAGCGCAATTATTCCACTAATTTTAAAAGAGTTCTCTTCTGTTTGTGTCTGTTAAATGAATGAAACACGGAGAAAATGAAAATGCAAAAGATTAGAATTAATTATATTGAATACAGGATAAAGCAGGGATGATTCATTTATTTAATTTTTAGCAAAGTAGCAAATTGAAGGGAATTCCTATGAAGCAATTAGCCATCCAACTTTTGTTATGTCAAACAAAGCAAGTGAATCAGACATTTGAAGGGGTTTATCAAGATCTCACAGACTGTTGGAGGTGGAGTGCAGGGGTATTTGGAGACCACTGTGTTGGCTAGTGGGGATGATGGTACCCAGTTGAGAGCTGTGACCTGGGTGGGTCTCTGTGTCTCCATATTATATATAATCTCCCCACTTCTAAATAGCTGGTGTTCAATGGATAGGGTATGCCTAAGGCCCAGTTTGTTCAAGCCAGTCCAAATTTAGCCCTATTCTCCAGCACAACTATTAATAGTGTCCTCATTCACTCTCCAGTGTCCCCAGTTTGGACAATTCATTACATGGACAGGCTGTCAGTGGATATGTGTTCATGGCTTGATGGGCAGAACTTGGAAAGATGACACTCATGCCACCTCTTAACAGCCACGCCCAAGAGGCTTAAAACATCAAAATGCGCAAATAACTGAGCACAGAGAAAGTAATAGGATCCACAGGCCCATAACTGAAGGTCTTACTGGTTGTAGACATTTCCTTCCCTGAAACCTGGCCAGAAAGCTCCTCAGCAACAAGGAAATAGCCAATCAGCACTGATCTGTGAGCTGCCACCACCCAAAAGAGGAGGCGAGTTGTTATTTGAGAATCTGTATGAGCTTGGATCACCATTGCTAAAAACCTGGGCTTTGGCACCCAAAATAACTTGTCCAAATTTATAAAAATTCAGTGCTCCTCATTTTGATCAGTAAAAATAATGTCTCTAGCTACTTATCAATTAAATCCTTATATTTAACAAAGGTGAATTTTGGGGGTATTTGTTAATTGCCTCATGATTGATTTTAGGCTTTATTAATCATAATGATAAAATTTCATAGGGCAAGAGGTCAGAGTGAGCTTGGGCAACATCCAGTTCTACACACTTCAAGATATAGTACCCAGAAAGAACCAAAGGCTTACCTCAAAGCATTAACTTATTGGAAGCCTGCGAGGACTGCCCCAGTCCCTAACTCCTCACCTGGTGTTCCTACATCCTATAAGTCATCTCAACACTAACACTTGCCTCCTGCTGGTTTCCAGTTACGGCATTTATTTGGAAGCATTAATACTGGAGAAGTGTTTTTCTCCATAAGATTTAGGAAAGAGAACATGAGTTTAGCCTTCAGCTAGAGAAAGATGACTGCTCACCTAAGCCATCCTTTCTAATTTTAGGAATAATTTTAAAACTCTTGGTTCATCTTGAGATAACATCAGTCAAGAGCAAGTGACATGCTTCCTCTTCTCTTAAACTTTCTCAGAGCCCATCCTTTTCCATTTCGGCCATAAAAATTCTCACAACTCTCCAGGTAAGGATCTTTCCATTTGTTCACTATTGTACTCCCAGAGCCTGACCTAGTGTCTACCCCATAGCTGTTCTATACATATTTTTTGGAAATTAACAAATTAATGAAAAAAATATGAAATTCACCAGGTAGCATGCAGCCAAAATATGAGTCTTCTGGGCAATAAACAGCCACGTGTCCTCCACACTGCCAGGACTCCACTGAGTTGAGAACCACCAGAGTGCCTGGAAAAACTGAGAACTGCCTTAGAAACAGAGCCAAGCAAAACTAATTAACAAAGAGGTTTGCAGAAAAGTTATTAACACTACAAAAAGAAGAGAGTCCTTCCTGGATGAGAATATTAGCATTGCAGAGAGATAGCAAAAAATTGCAAGAGATAAATTGCTTATTGGGGAGGATAATAGCAATTGGGATATATAAGAGTGAAGATGGCTGCTGATGGCTGTAGGCAACAGAAATAGGAACTCAAGCTGGCTTAAATAATCCGATAATATATTTTCTGATATAATTGGTAATCCAGGGTAGGTAGGCTTTTGGGTTGGGTAATTCAGAAGCTCAAAATGTCATCACGGGTCCATGTTCCCTCCAACCCTTGGCTTCGCAGAATCCTCACTATCAGTATGAACTCTGAATGGCAGCACCATGACTGAGGCAACTGTCAAGTCTAGATTATAATGCCCACAGGAAAAAGAGAGACAAATGCTCACTGTGGCTCTCTCTATTTTATTTATATATATGCCATTGATTTATTTTTGAAGAATCCATGCTCTTTATTACTATTAATGAGGCTTGTAATCCCCTGACTATAGTTTTCCCATAATTCTTAGAGTCGGAGTCTGCAGCTCTTCTTTACCAGCAATGAAACTTTTCCAAGAAGCTCTCAGAGTCTTTTCCCCTCGCATCCCATTGATTGGATTCCACATCTTTTCCTAACACATTCCTCATAAAGCAAATGGATAACCCCCCCCCCCAAAAAAAGGATATCCCCTTGCTGCTCTTATAGGGGTGATCAGCTTAGGCTAAAGCCTATGGCTGCATGGGGAGGGGTGAATACCTAAAAAAAAGTTATGCTAGAGAGAAGAAAAGGGAACTGCTGTGTCAGCAACCATTAGTACTCCAGAGTGAGAACATCAATGATTAATTAGCAACCTGGGTTAGCTCTCTGACATGTGAAGATTATAGCAATTCCCAAAGAGGTATCTCACACAGGCAAGGTACTTACTTTATAGAAATCTTTCCAAATCTCTGAAGTAGAAAATTACTATTATCACATCTTTTCAGATAAGGAAACCAAGGTTCAACTGGCTGACATACTGAGTTATACAGTCAGGAAGTGGCAGCTGCATATGGAGACTCAAATATTTAATGAAAATGTATCTGGTTCCCTGAAATAAAAATTCTGAGTCACAGAGTTTCGTAAGGAAACTTCCAAGCAAATACCCGATACCTTATGAAGCCATACGTTAAATGTATTTCATTGATCATAATAACATTGTTTTTATGGTACATCATTTATTCATTTATGTATTCATTTATTCAACGGCTTATTATGTGCAAGACAAATTGCCAACTACTTGGGACTAAAAAGAACAAAAAATTCCACCTCTGTGAGAAGTCCTGAGTTCACACACCAGGCAAGAGTAAAAGATTAAGTGTCGACCATATTTCCTAATCCTAAAATGTCATCAATTGGAAAACATGCAAATCACACTGAGAAAGGAAAGGGGAGGGAAAATGCAACTTTTTTTTTTTTTTTGCGGTACGCGGGGCTCTCATTGCTGTGGCCTCTCCCGTCGCGGAGCACAGGCTCCGGACGCGCAGGCTCAGCGGCCATGGCTCATGGGCCCAGGTGCTCCGCGGCATATGGGATCCTTCCGGACTGGGGCACGAACCCGTGTCCCCTGCATCGGCAGGCGGACTCTCAACCACTGCGCCACCAGGGAAGCCCGAAAATGCAACTTTAAATGCACATATTGATTATAAACTACATATAAGTTTCAAAATGGTTCTAACCTGGGGAAAGACTGTCAGAAGAGGAGAGATCTCCAACCACAGCACAGGTTCTATAATAAGGTAGACACACAATGCTTTATGCAGGCACAAAATGAGCAAGCAATTCGTTCTCCAAGGAGGGCATGGGGGTGATGTGATAGAGAAGGTAACCTTTTAAATACGAGCACTAGAAAATGAGTTGAGCTTTCCAGATAAAGAGAATCCAGAAAGAAAAAGCAACACAATAAGACATTGGGTGGGAAGCAAGAGTGGCTTCAGGGCAGAATCTTCCTCTTGAAGGGAAGAGAGAAAGAAGCAGCGAGATAAAGAGAGAGAGATAGACTAGGAGACAGAGACAGAGAGAGAGAGCTGGGTACACATACAATCCAGTGCTTTCCAGAATGAAACATTCAGCTTCCCAATTATTCTTTGAGCTGCTGGAGCCCGATTCCTCAGGATGAGAGTCCTTAGCCCCCCACTTCCTGGTCGGACCCTGTAGCGTCTCTTATACTCTGTAAAAGTGGCAAAGTCTCCATGCCTACTTCTCAGGATGAGCTCTCAGGATTTACCTCCAGGCTACCCAGGAGGTACAGCGCTCCAAGCCTGGAGTGTGGCAAGCATCCAGTAAAGGGTGGCAGGCCAAGAAAAATAAGAAAGAGATTCCATTCTTCAGGCTTGACACTCAAAGAAACACCTCACTCAAGTGTGCCAGACACGCCCCTTCAGGGAGACAAGGTGGTTTAGACAGAGAGACTGTGACCCCCAAATGTAGACACAGTCCAATGCACCTCATTTCTGCAACCACTCCCGGAAAAAATACAGGAGTGAGTCTGGGGAAGAGCAGAGTGGAGGCGACAGAGGAAGAGGGTTATAAGCTGTATCAGCCGGGGATTCCTGGACGTGGTGGAGGAGGGGTGTCAAGAGCACCTCGCCTGAGGTGTGGGTGATTTCAAAATAAGGAGAATGGCATTCCCGTTTCATTTGAAGATGGCTGAAAACGGGAGCTTTACAAATTAATCCCCCTCAGTGGAGGGTGAGGGAAGCAGATTGAGGTGTTTCTTGTCAAAAGAAGGCATCCCACCCCATTCCTTGTGCTCTGGTGGCACTGAAGGGCACTCAGTATGATTCTGGGCCACTGAATGGAGAGGCACAGAGGCCGGCAGAGGCATCATCCTGGTACACTGCTCTGGACAGCAGTCCAGAAAGTGGGCACTTGGGCTGGCAGAGCCCAAAGTGGGAAGTGACAGCCCCTCCTCCCCAGGAAGCAGAAGAAAAGCTGAATGCCAATGGAGCATGGGTGGGGATGGGGGCGTGTGTGCCCTACATAATCCAAGACCACCATTCCAGCTATGAATCCCAACATTAAACCAGCCCAGATGGGGACAGTGTACGCCTTCCAGTCCCCCTGCACTTGCTGCCACCAGCCTTGAACAACTCCCACAGTGGGGACCAACCCAGTGATGATACGGCAAGTAGTCGCCAGCAGAAACTCAGGAAAGGAAACATCCAGGCAGACCTCTTTCCCACTAACTCAGATGCCATCCCAAGGAGGAGGAGAAGAGGAATCTCACTGAATATCAGCCCCAAGGACACTAAGGTTTAAACCAGAAGAACTTTGGGATTATGTCTTCTGCCATGTTTAGTCTGTTCAGGCTGCTGTAACTGAATACCATAGACTGAGTAACTTATAAATAATGAACATTTATTTCTCACAGTTCTGGAGGTTGGGAAGTCCAAGATCAAAGGTGCCGATAGATCCAGTGCCTGGCAAAGGCCAACTTCCTGGCTTGTAGAAGGCTGTCTTCTTGTATCTTCACATGGCGGAGAGCAGAGAGTAAACAAGCAAGCTGTCCTGTCTCATAAGGGCACTAGTTCCATTCTTAAGGGCTCCACACTCGTGACCTAATCACTTCCCAAAGGTCCCACCTCCTAACATCATCCCATTAGGGATGATGGGTTAGGGTTTCAACCTATGATTTCAGGGGACATAAACTTTCAGTCCGTAATATGTTATAAGAGGCCAAGGAAGGATTCATGAGCTAGAGTGAGTTCAATCACAGGAAACCCAAGTTTTGTGCACTCTAATTTTTCCCAGTAGTTGAGAAAATTTCAGCAGTACCAGCTAACATTATTGAACCCTTAGTTTTGGCAGGCATTAGGTTTCACATTTACATGGATTGCCAATTTAATACTCCTAAGTAGATAGCTGCTACTGTTATTTCTATTTCACAGCTGAGAAAACTGACATAAAAATCCTGTTCTTACTGTATGTATTGAGTAGAGACAATAGCTAAAGGAGTAACAAGCTATTTTATCCTGTCTCTTGAATGAAGCAGCAAATGTCACCATCATGAGGGAGGAATACAAACACCACCTAACACCCCTGGAAACACTAGAAAAGCATGTGTGTCCCCTGCCCACAGGGTTTCCTCTTCTACATCAGATGAGAAGGACAGCGATCTCCCAGGCAAACTTGTGATTCAGGTTCCGCCAGCGCCTCTTTCTCCCTCGTGGTGGAAAGCCCTCCTCTCTAATGTCTACTCCGGATCCCAGCTTCTAGGCTGACCAGCCTTGTAATCTTACGTCCATGTAAACTGAGTAAGTTAACTCCTCTGTGCCTCCATTTCCACGTGTGTACCAGAAGGCAAACAATGCCAACATGTCAGTATCTTAACAATGACGGGGAACGAGTTATGGACCACGCTTCACATAACACCTAGCACAGTGGCTATTATCTTCTCCATCCCCATAGCCTCACTCTCAGCTACCTGTTTAGTTAGAAAGCCAACTTCCCTTCTGTGACGCATATAAGGTATAGGCAAGTACTTAAATGTTTTCCCCTCCCCGGGCGTTTTACTAGCAGCATCTTGAAAATCAAAGCACCTTTAAAGACGCAAAAGAATCCATTTCTAATAGAAAGACTTAAAATTTCCCACCATGATGGGTTATTATTAAGATTTTCCTGATTAAGATTTTCCATGGGTCAAATCCTCCTCCTAAAACAATGAAAACAGCATTTTAACTTTTTATTTATTTCCAACCTGTCTCCTTTCAGAAAAGATGTGAGATTGTCAAGAACTGAAGTCAATATATTTTGTGAAATATCAGTTATTAAAAAAAGAAACTGAAAATCAGAAATCAGGACAGGAGATGGAATCAACTTGTTCTCCCAAAAGATCATCCAAAGCTATGGGGCCTAAAAACATTAGACATTGATCTGTGTCTTAACAGCTAAAGCAAAGTATTTGCATTGTTTCTCAAAATTTATACCTTTAAAGCGTCTTCACATACATGTTTTATTTGTTCCTCTCAACAATCCAGTGAAGAAGAGATTACACTCCCCATTTTACAGATAAGAAAACTGAGGTCTTGGAAAACAAAACCATCAGACCCAGATGTCTTAAATCATCGTTCAATGCTCTTCTGTTACACCACAGCCCCCTACTGCCCAGGACGGGATAGAATTTTGAAGCAGAAAAGGACTTTAAAGTTTATCTAGTCCAGCTCTTAGAGAGCTATTGTGAATAATGCATGTGTGTCAATACTCACATAAACAGTATTAAATTTAATAAAATAATACTGAAATTTATGATTATCTGTGGTACACGCTTGACAACACACCTGGCCACTTTCTTCTGGGTTTGAGATGGGCTCTTTTTATGATACAGAAGTAACTAGAAGGTCAAATTATGTATATGGGCATAATCCAGGTCCCTTTGGTTTTCTCATTTTGGGCATCAAGGGTCTAACAAGATTCACATCATTATCCCTAAGTCATGAATCAGGCACGTTTTAAAAACTCTCCATGGCTAAACAATGCTTTGCAACATCATCTTCCAGAAGCACTTCTCTTCCAGTCATGATTAGCCTTTTCTAAAGATTCCGCTCAGCTAGGATTTTTAGTGTTTTTTAATTGCATATTTTATGATATTTTAATTTTATGTTTATTCATTATTAATCATCTTTATTATATTTTAATTGTCAATGCAGCATCCTGAGGAGGGAGAGGGAATACTTCACAAATAAGAATATTAATTTATTTGCCTTAAAATAATAATTAAGATTTTAATAAAATTACTTCTCTTAATAGATCTCTGGAATGTTAATTCCCCACCCTTTAATGAACTAATGAGATACCACGTGAATTTCATTAAGCACTGTGCTCACTTCCAACCAAAAAATTTTAAGCAAAAATTGTAAACCTTCAAAATATTTACCTAAAGGCAACTTGCTGATTCCCTCTACAAGGCAATCTAAGAGCAACATACAGAGAATAAAATTTAAATGTATCCTCTCTCATTCTGGCATCTGTTTGACACTACCCATCTCACCGTGGTCTCCCAAACCACTTTGCATTTTACTTCCTCCCCTATCAGGAAAGGGCTACCGGTCCGCACACAACTCTGCAAAGCATTCTGAGTTTCAGGACCATTCAAGGTGCACACCTAAAGTAATAATATTGACTATTGATGATGCTTTCTTACACCCAGAGATGTCACATGTCTCTGGAAACATCAAGTAAGCCCCACAAGCTCTCAACACCAGGAGAAGACTGCTGGTCCAGTCCTATAAACAGGGGAACTGAGGGGCAGGGAGAGGAAGGCAGTTGCACGGTGCTTCCCAGCCACGGTGGAAAAACAAGCTGGCCACAAGCAGGTTGAGCTTGCCTGGCCCTTCATGAAACACGGACTGCCTTAGTGGCTCTTGGATTTGCCAGTGAGTTCTCCTACTTCTTATGTTATCAACACAGGAAAGAAGTTCTTTTGTGTTCTTTTGAATGAATGTACTTTTTTGTATCACTGTCAAGGTTTGCTTTTAATACCACCCACTGATGTACAGCTTTCTTGTCCCTTGACAGTTTTAATAAGATGCTTCCATGTTGCAGCAGTAATTTTTGGAGCTGGCATTTCCTCTTCTGCACAGAGGATGCTACAGCCATTATGAAATTAACCTAATATTCTTCCAGCATCATTTTAAAATAGTGTTAAAATAATAGCTTTTGGGTTATATCTGTTACTGTAGGATTGCAATGCACTTACAAACCTTGCTAATTTTCTGAATGCGCAATCTATAAAAATCCTTCCACAGAAAAGAAAAACAAATGTCAGTAAATTTTCCCACGTAAGAAGAACTTTTTCTGTTTGTTTTGTTTTAATTAACAGTTAAAACAATTCCTTTCACATCACTTTAATGTTATCCTTTGGGGCTCTCTGATAATGAACCAATTCACTGCAATAAAATCACTGCCATTCTATTTACCAGACCAAAGTTTATTGGAGCATGACTACTAAATGCAACTAGTCAGAAGAAAGAAAAGCAACTCCCATAAACTCTCAATTAACAGTACATTTTGTACCCCCGGCACACACATCCTACACACACACACACACACACACACGCACACACACACACACACACGCAGACTCATCTTTTGCAGTGTAATTTCGCCTCCAGACATTTTTTTAAAAGCATTTGGTAACTGATTACAAGAATGAGTCCCTCTCATTCTTTAAATGACCCATTAAAATATCATTGTAAATCCTTCTATTATAAAGTCCAATCCCCAAGATGTCATGAAACCCAGCCCAAGGAGAAGAACCATAGAAATGTTATTTCTTGAGACTAGAAGAAAGCTTTCAGATCTCTCATCTTCAAGTTCTCATTTTATCAATCAAGAAGCGAAGTCTAACCAGGATGGCATGAGTCCAAAGGTGATTTTAACACCATAGCAACCTAAGGAACAAATTTAGCCACAGCAGAACCCACTTCAAAGAGCAGAGGGTAAATGTGGGAAGTAAAATTCTCTTTAGCAAAGTGGCAGCAGAGAGGGACAGTTCCAAAACAAACACAGGTTAATATTTTTTCTTTCTGTGAATCAATCATGAATTTTTAGGAAAGTGACGTTCAAAATCTCTTACAAATAACAGAAATAAAAAAGGATAACTTCAACGTACAGCCTGAATTCTGAGAATTAAACTATAAAGTCAACACTAAGAGATGTAATATATGCAAAAGATGCCTGAAAGACACAATGATTTGGTATAAACAAGCAAGTAAATCAAAATGAATTTTACATAATGAAAGGTACAAGCTTAACTGAAGAATGAGTGGGCCAAAGGCAAGGGATGGAGAAGGGGCCCCTTGGAGTTTAGGAAAACAGAGTCAGAGAGTTGATCCCTGCAGCTTCAGACTGGCCACCTGGCTTAGGTTATCCTCACTTCAGCTTAGAGGTGTTAGGTCTCCAGAATGCAATTATGATCAAGGCCCCTGACATCTGCGCCACATCCAGGATGATTCCCCACCCTACTTTAATCCAATAAGAAAAATAGATCAGATAATGGAGGACTCAGCCTTTAGACAAAAGGTAATGATGGTAACAAATTAGAATGAGACCCCAATGCCCCCTTAACCATTTTGTTATTTTTTTTCTTCATTGTCTTTCTCCCAGACTTGGCCAAAATACTTTCTCTCAATCCGAGAGAGAAATCTCCTGACTTTAGCCCCTACTGAAACCCACCAGCAATCTTCCTTTTATTCTTAACTGGAAAGAATGCCTAGGATTTTGTATCTCATATGGGATTGGGAACCCAAAGGTCAAGGGGAAAGGTTTAGGGGAGAGTTTGAAATGCTTTCATCAAATAGCCATGATCCTCTAGGAAAGCCAACTGGTCACAGATTTTAACAGCTGCAAAGGACTTGAGGGATCACTAATCTGACCCATCTATTATGACTCCATTTATATAAGAAGACTTTTCCAAAATCACATATATAAGAAATGAGACTTAAAACTATGCTGACCCCCAAATCCGGATTCTTTTGCCACTCCACCAGGTCTCTTCTTCCTGTCTTAATTTCATTAATAGCAAATAAATTGGTTGAATTTAAAGGGATTGTTACAAATGGAGTTTCGGAATACAACAACATCAGCAAGGCTTCCGGTATCAGGTTCCTATCCCTATTTCAACTGAAATTGTAGAGGGAAGGAACTACTAAGACAATATTAATTTGCAGCAAGTTCTGGTAGCATTGCTCAGCTGGGAGAATGTGAGACATTATCCACCACCTATGAAACACAGGCTGCCTGAGAATGAAGCCACTACAGAGGAAGGTGGGTCTGAGAGCTGGAGATAGCATCCTGACAACATCCCTGGGACATCTGGAAACAGGGACTAGATCTAAAGCTAGGCCTGGCTCCACACCTGAATATTGCAGTTCTATGAACTGAAGGAAAAAAAATCTCATTTTCACTCAAAGTAGTTTGAGTTATGTCTCTTTCACTGGAAACCAGAAAAAGACCTAATGCCTTAATGGAATTTTCATGCAACTTGAGGGAAAGTGATGGTCAATTATAAGGATCTAAAGAGAGAATTGCAGAATAAAGTATAAAAAGTGGGCTGAGCATTCCAGGAAGCCTTGAGCTGGAACTGTGATCTGGGAAGAAACAATTGTCTTCTCTAGAATCCAGTTTTCTCATCTGTAAGGCAGAGATAGTACCTCCCTCACAGCGCTATTCTAAGAACTAAATTAGTTTATAAATGTGAAATGATTAGATCAGTGCCTGGCACTCTAATATCTATATAATAGTGTGCCTTTTATATTAGACATTAATTAGAAATGAAAGTTAAAGTGTAATTTATGGCAAACTTCACTTGGGCTACACTCAAGTTGGGAGACTCATTACTCCCAGCCCAGCACTTAAGGAACCTGGGAGAGCCCCAGATAGCTAACAAAGTGGTTAACAAAGTGGCTTCCTTCCTCAGCTCTGAGAATCACATACAGATTCCAAAAGTGACCCTGCCATGTGAGTGCTTCATTAATATGTGTGTATTTGTGTGTACATTTGAGCTTTACTTTTCACGTTCTGGAGGAATCAACCTGTTATTTTATGCTGTAGCAGCTACAGTCATAATGCTGCCAATTTAATTCTTCAACCCAAAAAGATGGTGACTTGTCTCTCTCAAAATTTCTAGAACAATGATCTTGCCAAGCTCTTAGGTTTTGAGGAAATCCCTTGCCCATCTCATTTCCAGGCAGAGCACAAGTCAGAAAAACTGAGTAAAAAATTCTCCCCTTAGAAAAACACTCACTTATGGCAATGAACTTCCAGCATTCTTTTCAACTCTGCCTCTTCCATATTTGTGACATGAATAGACCTTGCAGCTAATTATCAACATGAATAATATATGATCGTGAGCCCAAGAAATAAGTCAAAGGTTCCAAAGAGTTTTATCCCCAGTTTCACATGCAGATGTTCTTGCAAATACACATTCCATTTTAAACATGTCAGCACATCTGGGGATAGAAACTTTTTGGTGCTGGCTTTCTCGAAGGTGGCTCATTAGTGAACAGCTCATGCAATCGACAAGCTATTGACAGAGGACGGAGAGACTAAGTTTCTTATCTCTGCCTTTGCATGTTCAAGTGTCTCAGACACATTGATGAAACTAAATTCTTCTCTCTGTCTCTGGCTCTCTCTCTCTGCTGTGTATCACAATAATTTGTTAGAACAGAGTGGAATTTTGCCAACATGTAATTCTTTTTCAGCCCCAAATGTGTCTTTTGGTCACTTTGCTTTTCCCTCTAACTACCAGCTAAAGGTTCCCATTTAAGTGACAGGCCTTTTTAATAATAAGTTAAGGCTTTGCAGCAATTGCAAGAGTCCGGGTACAGTGTCTGATATCATAAAACATGATAAATGTTCAGGGAAGGATACAGTTTGAAATTCCACCGGAAAAATAGATTGGGCTGAAACAATAGACATTCTTTATGTCTATGTCTGTAGACAACACTCAAGCTAAGTTAAAATGGTGACGCTTACTTATTTTGGCCTGCTTTCCAGGTATCCAATTTTTTTTTCTCATTAATGACTATGGAAACCAATATGGCAGGTAGCATGCTCAGGCTAATTTGGTTGACCAACTGAATCAAATGGACTGTTAATGAATTACTAGCAGGGCTGTAGATGTGCATGAATAATTTTGGCTGGTATCCGTAACATTCCAATCCACACACTCCTGCTAGTCTGTGTGGCATGAGGGCAGAGTGGACATAATCGCTTCCTCTTTGGTCATGCCAGAGCACTAGCATTCCTGGTGTTGACTGCTAAGTGCGTCAAGGATCCCTACTCCTCTGAGCCTTAAGGAGGTAGGAGAAAACCAGTGCATCCTGTTGCTTTCTTGGCAAAAGGAAAAGACAACAAAGGCACAACCCTTCCTCCCTCTTCAATATCTCTAGGGAAGCATCTAGCAGATAGACAGAGCTCAACCTCTGGAAGCAGAGACCTAGGCTTCAGTTCCAACCTGGCTAGGTACTAGAGCTGAGGACTTTAGCAAATTGTTTCAATTCTGTGCTACTCATTTCCTCATCTGCAAAATGGAATTAATGTCTACCTTTCAAGTTTCTTGGGAGAATTTGATGTCAAGTGACAGATAAAAAGTAGGAACATAGGAAATAGTAGTTCTTGGAAAAGATTTCAGAGAAAGTAAAACTTAAGAAACAGAAGCAGTTAAGAAGAAACATAATATATATATATACATATATATATATATATATGTATATATAACAACTGAATCACTTTGCTGTACACCTGAAATGAGCACAACATTTAATTAACTATGCTTCAATTAAAAAACTAAAGAAAAAAAAGGAATAAAATATTAACATTATCAAAGCAACAATAGAGCTATTGTTATTCTTAAAATAATTTATGTGATATTGTAAATAAGATTATCTAAAAATGACTCCAGGGGTTCTCTCTGAATTGTCTGAACAAGGAGCTAACTAGCACTGGGGCTTACTCCTCCCCCCAGCAAGAAGAGCTTCTCCTTAACTCAACTGCCAGTGGGACTGGGGATTTCCTTCCCCAGCAGGAGAACCAGCAATGACCCACAGGTCCCAAAGTCTATTGGTCCTGGGAAGCTAGTTTTCCCAGACAGCCCCTGTAACAGCAGCACCCAAATCCAGAGTATCTGGATTCCAAGTAGCATATTTGTCTTTTCCCTCTACACCATACCCATTTGACAAAGCCCCTTTCCCATATTAGATTTCCTGTCTTAGTCTATTTGAGCTGCTATAACAAAATACCCCAGACTGGGTAGATTATACACAACAGAAATTTATTTTTCACAGCCTGGAGACTGGAAGTCCAAGATCAAGGCACCAGCATGGTCAGGTTCTGGAGGAGCCCTCTCCTTGGTACCTGTGTGTATTCACATAGTAGAAGGAGTGAGGGATCTCTGTGCGGTCTCTTTAAAAGGGCACTAATCGTGTTCATGTGGGCTCCATCCTGATGACCAAAGCACCTCCCAAAGTTCTAACTCCTAACCCTATCACACTAGGCATTAGGATTTCAACATGGGAATTTTGAGGGGACACAAACCTTCAGATGTGGCACATTATAAGAAAGCATAGTAATAGGAGGACATGTTTCCTGCCCCAAAATTTATTCCCAGAGTTTGTTCAGCAGAGTACCCTGGCCCTAGGTCACCTTTGCTTGGGGATAATGTAAGATTTTAGGACTGTGTACTTTCTTTTCTTACTAACTCTGGTTTTGTAAATGTCCCCCAAAAAGCCTGTTCCTTAACCACACCCTGTGATATTGTGGAATTTATCTGGACCCTATTGCACAACTGCCTAATACTCCAGAATTTTTTTTCAATCAATCCTAAAGATCCATCCATGAGTTCTAGGTACATCATCTACCATGAAATGGGCACATATTTTGTTCTCTGTTCAGAGCACTCTACCAACCTCAGGAGGGCAAGTTAATTAAACACTATCCCTGTCCTCAAAGGGTTTGGTTTTTGTCATTATTATGCTTTTATTCCATCCATATCTTTGGTAGAAAAGAAAGTAAATGCAATTGATTTAGTAGAAGAGAATGAAAATTTATCCTCAATGGTACCTGTGTCACCAATTGATTGAAAATAAATTATGAACCAGGCACTCTACAAGCCACTTTATAGACTGTTTTACAAAATTCTCAGACTTACCCTCTGATAAGAGAACTGGGATTCAGAGAGCTTAAATAACTTTCCTGAGGCCACATAGCTAGTGAGTGATGTAAAAGAGTTTGAACTCATTCCTGTTCTTGTAATAATAAGTTATCCTGCTTCCTAAGCAACTTGAATATCCAGAGGGAACCTCAGAGCAGATGAATTAGGCTGGACCCAACATCTACACATTTAGTCTATTTTTCTTCAGTCACTAAAAGAGTGCCCCAAGGGCCTGAGAGTCTGCATGTTTCTTTGAAAATGATCATTTATTTCCAAAGAGTGATGTAGTTATTAAGGAAGAAAATAAGCAGAGTAGCTCTAGACACATAAATCACATTCCAAAGTATTCTTGTCCACTGATCAGCACTCATAAGGCTCATATTTAAAGCTCTGCCATATTCAAAATGCTGAGAGTATAAGTTGAGTTTTTATAGTGAACAGGGAAGAATAAGGGCAGAGTTTCTGAAGTTATAACAAAGTCTACAAAACATGCAAATGAAATAAACTGTTATTTTTCAAGCTTCTCATGAAGCTGTTTTCAGTCTTTCAAATACTTACTGTGTTTAGGGTCCTGAGGCACAATTCCTCTAAAACAGCTATAAAAAAGCAAATAAATAATAAGTGAGCAAGTCAGTGCTACAAATCACTTGAACGTGCTTTATAAATTCCATTAATACTACCATCGACACTAAACATATTGACCCAAAGGAAGGTAAAAATGGAACTCACAATTGTTCAGGACCAGTTGTGTTCTGGGTACTGTTTGGGAATATAATCCCATTTAATCTTCAGAGAGTAAACATTTGTATTTATTTTTGAGAGGGCAGACAGCAGAAGCAAGAAGAGCTAAAATCCTGCAACCCGTGGACCGAAAACCACATTCACGGAAAGATAGACAAAATGAAAAGGCAGGGCACTAGGTTACCAGATGAAGGAACAAGATAAAACTCCAGAAAAACAACTAAATGAAGTGGAGATAGGCAACCTTCCAGAACAAGAATTCAGAATAGTGATAGTGGAGATGATCCAGACCTTGGAAAAAGAATAGAGGCAAAGATGGAGAAGATGCAAGAAATGTTTAACAAAGACCTAGAAGAATTAAAGAACAAACAGAGATGAACAATACAATAATTGAAATGAAAAATACACTAGAAGGAATCAATTGCAGAGTAACTGACGCAGAAGAACAGATAAGTGACCTGGAAGACAGAATGGTGGAATTCACTGCCATGGAACAGAATAAAGAAAAAAGAAGGAAAAGAAATGAAGACAGCCTAAGAGACCTCTGGGACAACATTAAATGCACCAACATTCACATTATAGGGGTTCAAGAAGGAGAAGAGAGAGAGAAAGGACCCAAGAAAATATTTGAAGTAATTATAGTTGAATACTTCCCTCACATGGGAAAGGAAATAGCCACCCAAGTCCAGGAAGTGCAGAAAGTCCCAGGCAGGAGAAACCCAAGGAGAAACACACCAAGATACATAGTAATCAAATTGACAAAAATTAACATGAAGAAAAATTATTAAAAGCAACAAGGGAAGAATGACATACAAGTGAACTCCCATAAGGTTAACAGCTGATTTCTCAGCAGAAAGTCTACAAGCCAGAAGGGAGTGGCACATTGTATTTAAAGTGGTGAAAGGGAAAAACTTACAACCAAGGTGACTCTACCTGGCAAGGATCTCATTCAGATTCCATGGAGAAATCAAAAGCTTTACAGACAAGCGAAAGCTAAAAGAATTCAGCACCACCAAACCAGCTCTACAACAAATGCTAAAGGAACTTCTCTAGGCAGGAAATGCAAGAGAAGAAAAGGACCTACAAAAACAAAAACAATTAAGAAAATGGTAATAGAAACATAGCAATAATTACCTTAAATGGGAATGGATTAAATGCTCCAACCAAAAGACACAGGCTTGCTGAATGGATACAAAACCAAGACCCATATATATGCTGCCTACAAGAGACCCACTTCAGACCTAGGGACACATACAGCCTGAACGTGAGGGGATGGAAGAAGATATTCCATGCAAATGGAAATCAAAAGAAAGCTGGAGTAGCAATACTCATATCAGAAAAAATAAACTTGAAAATAAAGAATGTTACAAGATACAAGGACACTACATAATGATCAAGGGACCAATCCAAGAAGAAGGTATAACAATTCTAAACATATATGCACCCAACATAGGAGCACCTCAATACATAAGGCAAATGTTAACAGCTAAAAAAGAGGAAATCGACAGTAACACAATAATTGTGGGGGCTTTAACACCCCACTTCCATCAATGGACAGATCATTGAGACAGAAAATTAATAAGGAAACACAAGCTTTAAAGGACACAATAGATCAGATAGATTTAATTGATATTTATAGGACATTCCATCCAAAAACAGCAGATTACACTTTCTTCTCAAGTGTAAATGGAACATTCTCCAGGATAGATCACATCTTGGGTCACAAATGAAGCCTTGGTAAATTTAAGAAAATTGAAATCATACCAAGCATCTTTTCTGACCACAACGCTATGAGATTAGAAATAAATTACAGGGGAAAAAAACATAAAACACAGAAACACATGGAGGCTAAACAATATGTTACTAAATAACCAAGACATCACTAAAGAAAGCAGAGGAAATCAACAATACCTAGAGACAAGTGACAGTTAAAACATGATGATCCAAATCCTATAGGATGTAGCAAAAGCAGTTCTAAGAGGGACGTTTATAGCAATACAATCCTAACTCAAGAAACAAGAGTAATCTCAAATAAACAACCTAATCTTACACCTAAAGGAACTAGAGAAAGAAGAACAAACAAAATGCAAAGTTAGTAAAAGGAAAGAAATCAGAAAGATCAGAGCAGAGATAAATGAAAAAAATATTTGTATTTATTTTTGGCTTCCCATCATCTTATTTCTTTTCCTGTATTTAAGTAATTCTCCCCCTAATGAGTCTTGCTGGGAGGCTGAGGCTGCCTCTTACTTTGGAAATTTCAGCCAAAGTCAAGAACATGCTCCAGTTTCAAGCAACCAGTTGTGTCTGTCCTAGAGTTTGAACAAGGAACCAGTGAGAGAAAGAAGCAGCAATTCTACCACTATCTGTAACAGTGTCCCTTCCAGACCAGCCTGTGTCTTGGCTTTGGCTGTTTTTCTTTCTGCCTCCATGCCTGGTTCCCCATCACTTCAAGTGATTCTTTCAATAAATCCTATTTCTCCTTAACTCAGCCAGATTTGGTTTCTGTTGCTTGCAACTCAGAACCTAGGCTGATCCACCTTACAACAATCTGTCTTTGGGCATGAGTATTATTATCCCTATTATATAACCAAGAAAATGGAGGCTTTAAGATATCTAATGATCTTCTCAAGGTCATGCAGCTTGTAAGGAATAGTGCATCAGTGACTGAATTTTGTACAGTAGATTCTCTCTATGCCCTGATAAGAAATACATAGTGGTACCCAAAGCCTGTCTGAGCATTACCGTCATCTGATGAAAGCTACCCAAGGAGACGGTTGCCTAATGGCTCCTTCTCTGGAGTTGCAGTTTGCAAGGTTGAACTGTTAAGTAATTTGACTTATTTTAGGAGAATAAGTTCATACACTGTCTCTTCTGAAAAAACATGACTATCCCAAGTAGAAGTGAACTTCTCATGTAATATTGTGTGTTTTGATATTGGTATTGTTATACTGGTCTTGCAAAGCCATCAGCCTGGGCCCTTGTACAGAGTTGAACCACAAGAGATGCAGGACGCTTTATCTGAATTCCAGCTCTGATCACCCCACAACAAGTGAGGGGGCAGAGGGAGGAGAGAAGTTTCTTTCTTTATGCCCTAGCACACGAAAACTTGGAGCTCTGCAGCTCCTCCAAATGGAGGGTAGGCATCACAAGGCTGGGATTTGTCCCTGTTCTGACACAAGGAAGGAGCAATGAGGAAAAGTCATTGCAGAACATGAGACTGTCACTTCTGTGTTTATAAAATGCTCCTTATTTGTACAAGGCACTTAGTGGGGCCACACTCAGAGGAGGCTGGAGGAATCCAATGCTTTTGTTTTTGTTTTTACATCTTTATTGGAATATAATTGCTTTACAATGTTGTGTTAATTTCTGCTGTACAACAAAGTGAATCAGCTGTATGTATACATATATCCTCATATCTCCTCCCTCTTGAGCCTACCTCCCACCCTCCCTATCCCACCCCTCTAGATCATCCACAAAGCATTGAGCTGATCTCTCTGTGCTATGCAGCAGCTTCCACTAGCTATTTATTTTACATTTGGAATCCAGTGTTTCAAAGCTCATGTCTTCCTATCTTCCATTGCTGACACATCTCAATAAATAGACTTGGTGGGTAGAAAGTGGTTTGAGTGATACTCCAAGTAGTAACGATTGGGACTTCCTACCAGCTGGCAGAAAAGCCTGCCTCAGAATGAAAATGGACACCAGTTCTTGTGTTTAAATACAAAGAATGCTGCAAAGTTTCCTGGGTTCAAACTCTGCCTCTGCATTTGCTACTCATAATTTTTGCCCAAGTACTTTGCTTTTTATGTGTCTCACTTTCTCCATCTATAAAATGGGAATTATAATAGGACCTACCATAAAGGATCATTATGAGGAACAAATGAAATCCTTTCTTTAAAAGTCCTGAATATAACTCAAAATGATGTCTGTCTACAAATATCCATGTATCTTTTGGCTTATAGGTAAACACAAGTTAAAATTTTGTGGTTAGTCCGGTGCTTCCAAACTCCCAAGCATCACGGGATGGCCAAGTTATTCTACTTCCCCAAACCTCATTTCCACGTGTATGAAAATAGCAAATGATAGATTACAATAAGCTTCACAGGCTTAAGGTAAGGATCAAATGCAAAAAATATAGAAATTGTCAAATGACTAAGAATTGGCAGGGATGACTAAAAACCTTCCAAGACAGAAACTGGGCTTCTTGCTGTTTCTTGAGTATGTTGATCATATTCTCACCTCAGACCTTCACCCTCGCTGCGCTCTATGTCTGGAACTCTCTTCCACCAGAGCTTTCCACAGTTGGCTCCAGCTCAAAGACCACTTCCCTAGAATGGTTTCCCCTGACCACTCTGTATTAGTTAGCCAACACGCACACACACACACAAGCTAGTCCCTCGTCCTGCATTATTTTATGAAGCCCACTGATTATACATATGACATATTTATTCGTGGTCTATTTGTTCCCTGCCCTATCCCACCCCCACCCTGCTGGAATATAAACTCCTTGAAGATAAGGATTTATTAAGCCCCATCTCCTCTTCAGCTAGAGGAGCAACTGGTGCATAGCAGGGGCTCCATGAATCTTTATTTAATGCACTAAAGAATGAATTCACTCCTGTTGACTCTGGTGTGGTACCAGTTAACACCATGGCTGAAATCCTCTACTTACTTCAGTCTCAGGGTATGAAAGTGGCTTGGTCAAGGTCACCCAAGGACAGTTATTTTCATGCTATGCTCCCTGGCTCTGCTTCCCAGGCCAGACCTTGCACAATGCCTGACCTGCTCAGCCCTCAGGGCCTTCACCTCCAGCCTAGAGCAGAGCTCTCCCCATACTCTGGATTCCAAACACACAGTACCTCTTTCTATGTGGGCCTTGATGAGGAAAAGCTTGAGAAGCACTGCTCCAGGGAGCCCACGTGATTCCAGAGAGGTGCCCCAGGACCCTGTGGCGTGGCGTGGTGTAGCAGGGGATGGCATGGCAGGAACCCAGGGGCCTGACTCCCCGGGTCCCCCACTTCCTAATTCCAACACAGCATCTCTACTTCTTCACTGCTTTGCACAGTGAACGTCTAGAAATTGTGATGTGCAAGAAATGACTCCACAGCAACTTAATTCAAGACCTGAGGGATCTATGCAGAGGCAGATTACATCCTTGGAGACACCCTTGCAGACCCTCTAGAAAAACAAACATCTATGCCCCAGTGGGTGGGTGCCTCACTGACTGCATTCCTCTAAATCACAAATTATCCTGCCCCTTGAGTGTGGCTCAAGGTCATACTTGAGTACTTAACACCTTAGAATGAATTTATTAGCCCATTTTCTAAGGAGGTGTCAGGAAGGCTCTATCCTAGGGAAGTGACAGGAGACAGAACTGTTGTGCTATGACATGAACAGAAAAGGCTCCAAAAGGGGAGGGGGGCACCAGAGACCAATGACCTGTCCCAGTGTCACCCCAGCTCACACAGGTTATTAGATAATGTTGCCCTACTGGCCTTACTCTCTCCCTACACAGACTAGTTGGCCTGAAGCCATTCATGAGCTGGCAGCCAACACTGCTTCCCACGCAATCCTTCTCCACATATCCTGCCAGTGAAACAGATTTTCAATGGCCTCCGTCTGTGGGATATTGCTACCCATTCAGGGGTAAATTTCCGGTGCAGGGCGGCATAATGATTCCCATTAATGATGATATTATTCGTGCAGCTAAAATCTGCACGCCCTCAGCTAAAACATTCCCCTGTAGAGGCTGCAACCCTTACTACTCAGAAATCCTTCATTACAGGTAGGTAATGTGTTTGCTATGTACAGGAGTCTGATGCATGGTAATAGCCTCCCTCATTGTTCCTCTGACTCCTTTAAAACACCAGGGGATTTTTATATGCACGTTTAATCACAAAGCCCAGACTTCTGCTTGCAAGCATCCTGCTCTCAAGGCAGATGATGGGAAGCGGTGCTTTCAAGCTCTCTGTTAGAAGAGTCTCATTCATCACAAATATATTCTCCACACATGAAACACTGGAGAATATATTTGCAGTAGAGATTGTACTCATCCTCAGTGCTATTGACATTTTGAGCCAAATAATTCGTTGTTAGGGGTGGAGTGCTATCCTGTACATCGTAGAATGTTTAGCAGCAACCCTGGCCTTTACTAGATGCCAGTAGCATCCCATCCCCAGTGAGACAACCAAAAGTGTCTACAGACATTGTCAAACATCCCCTCAGGGGCCAAACTGGCCTCAGTTGACAACCAGTAACATAAAATAAAATGAAAAGAGAGGAGAGATATCCCCCCTTGTTTTAAAGCCCAAAATGTGTAACCCAGTCTACACACTAAGAAACCCACATGGACAGAAAAAAAGCAGGTATTTTTGGTATCAGATAAAGCACTGTCTTTAAGCAGTGACAAGAGTAGGAAAATTAACTTAGGTTTTATTGGTTTTAAATTAAATAATTTAAGAATCCCTAGTTAGAAAGGGTCATAGAGATCATGCAGGACAACTCCCCCATGTTATTAATACAAGGGAGAAAACTCAGAAATGGTAAGTAATTTCTGAATGGTCTCACAGTAATGATGGCAGAGACTGGACTAGTTATTCAGGTCCCCAATCTCCAAGTTTTTAACTTATTATTTTTTACATCTATTCATCAAGCATCTATTTTGTATTTAATCCAATGTAAAGTGCAGAGCTCAGGTTTGGAGACAAAAGAAGAAGAGACATATTTCCCAATAATTTCAATAGAGACCATTCACCAGGTACCTCATATATCCATGGATGAGGCACTTTAGATCTATCCTGTCATTCAGTCCTCATAAAAAATTCTATGAGGTTGGTACTAATTCCTCACTGGCAATATTGACAGGTAGTGTTAGACACCAGGGCTCTATAACTCACATGCCACTTACGAAGCCCAGCATTGTAACTGGAAATACGCCAAGAGTCCTCTAGGAGTGATGTATCTACGAGAGCAGAGAGAAGTCCACCTTCCTCACTGCTGGTAAAGAAACATCACCCATCTGCCAGCTACACATGATGTGTGGCAAAAGAAGGGACAGTTGCAGCAGCACAGAGCTGGGGTCGAACCCTGCTTCTGCCCTTTTTGTTTGCATCCTTTGAGCTAATTGTATAAGGTCACTGAGCTTCGGTTTCCCTGTTCGTAAAATGAAGACTTTAAGAGGTCCAGCAGGCAGTTAGTGTGGTAATGAAACATGATCATCTCTTAAAGTCACCATATGCAGCCCCTTGTAAGAGTGAATGTTCACTAAATGTTAGACCCCTTTCCTTTTCCTAATCTCTCTGTGCCTCAGTTTCCTCATCTATAAAATGGAAATAATAAAGGCAGCTACTTTGTAAAGTTGTGAGGGTTAAGAGGGTCTATAAAATGTATAGGGGCTGGAGGTTAATAAATATCAGCTTTAGCTATTTTTGCAAATGTAAATTGTTCTGGAATAACTTTAATGGATAAATCAAAGGTGAGGACTCACAAATGTACCACAGAGATGAAGTAGCATGCTTTCCTTCCAATACCCACACCCCTTCCAGCCCACTCTATAAATTAATAGGCAAGAAATCTGAGATCCTTAAAAGTGAAATCACTTTCCCAAGATTTCTCAGTAAGCTGGTTGTGCCTTTTTCTAGCTCCCAGACCCAGCTCTTCCTACCTCCTTCTTTTTACCTCCCATGGGCTACCCTGAACCTAGCCAGAAGTAAGCTTCCCGTGGATGAAAAAAGTGATATCCAGGTCACAGACTGTCCATATTGAGGTCCCACTACAACTTCATTGTGTTGTTATTGAATTTGAAGAGTCAAGATGTGACTAACAACAGAGGAATGTCTATAAAGATGTTGCTGCAGCTCCTGCTGGCTCTGTTCCTTTGGAGACTGCACTGAATCACTCGGTTCTCAGTAATTATCACTGCTTCAGAAAGCCTTTCCCTGATCATTCTGCCAAAAATAGCATATCTCCCCACACCAATCTGTCTCCATCACAACAGGCTGAATGTTTGTGTCTTCTCAAAATTTATACATGGAAACATAATTCCCAATGGGATGGTATTTGGAGGTGGAGTTTGGGAGGTGATGACGTCATGAAGGTGTAGCCTTCATGAATAGGACTAGTGCCCTTATAAAAGAGACCCCAGAGAACTCCCTTGCCTCTCCTACCATGTGAGGATACAGTGAGAAGTCAGCAATCTATGAAACAGGTAGCCGGCCTTCACCAGATAAGGAATACCTGGCACCTTGATCTTAGACTTCCTAACCTCCAGAGTTGTGAGCAATGAATTTCTGTTGTTTACATTATTTATGAGCCACCAGTCTATAGTATTCGTTTATAGCAGCCCAAATGGACTAAGGCTCCTGGCCAATTGCTTATGTTCTCAGAGGTTTAGGTTCTTCATCTGTGAAGCATCCAGCCAATAAGTGATATTTATCATCATAATTCTGAGCTTGCTTAGGTGTGCACTTCAAGAGGTCAAGCCAACGCCAGTGGAGGCTTTGGAAATACCCCTTTGAAAGGTAAGAAAAAATGTCATGGAACAGGACTCCATAAATTGCTCTTTCACTGTGCTTGACAGTGTTAAAGCGTCTTCTCCAAAGTGCCTTGGTCCCCAAGGACCCCTTCCTTACCAGGAGAATCTGCTTCCTCCTTTGTGTGCTCTGCTTATCCTCCTACTTGCGTCTGCACCAATTAGAAGGCAGCAGATTGCCAGAGACCCAGGAGAGCACCTAGAAGACAGAAACGCCATGCCAAGGATGGGTGAGGCTTTGGAGCTCGTACAGGTAACGGGGTCGAAAATGAAGGTGTCATAGGGGAAGAGGAATTACAACTCTGCTGATTACGTGATGAGGTGAACGGAAATGAAAAACATGGATAAATTATTAAGGAAGTCTTTGCAGCTCCAGGCAAAGATAACCAGTGAAGGAAGCTGGATATCATTAAAGGTTATAGAACGATCAGGCAGCTGTAACATGGGGTCTCACTGTGACACAAAGGAGGGAATTTTACTCCCAGTGTTTTCTATATTTGTTAACGGTTTCTATATTTTAAAAGATGTTTTCGATTCCCTGGTTAGCTGGCTCTGCTCACTGAACAAATATAGGAAATGACTTCAGATTAACACAAAAACACAAGTTTATGCCTATAATCTGAATAATTGAGCTAAAATATTTCGATAAGCCATTTGGATTCTAGATAGTATATTCCAAATAACAATGCAGAGAGCCAACTTCAGAATGCTTTTCTAATCGGCTACGCAGGGACCCTGGAGAGAATTCTCAAGTTATCACTGCAGTGTCGAACAATCTGATGAAGAAAGGAGAGGTGATGAAGTAGATTCTGGTAAACAGAAACTACTGTGAAAATTTGCCCCATGTATAGGGGAACTTTCTGGAGAAGGTTTGAGTATATTTACCAACTCATATATTTTTCATTACTTTAAGTTGTGATAGTAGTTTCTCTCCCGATCACACGTGCACCACTGAATCGAAATCTCTCTGTCTGTCTGTCTCTCTCTGTCTTTCTCTCTTTCTGTCTCTCTCTCTGTGTCTCTCTTTTACACCCAAGGACACTGGTAGTTTGCTGGAAGAAAGATTTTGTGGCTTAGAGGTTGGGTTAGCAAAGGTCGTGCAAGATGCACCTGCAGAGGAAAAAAGAGAGCAGAGATACCTCGCAACCCCTGAGAGAGAGTGATTGCCTTAGCTCTCAAAGGCTTTCCCAGTTCCCCCATCTCAGTTCCTAGAAGCCTCACTGTGTTTCCTGTTCTGTCTGGGGATTACAGGAGTGGGAAGCTGCTAACTAACACCCTTCTCTGGCTTATATGAGGCTAGAAGTCTCTTCATCACATTTCTGATAAGTGGCCATTCGGACTCTTCTTGAATACCTCTTGTGATGGCAAACTCATTATCTACCAATGTAGCTCATGCCATTTCTGGGCAGCTCTTCTTGGCCAGATACATAGGGGGCAATTGGTGCAAATAAACATTTCCATCAATTAATCAATCAATTAATAACATTAAGTCAAGGCTGAGGATGCAGACAGAGCCAGAGCAAGAAAGGCTAATCACAATCCTATTATATATCCTTACCCCAAACCCTCTTTCTTACCAGGCTGCTAGCCCATGCACTAAACAATGGATCAGGAAGAATGGAGCTCTTTTGATCACTTTGGTCTCTGTCCAGATTTGGACCACCAGAAGGACAGTATCAAAAGAAAGACAAGAAATTACTCAGGAAACATTATAAAGCACTGTCTGCCTCCATTAGCTTAGAGCTGGGGAGTCATAAAATTTGCCTTTGTGGCTTTTTTTGTCCGTAGTTCTTTGTGTAAAATTGTGTTTATTCTGGTGACAAAAGTTATATATTTTCATTGTAGAAAATCCAAAAACATGGTAAAGCACAAAGAAGAAAATAAAAATCATCCATAACCCCACTTCCTACAGATAAATACTGTCATTTTGGTGCATATGCTTCCAGGGGTGTTTATTTCTTTGTTGTGTTACTTAATTGGGATCCTATTTTTCATAGTGTTTTATAATTTGCCTTTGTTTAACATAAAAATCTACCATAAACATTTTTCTAAGTTACTAAATTTCTTCTTCAGTGCAATCTTTAATGGCTATAGGATTCATGCACATACAGGTACCATATCTGTTTATACATACTTCTATTTATAGTATCCTCTATTTATAGTATATATGTATGCTATTTACTTACATATCTGTTTATAGTGCTGTTGATGAGCACTTACTTAGACTATTAATATTACATATGACAGATCAGGAGCTCTGGGACCACAGAGAAAGAGCCCAGAATTTAGACTTAAAGGGTCAAGGAGAGTTTCCTGGAGGAAGTGATACTTGAATATTACTTTTCAGATTAGAAGGCACAATAACATACATTATCTGTTTAGTCTTCACAGTCGACCAAGGTGGCCTTACCATGTCCCTCCCCTGACGAAACTTTAGACAGATTTCTTCCTGACTGTAAGCCCTGACCTCTCTTCTCTTAAAGCATTTGCTTTAGAAAAACTTGTAAATTCTTTCTTTGCTCCTTTGAGATGTAAATCGTTTTAAAGGCTTCCTGCCAGTTTTAGGGACCAAGAAGGTCTTTCCCAAGGACATGGGAGCCATCCATTGGAAATGTAATCTTGGAGGAAGTGGATGCCCCTATCTCTCAGTTTCTCTGGGAGGGTAGGAGCCTAAATTTGGCAGGCACCTTTCTCCAAGCTGTAAAACTACCTTCTGTCATGAAGATATGAGAAACTTTATTTTTCCTTTCAGTGAAACCAATTAGCAAACGAGGATGGCCTGGGATCCTCCCATCCCAGCGTAAGACGGGAATAAAGACACAGACATACTAGAGAATGGACTTGAGGATATGGGGAGGGGGAAGGGTAAGCTGGGACAAAGTGAGAGAGTGGCATGGACATATATACACTACCAAACGTAAAATAGATAGCTAGTGGGAAGCAGCCGCATAGCACAGGGAGATCAGCTCAGTGCTTTGTGACCTAGAGGGGAGGGATAGGAAGGGTGGGAGGGAGGGAGATGCAAGAGGGAAGAGATATGGGAACATATATATATGTATAACTGATTCACTTTGTTATAAAGCAGAAACTAACACACCATTGTAAAGCAATTATACTCCAATAGAGATGTTAAGAAAAAAAAAAAGGGCTTCTCTGGTGGCACAGTGGTTGAGAGTCTCCCTGCTGATGCAGGGGACACGGGTTCGTGCCCTGGTCCGGGAAGATCCCACATGCTGCGGAGCAGGTGGGCCCCTCCGCAACGGTAGAGGCCACAACAGTGAGAGGCTCGAGTACCGCAAAAAAAAAAAAAAAAAAAAAGCTCTCTAGCCCTTGGCTTCAGCAGAGTTAAATTCAGACTGTGTTCTCGCCTCTCTTCCCTGTTGGAATAGTCTTCAGTAGAGTCTTCCTTGCCTGTTAAACAACTTTTGCTTTAACACCATGAAAGTCTTAAAAGGTGTCACATCCAAGTGTGCAGGTGAGGAAAACATACCTGCAAGAGAAGTAACCCAGCTAGGAAATTTATGAGCACCTAGAATGGATGTTGGGAAAGTTTTTGCTTGCTCTTTGAATTCCCACATGCTGTGCTGATACAAAGAAGTTGAGATTAACTGGAGTGCTTGAATTATACTAATGAGAGCCCTGAGAGCTGGCTGGTTCCTCCGTGGCTTCTTCACCCACAAAATGAGAGCAATAATAGTACCAAGATTGTAGTACAGAGTTGCTGTGAAGGTGAAATGAGTTAGCACATGAAAAGTGGCAGTTCCTGCCACATAGAGAGTGCTGTTCTCGTGAATATCATTATCATTATTACCATGGAAAAGCACTGATTTTAGATTCAGAATAGACTGGGATCGAATGCCATCTGCATCACTTACTGGGTGGGTGAATTAGGCAATTAACTTGTGTCCTTATAGATTGTTCAAAGGTTTAAATTAAGGAGTACATGCAAAGCAAATCATTTACATTGGTCCTGTGGTGGACAGAATTCTAAAATGGCCTTTAAGGTTTCTGGTACCAAGTTATTCACTTAAACACTAATCTATAACCTATAACCTATAGTCTATAATGCTTTATAGGTGCTGTTTATAACGGAATTTTGCAAATGTAATTAAAGTCCCAAATCAGTTAACCTTAAAATACAAAGATAACTGGATAAGCATAATCTAATCACACGCCATTTAAAAGTAAAAATCTTCTCTGCTGGTCGAAGAAGAGAAAGTCAGAGAGAATTCAAAAGTGAGAAGGATTCAATATGCAGTTGATGTCTGAAGATGAAGGAGGCCACATGGAAGGACCCGAGAGCAGCCTCCTGGAGCTGAGGTGACCCCAGACCACAGCCAGCAAGAAACCATTCCTACATTCCAATGAACCTACACTCCAAAGAACCGAATTCTCCCAGCAACCCACATAAGCATTGAAGTAGACTTCCCCTCATCCCACAGATGAGAGCATAGCTTGGCCTATATCTTGATTTCAGCCTATAAAACTGTAAGAAGGCAGCCAAGCTCCTCTCCACCACCACCCTTCCCTGCCACCACCAACTTCTGACCTACAGAACCGTGAGATAATAAACGAGGGTCGTGTTAAGCCACTACATTTGTGGTCATTTACTATGCACCATTAAAAAACTAACACAGTCCATTAGTTACATAGGAAGTTTCTTTTTTTACCCCAAACCTCTTTTAACCACTGTCAAACCCAAATCAAAGGTGGATCCAGGGGCAGCTATGTAACACACTTTCTCCTGGGTGCCAATATCCCCTGACCAGAGGTCTAAGTACTACATTATCCCCCAAAGGACACCGTAGACGCACAGGCGGATGTCCTGGTTAAACGTATAGGGTGGCCTCAAGAGTCCCTTTGAAATTATACTTGCTTTTCAAGTCTCAGCACCAGGGTGCTAAAGAGATCAGACTGTTTTCAAAATTGAGAATCACAGGCAAGTCCATTTGTCCCTTTTTATTGACATTTCTGACCTTGCTGGAAAACATGTTATGTTTTGCTATAAAAATTATCAAAGAGTACAGCTTGCTGAGTGATATTTTATATTAAAGGACAGAGCACTCAAGGCCACTCTCCTTGAAGGAGTCCTACTGCCACTAAAAATCTCTAGGATCTTGGTGAGACATTTTTCCCCCTAATGTCAAGTCCACCTTTTTAACTGGGCCTCAGTGTTAGCAAGTAATTCAGTAGATGGAACCACAGTGTGACATTTTCTTGATTGAATCTCTCCAGCAAGCTTAGGTGCAGTTTTACATCTAAAAGTAAAGTCTTAGGTCTTACAAGAAAAAAAAAAATTATTTATTTTCTAAAAGTTCTTGATGGATATTGAGGATACCTGTGAACATCGGTTTTGTTTAGATGTTAATTCTTTGGACAAGTCTCAAAACAAAATTAAAATCAAATTAGGATCAAATAAATACAAATCCTCTGGACTGTACATTATCCTGTTCAGATTTCTTGTGCTAAGATAAAAAAATGTTTCCGTTTAGGATAACTGTGCTATATATCCTTTATCTACTCTACTCTACAATGGCAGAATGTCCATGTTGGCCAGTATTCATTCAGAATTCAATTAAGCATTTACTTATATATGTTAGGGACAGTGATACGTGCTGGAGATACAAGTTTGAAGGAGACATAGTCCATATATTGAATAGGGAAAGCAGATATTAAACTTTGTAAGGAACACAAGCTGCCCTTTCATCCTTTCCTATGGATGGATCAAAATAAAAAGCTGTGTTGTGTTTTATTAATAAGACAGTTGGACAACTGGGGGTCAACTCTTCCTTGCCTACCTACTAGCTGTGTAACCTTGGACAGGTCATTTAAGTTCTCCAAACCCCACTAAGGTAGGTTTTTAACCCCTTCATTGGGTGGCCTCAGTAACCAGTTGCTCTGTACCGGGACCACTGTGCCAGGAGGTATGCAGAAGGCACCCTGCTAAGCCCTCGAAGGAAGAGCTGCTCTCCCTGGGTGGGGTGTGGGGGGATGGTGAGGTGACCCGACCACAGGGCAGAGACAAGGCACATAGCACAGCACACAGGATTGGAGAAAGGAAGGCTCTCTGGTAAAATTCTAGTCACTGGGAAATTATTCTTCTAAACACCTGCAGGTCATCCTGGATCTGCGCTCTCTCTCTCTCTCTCTCTCTCTCTCTCTCTCTCTCTCTCTCTAGATCCTTTTGTTTCATCAACGACCAAATACTAAAGATTCTGCCTTCTAAACAAATGGCCTCTCCTCTCTACCTGACTCGGGTTGGACTCTGCAGTGGCTTCCTTCCTTATCTTGCTGCTTTCAGTCTCTGCCATCAGCCCCTCAGCTCCTTAACATGGTTTACAAAGCCCTTCACTGTCTGTCTCTCGCCTAACTCTCCAGCCTCATTTTCCACAGTGAAGTCTTGCACTTTTTCCTCCAGCACACATGCTGGCCCTTGGTCTAGAATGCTCTCCCCAAACTCTTGCTCATCCTTTGAGAAGAGATAAAGACATTACCTCCACATACGGTGACTAACTTGTCCAGATCTGTGTGGGAATTGCTAGGGTTTACACTGAAAGTCCCACATCCCAGAAAATTCCCCTCAGTCCCCACCTTTTCTAAGCCCTCCTTGCCCCTCACTGGTCAGGTCAGTACCCCTCCTCTGTGCTCCCAGAGTGCAGGTGTTCTGTCATCACCACACTGTAGTATAATTATATATGTATTTATCTTGACCCACCCTTTGGCTAATTATATATGTATTCATCTTGACCCACCCTTTGGCTCTGAGCTCCTTAAGGACAGAGATTACATTCATTTATTTTCTTCTTGCAACACCACAGGCACTCAGTAGAAAGGAAGGGAAGGAAAGAAGGAGAGAAGGATGGAACAAAAAAAGGAACAAAAGACTGAAGGTATGTTATAGTAAAATACGTTGTTGAACTCCAGCAGACAAAGACATCATGGGCTTCTCAGTCACCATGATATGGGATATCTGTTGATTTAGTTTTTCTTCATGAGTGAACTTCTTTCTATAACAACACATGGAAGTAGAGAGCAATGTACTATTCAATAGTATATCTTTTCCAGGAATATATTGATTGGGGACTATGGATAAATGCTAAAAAGCTGCTATAACAAATAAGCAACAACATTTCAATAGTGGGACATAATAGAAGTTGATTTCTCACTTAGATAGAGTTGAGTTTAGATACAATGGAGTATTACTCAGCCATAAAAAGGAATGAAATTGGGTCATTTATAGAGAAGTGGATAGACCTAGAGACTGTCATTCAGAGAGAAGTAAGTCAGAAAGAGAAAAACAAATATCGTATATTAATGCATATATGTGGAATCTGAAAAAAAAATTGGTATAGACAATCTTATTTACAAAGCAGAAATAGAGACACAGACGTAGAGAACAAAAGTATGGATACCAAGGGAGAAGCGAGGGGGTGGGATGAATTGGGAGATTGGGGTTCACAAATATACACTATTGATGCTATGCATAAAGTAGATAACTAATGAGAACCTACTGTATAGCACAGGGAACTCTATTCAATGCTCTGGAGTGATCTAAATGGGAAGGAAACCCAAAAAAGAAGGGATATATGTATATATATAGATGATTCACTTTGCTGTACAGTAGAAACTAACACAACATTGTAAAGCAACTATACTCCAATAAAAATTAAAAATAAATAAATAAAGCTTATCCTGTAAGCATCACTTTAAAAAAAATAGAAAGCAAGTGTTTATCATTGTCAGGCCACTCTCCTCCATGTGGTCACTCAGGGTCTCAGGCTCTTTCGGGCTAGTATCTCTGCCATTCCTTTGAGTTTAGAGTCCTTTAAGCCTAGACAGTGGACAGGAAAAGAGCCTGGAAGATAGATTATGGGAGGCTATATAGGCCAGTCTTGGTGAGCTTTCTGCACATCACTTCCCTCTCATCCCATTGGCTAGAACTTGGTCCATGGCCACACCTACCTGCATGGAAGCTGGCAGATGCAGCATAGCTGTGTGCCAAAGAAGAAGCAAAATCAGGTTTGATGAGTGACTAGTCACCTTCTGCCACTCCACTGAATCAAAATTTTCTCCTACTAGGTGGGCCAGCTTGGGCAAGATAGTTAGTCTCTCTCAGACCCAGTTTTCTTACCAGTAAAATCAGGATAATAATGGTGCTTAACTCACAGGGAGGTTGTGAGATGAGGCTTAGATGAGATAATGCATGTAAAATGATAAGCTCAAAGGCTGGGATATTCTATGTGCATTATAACCATAATCATAACTATTATTATTACCTATTACTATTATTACTGGTATTAAAAATACCCACTTTTACGCCAAGGTCATTCTAAGCAAGAAGTTATCATTAAAAAAATTTTTTCTGGATCCCTTGGGTCTCTGAAAAGCCGCAGCTGCCTTCATAGTCTGTCATCCCCACCATTAATTCCACCCTCAGTTTCTCTAGCTGCCTTTTAAATCCTAAGCCACTAGGAGGAGAGAAACAAAGAGTTCAGTTCTTTGACCACATATAATATCAAGTTTTACAAAAGACAGTATTATCCATCATCAGACAATGATAAACCATAATGAAATATAATTTCACTTGTACTCAACCACGCATTTTATGAGAATACCATAAAGCTTTACCATTGGCCTCAGAAAGCAATAGTAAACCCCTATGATTCCTTATGTTCTACTTTCCTGGGTGACTTCAACAAAGACAACTATTGATTTTGAGTTGTCTGAAGTACACTCTATAAAAAAATTATCCTCAGTCCATGGCTTTCTTTTTACCAGACTCAAATAATGGGGAAAAATAGTGGGGGGTACCACAGAAATACACATCCAAGACAGTTGTATGGAATCTTGCGGTTAACGGCAGCCTCCATTGTAATTGTGCTCAAACTTGAATCCAGAAGCCAAAATCCTAGCAGTGCAGATCTGTCTCGAATAGAAACCCACATTCTTTCTAAAACCAAACTGAGTCAAAACAGAGACCATAGAGATGTATTACTTCAATTGCACAGAGGACTCCAACCTTCATAGGTTTTTTAATGATCCATTATTGTATTTGATCCTCACGACACCCCTGTGATAGAGATAATAAGCCCCATTTTACAGATCAGTTTTAAAAAATAAATAAATAAGGCTCTTAATTAAAAGAGGTTGCCCAAGGTCATAAAGTTGTGGCATACTTGTGACAAGAGCCCAATTCTTCTGTTCTGATTCCTGGAGCATTGCTCATTCCTAATTGCTGACTTCTCATCATGCACTATCAAAAACCAGGATGCACCCAAGTAGAAGGGAATATATCAAAGGAGCCAACTTAGAAATATGTGGGCTGGGGGAGGGACAAAGAAGCGAGGGGCTGTGAAAAATGTATCACAACCTCAACACAGTCCAAAGTCAATGGCCCCGAATGAAGCTGGGAGAGATGAAATCCTTAAAAAGTCAGGAGCATTTAATTCTGGAATGGATGCAGGGATGAGATGCTAGCTCCCTTGTGTATTTCCTTCATCACTGCGTGAATTTTTGTTTTGTTTTGTTTCGTTATGTCATGTTTTTTCCCCGTCTCTGATTGCCCTGCTCAAGCTTGCTGTAAGGTATGCAGGTGTGTGCGGTGGATACACATGGAGACATTTGCACTGCCTCTGTCTCACCTACAGCACTGTCACCTACAAGCAGAGATTCTACTACAGAGGCAGTAAAACCACTTGCGGGAGGCACAGAGGCTCCAGGGCGTCCTGGAATCATTTGGAAACAAGGTTGCCTTGTGCATACCCATAATTGCAAAAACTCATCTGTAGCCTCCATTGCCCCCACCAACCTCCACTGCCTCCTCTTCTACCCCAAATCCTCCCCTGAAAATATAAGTTCCTCCCAAGCACATGTTACCCAAAGGGTAAATGCAGTCGCCTTACAGAAGCGTTTACGCTTGAAGACAATAATAAGAAATGACTAGAAGAAACCGGTAGTGAGTCAAAAGCTAGTAGCAGCTGATAGCTTTTGTACAACCTGTCTCAAGCAATTGGTAAGGGTGATTTCAACCCACCCATGGGAGACACCCAGCTGGTTAATGGTCTGCCCCAGTCTGCATCAGATCTTTCTGACGACAGCCTCCTCCCCAAGTCATCTAAATGAAAAGGCAAGTGAGTACACCTTTGCCATCAGCTGTTTGCTGCACTGCTGTCTTGTCTTAGGTGAACTTCGTCATTTGGAGCCTGACGTTAGGAAAAAAGGATAAAAGGCTGTTTTCACATTTTATCTAGGCTGCTATTGGAGTCTGAAAGGCTTCTGTTCTACACCAAAGCCCTCAGTGACTTGGCAAATATGACAAGTGTGATTAGGCTGGACCCTTATTCTAACAGTCATCCTCGAGGTAGTGCCGAATTTCATATCAGGACAATCATTAGAGCCTTTCCTCCATCACCAGGTCCTTGAAGAGGGCTGAGTTGGACTGTAATATGCATTCCCAGCAACACCCTACTCAGAGATCTTCCCGGCACAGTGAATGTTTTTTCCAACTGAATTGAATGCAAAGGAGTTTATACTGAAATAGCCAAAGGATCCCTTTCCTCTCAAAAAGGTCTCCTGCGGGGTGATTTTCATTATCTCCTTGACCTTTTATACACTTTTTTCAGGTTCTCTGACACAAACATTTATTACTTTCATAATCACTTACTTGAAAATCAGTTGTATAAAAAAATGAAGACTCCTTAGAAGCCCCTAAGACACTGCCTCTAAGAGGGTAAATTTCTATTCTGAAAATAGATAAAATGCCGGCTTCGCCATGATCCCTACAACCTTAGCTTTATTGAAATGATCATCTGCACAGAGAGGGGAAAAATCTGTGTTGGACCAAGTCTTACACATCTCTGAAGCTACCAGGATACAGATACCCTATACATACGTCATGTACCTCATATACGTATGTGCGTGTACACACACACGTGTAAAAGCTCTGACTACAGCTTCAGTGTTTCAGGTTAGGCATTTAGGTAACATTTATTTTCTGGCTGGAGAGGCAATTTAAGCCCTAGATTCTAGAGACGTGTGTAACCTTCCTTCTGTTAAGTTTTTTTAGCCACAAAACTACATGTGTCTTGGGCTTCCCTGGTGGCGCAGTGGTTGAGGGTGCGCCTGCCGATGCAGGGGACACCGGTTCGTGCTCCGGTCCGGGAAGATCCCACATGCCGTGGAGCGGCTGGGCCCGTGAGCCATGGCCGCTGAGCCTGTGCATCCGGAGCCTGTGCTCCGCAATGGGAGAGGCCACAACAGTGAGAGGCCCGTGTACCGCAAAACAAAAAACAAAAAACAAAAACAAAAACAAAAACTACATATGAAGCTCCAGTTTTCCTCAACCCCCAAAACTTTAGTTTTTTACCACACTGGAAGGGTCAGGGTTGCTGCCACCATCTAAAAGGATTCAAGTGCACTGGAGCAAGCTTTCGCCGAAACCCTGCACTACATTGGAGTGCTTCTCCCAAACGTCTGGGGGCTCCACAAGTCAAGAGGAAAATGTGTACCTCAAATTCAATGGAGAGAAGAGTGTTGATCCCTCCTCTGCTGTGTCTGGACAGTGGCAGGGATGCTGCCTGACTTCTCTCTAAAGTTTCCAAGATTTCTTCCATTTCTCTTTGGATTGGAAACAAAACATGAAGAGAGAAAAATTCACTTGTGCCCTGCCATCCTTTCTCTTGCTGAATTGCTAGCTTTGTTCTTGCCTCCCTGTATTCGTCAAAGGCTACTCCAGAAGCACAGACAGGTACCTGGCTCTAACTAGCTTCTTTGAAAGAGCAGGCCACGGAGGCCAGTGGAGGGTGCTGGAGTCATTGATTCAGGTAAAGCATGAAGGCAGGGAAAGAGACTGGGTTAAGGAGACCGAGGGACTCACTGCATCCAACCCTCGCTCCCTCTCCCAGATCAGCTTCTTTCTGCGTATCAGCTGTGTTTTCTCTTAACTTCGGTAAGAAAGGTTGATGACTTTGCTCCTGGAAGCTCTTATACATCACGATGGAGATTAAGGCTTCAGTTTGAAAACCTAGGGAAGGACTCTGACCTCCTGGCTGGGGTTGTTGTGAGGTTAGGGTTCCAAAACAATACTACGTTCATTATCTCATTTGAACCCTACAAGAAAACTATTTACAAATATTATCACCTTGTTTCAAAGATGAGGAAACGGAGACTAAACAGGCTTAAGTGGCTTTCCCAGTGTCTCAGAATTCAAGAGTGAGAGCAGAAAACCCCTGTAGTGGAAGATAGAAATAGAAGGTAATAATAAATATGCTGTAATAGTTAAAATCAATGTATTGTTTTACAATGATTGCTTTACAATCAATAAAAATCAGTGTATTTGTTTCTGTTGTTTGGTGCTAAGCACCCTTTATGCATTACCTCATTTATCCTTCCATGAACTGAACAGTGAAGGTTCTGTTATTATCATCATTCTACAGAAGAGAAAACCAATAGGTGAGGAGGTACGTGGTAAGGGAAAAAGAGTCAGCCACATGTGCACTCTGAGCCACTAATCTGCAATGTGGTCCCTCTGCCCAAAGATCTGTTAATCTATTAGCATGAAAAAATCCACTTTGTGAAACAATAATGACAGACAATATACAATTCAATGGTAAATTGTGTAGGATACAGGATGTGTTCTATAGGAATTCAGAGCAGAAAGAAATTAAATCCATGTGACCTAAAGTAGTCAGGAAAGACTTGATGAAAGTTCTGGGGTCCAAAGGATGTAGAGGAGATAGCTGAAAAAGCATTTAAGGAAGGAGGACAGCATAAAAAAGATAGTCAGTCAAAAATAACTTTGGTGTTTTTGAGATAGAGAGAAGAAAATGAGTAGAATGGAAAAGCCAGTCTCTGAATCTTCTTTGTTTTCCCATTACTTCACCTTAGTATTATCATTACATTTTTTAATAATTCAGAGCCCTCCTTCAGAATCTGATAAAGCCTATGGCTTCTCTTTCCTCATTAAAATGTACATATACTCTGATATCACTTATATGTGGAATCTAAGAATACAACAAACTAGTGAATGTAACAAAAAAGAAGCAGATTCACACATATAGAGAACAAGCTAGTGGTTACCAGTGGGGAGGGGGGAGGGACAATATAGGGGCGGGGAGTGGGAAGTACCAACAGTTGGGTGTAAGATAGGCCATAGGGCTGTATTGTACAACATGAGGAACATAGCCAATATTTTGTGAAAAAAATGCTTAAAATGGTAAATTTTATGTTATGTATATCTAACCACAATAAAACAAGGAATAAAAAAATTATGCCATCCTCAAAATAAATAAAAAGTCAGCATTCTTAAAAGGAAAAAAAAGATTTTTACATGCTCTCTACAAATTGTATTGTGCATAAACGCTACAACTGACGGTCCCCGCACCCAGCCATATAGAACTTCCTTCCCCAAACAAGCCTATCCATGAAATTCTGCTGCAGAACTTCTGCACTAAAATGTCCTAGGTTGGATTGATTTTTAGGTTAAATAGAGCCAGGTACCAGGTTGTATGGGAACTACTTAAGACATGAAAACCTGGACTCTATGTGCTGGTAATTTCAGCCTCAGTCTAGGTCCTCAACATCCATGTCCTGAAGTACTCTACTTCTTCATTTGGAAAATATTTATGGAATACCAAGCATCTGTGCTGGGCTCTGGCAGGACCCAGTCTCCCAAGAACTCATGACTGACTCCCTTGTGTTGGTTTTCACCCTGACATTTCTGTCCATCATCTAATCTCGCCTTCCTCCTTTTTCCGTGGACTATAGGATGCTTTAGCATTTGGAAGGGTTCAGGATATACTCCATTACCCTAATGCTTCCTTCCTCCAGCCTACATAGTTGATTCATCTCACCTTTGCCTGCTAAACAAATCCTTCATAGATAATTTCACTCTCATCTCTAGGTTTTCTAAAATACAACTCTCTCTTTATAAGTGGAGGCTATTATGTATCTAGAAGGTCGTGTGGCTTCTTGGAAGCCAAGCACCTTTAAAGCCAAAGTTCAAAATTTGGCTCAACCACTTCCTGGCTGCAATGTCTTAGGGAAGATGAAACTCACTGGCCTTGGTTTTTGGATCTGATAAGTGGGAGTAATAATAATGTCTGATCTCGGATGGCCTCAGCCTGCAGCAGCTTGAAGCAAGATTTCAGTTCCTCAGCCAGCGACTGGCGTCCGGCCGCGGCAGTGAGAGCATTGAATCTTAGCCACTAGACCACAGGGCCAGTGGCCAGTGACAAGGCCCTGGCCCACTGGCTTTGTAGAAATGAATTTCCAAAAAATGATGGAAAGTAGTGAAACAAGTAAAGTGTTTATTAGGAAGAAAAAGGGTACATGGGGCTAGACACACGGGAGGGCTCAGAGAAAGAGTCACACCCTCGTGGTAGCTTGAATCACTTAAGGCATTTCTTCTGGGTTTCCTTTGGCCAATCATCTTGCTTTGTCTGGTTCTGAGTCCATATTGGGTTTATCTGAGGGTCCTCCCATGTTCTGCGTGCATCTCCTAGCCAAGATGGATTACAGCACAGAGGCTTATGGGTAAGTTGACATCACCTACTATGGGGTGGTGTCCCCTCCCCTTTTGACCTCCAAGGAGCCTTTCTGAGCACATATAGTGAGGAAGTTCTCCTTGACTTCAAGAATGAGGAATATGTGGTCTCTTTATCTTTTATCTGGGCAGGGCTCAGCTCTCTCTGCCCTGCTATAACCTTTATCTTCGAGCATCTGTCCACAGGAGACAGACTCCAGCCTGGGGCCCACCTATCTCCTGCCTCATGTCTACATTTCACAATTATCATACAGGAAAGAAGTATCTGATACCTGGTGTTTGGCATTTAGTAGCTGTTCAGAAAATTAAAGTATATGTATTTTTTCATACTTTTCAACTTGTGTATTGCTTTACCTTTAAACTCTTGGAGAGCAAAACAAATCAACAAAAAAGCTAGAATCATGTGTCATTTAATCTTGAGAGGGTGAGGAAATTTCTTGTGGCGACGTTAAAGAAGTAATCAGAGCTTTCTTTGTGTAACTCAAAGTTTAGAATTATTCCTGAGTTCAGTTATTAGATAGTGTTGCCCAAATCCAGTTTCCTACTTCAAATGAGGTACATGTCCTAATTATTTGGCTAACCATGCAATAAGAGACTTTTTACTTTAAAGCATCAGTTTTGAATCCCTGTGTTGCTAGGGATATATTTCAGTGCCAGGGGACCTTGTTAGACCACTTCTCGTAATCAATTAGTCTGCATATAGGCAAGGCTATAAATTCTTTAACTATCCACTCCCTATAGGTTTTGATAATTTTCTTTCTTCTTTTTATTGAAGATAAAACACCCAAGAAACACCCTAAGCAGTTGACATCGCATTTCAGATAGTTTAAAAGTTTTATCCTTTTCTGGCTCAGCTTCTCATCCAACAGAAAGCAGGGGGTCCACTGCAACCCCTCCCTGTCTCAAGGCGAAAAGCAAGCCCACTCTTGGCTCCCCGAGGATTCCAGACAAAAGCACACAGTGCCTTGGAAAGTAACTGTGGATGCAAAATACCACCATTAAAGGAACTATTTTAAACTAAATTGATTCTTTGTTCTTTCGCCAATTGGCTAATCCTCCTCTTGAGACTTGCTTCCATTTCAGAAAGCTAAAAACACAGTTCTCGGACTGAGACTTAGAGGAGGTGTGGGATGTGCTGACACAGACATTAAGTAGGATTGAGCCAACCGGCAGCTGCATCTTGATTAGCTACTTGAGTATTTCTCCAGGCTCTGCACTCTTGTGGCAGAAGCACACCTGGGGAAGGGGGAGAAGTTAAGGGAAACCTAGAGCAAGGTCTGGGTGTCTGAGTCAGTGATGATGCTGACCAGGGTGGTCCATTACCTGCACCCCAGCCACTGGATTCCAGCAGTGACCTCCTTCCCTGCTGGGATTTTTAAATATTCCAGTTTCCCTGACTTTCATGAGAAAACTCTGGTATCCTGGTTTTCATCTTCACAATATGGTCCTGGGGAGAATCCTTAGGTGTAGGCAGCAAAACTGTTCAATCTACCACATGGGGTTCCAGTTGCATTCCCCTTAAGGGAGGATCAAGGGTGGGAGGAAGGGGAGACATAAGGGATGGGGGTATGATGGGCTAAGTCTAGGAAGACAGGGGAGTGACCAGAGCCTCATGAAGATCTCTCTTGAACTGAGTATTTATAACAACTTTCTTTTTTGATTTTTAAGCTTTTGCCATTATTTCATCATTACATGGTGTCTATTCAATGTACAGATGTAGATAGACAAAATAGAAAAAAGAATATTCATAACCCCAAACTCCTTAATCCTTCCAGTCATTTATAAGCATATATATGTATATATACATCCTTTACATAAATGAGATATACTATAAATGTTTACTTAATTATACATCATTCATTCATTTGGGGCTAATATATTATGATGATTAATTTTATATGTCAATTTGACCAACTACCAGGTTCCGAGATATTTGGCTAAATGCTATTTCTGGTGTGTCTTGGAGGGCATTTCCAGATGAGATTAGCATTTGAATTAGTAGATGGAGTAAAGCAGATTGCCCTTCCCAATGTGGGTAGGCATCATCCAATCCCCAAATTCACTCTCTCTGCTTAACTATTTAAGCTGGAACATTGGTCTTCTCCTACACCATCAGCTCCCCTGGTTCTCAGGTCTTCAAACTGGGACTGGAATTATACCAGTGGCTTCCTGAGCTCCCAGCTTGCAGAATATATATATATATATATATATAAAATCTGGAGAACCCTAATACATAAACATACATTTATGTTAATATTTTTAGTGGTTGCATAGAATTTCATTGTATTACTGAACCATAATTTATTTTTTTAGTTTCCTGACTGGGGCCATTTATACTGTTTTCAAATTTTTAGCTATTATAAGCAACCAAGAAAAGCACCCTTGAACACACATTACTGCACATCGTTCTAAACCTCCTGGTGGGCATGTGGCTTAATCATCCGTCCCACCCTCCCTAGTTTCAGTGCCTGGATTACGATAGATGATGTAGGCCCTGGATTACGACAGATGATGTTGCCTGGGGTAAAGGAAAGCACAGCACCGCACACTCCATCCAAAGAACTGACAGGAGCTGGGTCATTTTAGGCCTCCTCAGAGGTTCTGACACCACCGTCATCTTCAGATTATGATTGAACAGTTGCTTTGTGGGGAACACACAGAGCACGGATTTCTCAGACAGATCAGCTAATTCAGCCCTACTAAGCACAGCCTGGGGGGCCACCTGATAAGATAAACTCCACCCGAACCTACAAAGAATCTAGGTCAGAAATGACACTTTTCAGTCCCTTAAGGTATTAAGGGACTCACAACAATAGGATCGTATCATATAGTCCTTTCATTCTCACTCTGTTTTGAATGGTTTTAGAATAATTTTTAAACATAGCAACTCTAAGATGGATGGAGTTGGGAGGCGGCACTGGGGAAACAGTGAATTGGAGCAGGTAAGTACATCTGTCTCCAATTAGCAGTGCTGTCAGTACACATCATAAAATATTCAAAGGCTTCCCAGGAATGTCAACTTATTCATAATTGACTTAAATGAATCACTGACAAAAGGCCTTTAATCTCTCATATAACACATTTCTAAAAAATTAAAACTGGAATCACAGTTCAGTAAAAAAAAAATATCCAGCAAGGGTTCCACTCACCTAGATGGATTTGTCATTTGATGTGCTGGCTTCGTGAAGCATCCCATATTTGAAGCAGCCCAGGACTTGGTCTCAGTGGTCTTTAGTGTAAGACATATCTGGGAGGATATAAATGGTATTGTCCTTCGTGTTATCATTGGAGTCTTAATTTATTTTTCATTTGGAAAAAAAAATCAAAAAACAAAAGAAAGGAAGAGAAATCCTCAAACAGCTCACCTTCCCTGTATCTACAATGTTTTAAAGTCCAAATGCAGGTGTTTAGAAGAGCCCCAAATGGAAACAACTCCTGTGTGTCTTCTGTCCCTGAAAACTCTTTGCAGGGATGTGCCACGTAGCACCAGCTGATGAGAGCCAACGGGACACATCCCTTCCCAAATCTGTATGAAATGACATTCACTGGGTAGCTTGAAATTGGTCATAGTGGGAGTTTTTACCACGGAAATTGGCAAATGCTGCTAATCAGGGCGTTTTTTCCCCCTGAGAGCCAGTTGTTAAACATTTACTAGCACTTCACTGCTTCCTGCCCTTGCCCACAGCCCAATAATCCTCTTTCTCTGACCAAGCATTGCCAGTGCAGAGGTGAGCCTCTGGCTGACCACACACATACTTTTGGAACATTCAAGAAGTATTTCTTTATGAATTAATAAAAGACTAATCTTAGACTCATGAATAATGGGCATTTTCTTCTACCCTAAGAAAAGACTGAAATTCTACTTACAATTCTCATTTTCACTTTAATATTCCCAAGACACATTGACACCCTGAACTCTCACAGTAGTTAAAATAAGAAATTAAATTAGGAACTCTTGAGCAGCTTATTATAAATTGCTCATATGTCCATTTATCAAACCATTAAAGTTTTCAGAATGGCTGTGACTCTTTCCCGGGTAGTTCTGGTCGGTGAGCAAATTGTACAGGCAAGCGTGTCCCCTGAAGCCTGCCCCGGTAAACATTTAGTATTCAAGTGCATTGATTGGTTCATATTCCACAAGCCCCAGAATTGGATCATAAGTGAGAGCTGCTGCCTCTCTGTTATGAATTAGCATCTTTTCACATGAATGCATTAATAGCCATCATTAATAATTATCTGAGCATGAAACTGACAGACAAAAAACTTTCAGGTTATGACTCTGTCACACCAATTTCATTTGTTGACTGATTTATTAAAATTTCATGGTTAAGATAATACAAATTTTAGCTATGCTAACGTACATGGATCTTAATTCTTTCTCTGCCAGACTGCATTACCAAACAATACCCTTTTCGAATTTTTAAATTTTTTTAGTGGACAAGAAGGATTGAATAGGGACCAAGATATGTAGAAAACGCTTAAAATATCCCATTAGAGACCAATAGCTCATAGATGCTTTAGTGGAATACTAAACTACTCTCTGTGCTGACCATGCATTCTAGTAAAAACTTGGAAACTCCAACTGGCTGCTTGGGCTCAAAAAATAAAAGAAGAAGAAAGAAAGAAAGAAAAGGCAATGCCAATGCCACCTTTGTTTCTCTGAGTCCAGATGCTGTTGGGAATCTCTGAACTCAAACTTCTAACTATTTGAACTCCTCAATGAGATGGATCCAACCACCCATTGTAACAAATTACCACATACTTAGTGGCTTAAAACAACACCAATGTATGGTCTTACAGTTCCTAATGTCATAAGTCCAAAATGGGTCTTACAGAGCTTAAATCAAGATGTGGGCAGAGCTGCATTCCTTTTTTAACTTTTGCCAGCTTCTAGAGACTGCCTGCATTTCTTGGCTTGTGGCCCTTCAACCATTTCCAAATCCATCAGGGTATCATCTTTAAATCAGTATCTATCTCTCTTCCTCTCTCTCTCTCCTTCCCTCTGCCTATCCTGCCTCCCTCTTCCTTTTCCCTTATAAGGATGATTATGATTACATCTGGCCCACCCAGATAACCCAGGACAGTTGCCCCTATCTCAAGATCCTTAATCACGACTGCAAAGTCCCTTTTGTCAGGCAGTGTAATATATTCACAGTTTTTGAGGATTAGGACGTGAATCTCTTAAAGGAGTCACTATTCTGTTTACCACAGTGTAAAACCTGCCTCTGGAGGCTGGGAAGATAGTGGCTCACGGTTTGTAGTAAAGTCAACTGGCAACACTCTTGCCTGTATTAATTTGGAAGATAGAACATAGACTTGTGCATCTCACTAAGGAGACATCCAGACAGAATGTTAAAAGTGCCAACTGGGGGCTTCCTTGGTGGCGCAGTGGTTGAGAGTCCGCCTGCCGATGCAGGGGACACGGGTTCGTGCCCCGGTCCGGGAAGATCCCACATGCCATGGAGCGGCTGGGGGCCCGTAAGCCATGGCCGCTGAGCCTGTGCATCCGGAGCCTGTGCTCCGCAACGGGAGAGGCCATAACAGTGAGAGGCCCGCATACAGAAAAAAAAAAAAAAAAAAAAGTGCCAACTGGGTCTCTTGTGTAAGGAAGAGAGAGATTAGTTACAGAGCGAACTGTTCTGTTTGCGAGCAGAATTTCAAGGAAATACAGAAGAACCAGGATGTAATGGGTTGAAAAACAAAACTGTTTCACATTTTCACCATCTTTAGTCAGTAAAAGATTCAAAAAGTGAGAAATGACCTCAGGGTTGAGATCAAATCATAAGTTTATTTATAAGACCTTTTGTTAAGACCTCAGAAGGATTTAGCAGAGTGCCTAGTTAGATCCTCTCAGCTAGAATAAAGAATTTCTAAAAATCTTAAAGGCAGTGTCCCACAGCACCCTGACACTCAGCCCAAAATAGAGAGAGGTCTGTCTCAAAAAGAATTATGTATGTGACTTTAGGGGCATGAGGTGAACCCAGTCAGATTCATAGAATTCCCACTGAGTGGCCAAATATGAAAGCTTTGTATCAGCTTGGACTAACAGGGGTAGAGACAGTTCAAAATGAATACAGGCTCTACAAGCAGGAAGTAGGTTGAGAGAGCTGCTTAGCTGCAAACATAGGCCAGAGGGTAGAGGCAGAAGCCACAGAGAACAATGGATTAGGAAGACACTCCCAGGGGCAGAACTGGGCCCTCAGCAAGCAACATTCTCTTCTTTGGAATAAGGAGCCCTGACAATTTGTGCCTGGCTGGAGTTCAAAGATGCTCTGGACCCATGACTGCTCTGAGCTGCTCCTACCCCTCTCCTTTTTGTATTTTGCTTCATTTTATCTTGCTTTGTATTCTAAAGAATGGCAGACTGCCACAGGCAGCACCTCGTTTGGATGTATCTGGAGTTTCAGAAGCTTCGCCACCCTACAAATGGACCTTGAGCGCTTGTTTGGAGGGTTTAGCAGGAGAGCTCAGCTACTCATATGCTCTTGACCAAAGAATGATCCTCCTGTCTCAGGGAAGGTCATCCTCTTCCACTGGGCACACAGTTTTGGGATGAATGCACACGGAACAGTTACAGAGGAAGGGGCCACCGGCCTAGCCAGCCAGATCAGCAGAATCAACCCTGGTGATCGTTGGCGTGACAGATGTCACAGCCATATCACCCTCACATTCTACCTTTCTCTCCTTTTTGAATGAGATCTTTTTTTAATTGGATTATAACTGCTTTACAATGTTGTGTTAGTTTCTGCTGTACAATGAAGTGAATCAGCTATATGTATACATATATCATCTCCCTCCAAATGAGATTTTCTACAGTGGTTATCTTAACTCTGTCCTCTGTCTTACCATTGTATATTGGGTAAAGCAGTCAGGTCACATCTCTTTGTAGTTCGCACATCTCCAGATTAAGAGGAACGACACCCAAAAGGCCTTATCCACATCTAGACCTGATTCAAATCATGAATTCATAAGTTTCTCCCATGATGTCATAATTAGGTGAGACTCAGGTCTTAAAAGGTATGAGTGTATTTGCATATGGGAGAGAACAGAGAGCAGACTATCATATATGGTTAAATTAATCTCCCCAATGAATACTTCCCAGTGTTCACACCAGTGTGGAGTCTCCTTGCATTGACTCTGAACTTGGCTACATGAATTCCTTTGGCCCATAAGACATCAGAAAACGTGACAGAAATAGAGACTTGAGAGGAGCTTATACATTTGGGGCATGTCCTCTTGTAATGCTGCTCCCACCGTGGCTCAGTCTAGCCTCCTTGAGGCTGAGGACCACGTAGAGAAAGAGGCCCAGCCATCCCAGCTCTTCAGTTGAGCCCAACCTCCAGCCATCCCTCCAGCTCAATGCAGTCATGTGAATCCGCACAGGTAAAACCCACAGAAGATCACATAACCAGCCAACAGAATAATTTCACAGCAGTAGATAACTGATGTAGGAGTTTAGTATGAACATGGTCCCAGGAGCTACTGAGAGCAAATGAAGTTAAGTTTCATTTTAATTGCCCTTTTCTAGTATCTGGACCCAGCCTGCCTCCCCATCTACCCTACAAATCAGCCTACCACTGGTACCATTGCCTCCACTGATACCAGAATATCACTCGCAAATCCCATTCCTCAGAATCATAGTCCAACTCTGGCCCTCACTTACCTCCACCCTAAGACTCCCAAAATCATACTTTTAGATTTTGAAGAATATTTGTCAATAGTTTTATGAGATTTTATAATAACATCAGCCCTTATACGATGTCATAAACGCGTCCTCGGGTCTTCTGTTTTCTAGTAGCCCAGATTATAAAGTTACGTGTCATGAGACTAAACCATCTTCATCAAGAGGAACTGTCATAGCATAGTAGCTTGTTTTAGGAGCCACTTCTCTGCCTCAAAATATTTTATCATTTTTACAAAAATAGCTGGTGTTATTTTAAGTAGCTTCCTTTTAGCCTCCAGGTGGTACCTGAGCCTGGGCTCCCAAGCAAAGTCAGGAAAATTAGAAACTTCTCTACCACATAGATTAATGAGGCAGATCCAAGTACTTCAGCACCTAAGTCCCTCCTGGGAAGTAACTTCTATGCGTAGGAAAGGGCTCTTCCAGGTTGCAGTTCGCTGTATCATCTCTGGGAAAATGAAAGAGGGGAATGACCCAAACAGGTTCCTTTACTCATTGCCAAGGACACGGGAAAGAAACAGGTTTTCACTGTTACATCATTACACCTGCTTGTATCCTCACACCCATGAGGTGGGCAGAGCTGTATCATCATCACCACTTTACAGATAAGGAAACCGAGGCTCCAGAAGAATAAGTGATGGACACAAGGTCACGGAGCTTGTACGAGGCGTAGCCACAGCTTCAACTCAGGGCCCTCTTTGAAACAGTATTTTGACAATTATTACTTTTTGGAGAAACCTGGACCCAAGCCTTGAATCTGTCTGTTAGAAGCAAGTGAATTTGAGCTCATTTTGTAATTTCCTATTTGAACTGTAGATATTAGTAGTTGCATTGCAGAGTTGTCATGAGGCTTAGATGAGATAGAGTGAAGGGGAAACAGAGAGGCAGCAGTTAAATACATAGGAACTGAGCCAGATTGCCTAGGTTCAAATCCCAGTTCTGCTACTTCCTAGCTGAGTGGCCTGGGGCAAGTTGTTTAACTTCTCTGCCTCTGCTTCCACTGCTTTAAAATGGAGATAAAGATAATAGCCTTACATCATAGGATTTGGGGGAAGATTAAGGAATAGCTAATATATGAAAAGCTCGTATAACAGGATCTGGCTTATAATAAGTATCAGCTCTCATTACCTAAATCTTGGCATATAAGTCACATTCAATTGGCTACAAGTCCTCTGCTCTTTTCACTTCTCCACGCTACTTCAAACCTTTAGCGTTTCCAGGTTCAACTTCAGTGTACCAAATATCCAGTTCACAGACCAAAAGACATAACTCCTCTTAGTTGGCACTGTTTAAAAAAGATCTTTACCCGAATGAATAGATGGTTTGTCTCTGCTTTGATGAAACAAAAATGAATTTCTTCTGTGTGCCTGGCTGTAGCTGACTGTATTCAATAAATTATTCACTATGATAGAGGAAAAGGCTGAACACTTTTGAAGGAAAGAGACAGCCCCAGACCACCTAACAAAGCTCCGTGGTCCCCTGCTGAGTTGAGCAGACACTGGTAAGGATCAATGTCCTGGAGAGCCTAGACTGTACATCGGCCATTCAGCAAACTTGCATCATCCTGCATCAGCCTCTCTGACGGACTCTGAGCTCCAGGGATAAAAGAGGACGTCAATCAGAAATGCTAATAAATCCTGAATCTGAAAACAGAGGAATTTAGAAATAATGACAGAGTTCAGTGCATATTCAGGGAAGTTCTATTATATGCACATTTAATTTTTTAAACTTTAAAGATATGCTCTTAGGTAAAAAAAAAAAGAGAAAGTCAGAGAGACAGGAAGATACAGAAATAACCACGCAAGGAATGTAATTAATCCCACCGAAAATCCTGTTCCCTGCTCCTGTGCCTGGGAATGAGAGTGACCGGGCTGTGACTTGGCCACCTCTCAGTAGACTCGTGTGCCTCTCCAGTGGAAGCTCTCACCTCACCACTGTGTGAATGTAGGGCTAAAGGGGAGCTGCTGTTCGTACCACCTTTCCCAAAGGCAAGCCAACATCTTCCCCTGGTGCCCGACCAAAGCAAGATCCATCTGCCCCGACACCGGAGGAAAAACAGGCTGTGGTGGATTTCATGACACAAATGACTGCCTCCAGTGAGTCGCCTTCCTAAGGATTTTCAAGGGTAATCTTAACAACAGGAGACGTTCACCTTAGATGCCACGCCGCTGTTCTGTATACTTAGAATGTATACGACTGCACTTTCTCCCTGGATCATTAATGTAACCTAGAAGAAAGAAACTTCAGTCCTCCTTCTATAATGCAAGGGATCAGGCCTTGTAAGTTCACACCCATACATTTAATTGGACTGCATTTTGATGATTTATAGAACTGCAATCTTGTGTAAGAAAAAGGAGAGCAGGGATATTTATCATTGCTTCACCCATCCTAATAATTAGCATGCTTCATCCTGTACAAGTACACTACCCCTTCAGCCACTGGGCTTTGGCCACATTCCTGTGACCAAGTGTAATGTTTGCAATAATGAAACTCAGCAGGAGTCATTTCTTTGAAAAATGTGTAGCATAACTGTAGTAATATGCTTTCATCTTCTGCTGTGAAAGTAATACCACTGTCAGGAGGATTTTCTTTAAGTTTATATGAAACTAATTTATACAGAATGGGTTAAAGTACTGCTTCTCCCTAGAACCTGTGTGTGAGTGAGGAGAGGGGAGGAGACACACTTAAAGAGACTTTTGAAACTGAGCTTTTAACGCAGAGGAGATTCTGACAGATAAAATTTCTGTTTTCATTAGAGTTAAGATTTCTTACATTTGAAGTTTTATTTTAAATATAAAATAAAAATGGAATTATCCTATTTTCTCTTTCTCAGTTTGATTATCAGTACATTCAATTCAAATTTTGCTCTAGATTATTTTATCAAGAAGCAAGGCAAAGCCAAAAAAGAAAAAAAAAAAATCCCAAGTGTTTGAATGATAGCTGCTGAATTGCATCTCACTTAATTGATAAAGTTATTAGTATTCTTCTCATTCTAGAGATGAGGAACCTAAGGTTCCAGGAAGTTAGGTAACATACTAGGGTCTCATAAATGACGGAGCTGGGATTGAACCTAGGTAGGTCTCTTCACACCAAAGTGGATTTTTTCTCATGACTTAAATCTCTGAATCATAAGACCAGGAAAAAGGTAGCTAATTTTACTCTCTTTTTGTAATCAGAGATACTTCTACTATATCCTGGGCCACTGACCAAGAAAATAAAGAATAAAACATCGTCAGGCCCCCTCTCCTTGGCCATGTCTAGCTATGCTAAGACCTCAGACGAATCCAAAAGTTATAGTGTCCTCTCTTCTTCCCTAACAGTTGGTGGAAAAGCACATACAATCTATGGAGATCACAAATCAACCCATCAACCTGCTGACCAAAATCACAGCAAAAGATATTTAAAAACCCATAATAATCCACCTAACTTTAAGGGTGTAAAAGGTTTAGAAATGTAAGCATGTGTCATTAAGAAAGGGGTATTTGAGCACTAGTAAAATTGCACCCAGCTGGTAAGCACTCAGCAGAGAAGAACTGGCTCAATGTTTAATGTATCAAGTGCTCTACGTGGTGGCACCTGGGCCTCTCAAGGCGTCCTCCTTCGCTCAGCCTCAGGGAACCAGAGGAGAAGAAGCCACCAAAAAGCACTGGCAACAGCAGAAAAAAGAAAAACAAAAACCTGGGTAAGTTGAGATTAACTTTCTATCCCTCAGGCAGATATATGCAGAGGGGGCAAAAGCAAAAAATAGAAATTCCCCATCACCTTCTTGCAATCTTCCCCCAGGATTCTGAGAGACTGCTGTGCTGTCAACAATAGCAAGATGTATTCCCTCACCCAACCACAGAAGGCTGCTTTCTTCAGTAAACACCCTGTTTTTCACACACCTTGATTCTGTCTCTTATATTTTTTAATTTTCTAATCCATTTCTTCCAATAGCTTCCAAGAGAAAAGGGAAAAATGCTTTCAAACTCTAATGTAGAAGCATAGAAATGAATAATCCTATGCGTGTGCACTTCTGTATGCATTTAAGTGAGTATTTTGATTCTGTCGACAAAGCACAAAATGAAGTGGATACCAGAAAATAAATTCATTCCTCAGGCACAATTCAGGCCTTCCAAAATCAAGCAGAAGCCCAAATTATTTGATCAAGTGAACCTGATAGTAACCTACTATGCATTGTCGGTCAATTGAGTGTGGCAACAATTTGGTTGAGTGCCATTGCTTATGACTGTTATCATTGCCATCTACAATGCAGCATTTAGACACTTAAGAAGTTCTAAATAATCATTGCATCTCACCACTTACAACGGTCTTAAACAATGAATTCTCTGAGGCTTAATTTATTCATCTGTATAATAAAGAGCTTCAAATAAATAAGCTCTGATAGCCTTCCCAGGTATCTCATTTTCTAAAAATAATCTAAGACCCTCAGTATACCTGAAATAAAAGTGTTTTGTAAATTTTAATTTAAACCAAATGAAAGCCAAGAAATTATTTTAAGAAAGCAATCAAAACAATGGACAAAAGTCAAAGGAACTGAGTTCTAATTACGGTACTTTGATTATCTTGGTTAGCTATTGTGCAATAAAAAACCACATCACACTTAATGCCATACACAGCAGTAATCAGTTATTAGTATTTCCTCTCACAGTTTTGGAAGTTTCAGGGCTTGGAGGTGGGTCCTATTTAAGGTTTCTCATGCAGTTGGAGTCCAAAGGTGCCTGGAGCTAGAGTCAGAGACATCTCAAAGCTGTCCTCATTCATGTGTCTGGCTCTTGACACTGGCAATCAGCTGGGACTTCAACAGGCAACATTGCCCAAATACCTATGCGTAGCCTGCACTTCCTTGAGGCATCACAGCTAGATTCCAAGAGGGAGTGTTGCAAGGGATAGAGAGAGCGAGATGTGTTGCCTTTTATGACCTGGGAAGTCGTGTATTTTCACATCCCTGCATTCCTAAGTGTTTAGTAGAAGCAAGCCACTACAGCTTTTCCATATTCAAGGAGAAAGGAACTAGGGTCCACTTCCCGATGGGAGGAAAGTCAAAGAACTTACAACATGGTTTTTGAAACCACCACATTGGTTTCAGTCAAATCATTTAATATCTAGGGCTTTATGATCCAATAAGTCATGAAAACATGTATTTTAATGTCTAAAAGTCAAATATAAAACAGCAATGAATTTGACTGCATTTCTACAAATATTTTCTCTTTCAGGAGAGTAATAGCAATAATATTAACATTCATCATGTGATTACTATGCTAAATGCATTCTATATTCCCTATGTCGTAAGTATAATGATCATCCCCTTTAACCCTTATAGCTGCACCTTAAATTCAGAGTAATGGGTTAACATTCGAGAAAACTAACAAAATCTATATTTGCAATTCACCACATAAAGAAAGACTGTAAACATTTCTTTAGAGCTCTGTGACAGTAATGTTATTTTGGTGTAAGACATGTTTTCAGTACACTGATCATTACCAGGGAATGTTACTTATTCTTTATATGGAGAATAAATACAACTGCCTCAAATCCCTTTCCCAAGTTCCTCTGGGCAAATTATTCTGTAGAATAAATCATCCCCAAAAGAGTGTCCTTTAAGCAGAGGACAAATGTATGTTCTGATTCTGCCAGCAGACCCTCCAGAAGGACACTGGAAACCACATTTGAGGATACCTATCCAATAAAGAAAAGTTTCCCCCATCAGAGGAGACACTCGGCACTTATGGCAGGCCAGGCTGCAGGGAAATTCTGAAAGTAGAACTTTATGAGAATACGAGAGCCCAAACCCAAGTATTATTGAGCATGGAAGAAGCCTGCTCCTTCCCCAGAGCAATTTCTTTCAGGCTGGCCTCATTATTTTAAAACACAGTCACAACCTTAACAAGAGGTGCATGTGAAAGGCAGCCCCAGCATAATCAGGGACTCAGCTGAAGAGTGAGTGTGTGCGAACGCCAGGGGTTAAGTTAGACAGAAAAGCCTCCCCCCACCCCCTATTATTGACATATTGACCGAGCAGAACAGTCAGGAAGTCAAGCCATCCCTGAGTCTTCGAAGTCCACACCACTTTATTGAGATGGAAAATAGTCTTGCAAGCTAGCTGGAGAGCACAATCCTGATTATACTAACCCAGTGTTAATCCTTCATCATTTCCAAATGACTAAAATGACCATTTGGAAAACGTCAGATTTAATCTGACACAATCGTCCAAGGGAGCCTGGAGTCCATTCTATGTTAGCCTTGGATTAAAAAACATTTTAAAGAAAGTAAAGAAAAAAAGAAAGAAAAAGAAAAGTAGAAAACACCTAACGAAGGAAAGGAAAAGAACAGACACTGTTCAACTTTCCCCTTGGAATTTATTCCATTAAAAAATGTTTCCATGCATAATCAACACTCAAGGGTCTGGGGTTTTATTGTATATCAGTAGAGCATCAAGTATATGCAATAAATGAATCAAAAACCAAAGTTGCTTAAATGAAAATATGCCTGAAAATAAATCAAACTGGCCTCTTGAGATATACAGAAGTCCAGATAAACTTAATAACAGGGTTTATTGAAATGGTTGCCATGCTGTTAGACCTTTACCAGTCTCAAACACCTGGTAAGTAGTTGCTGCTATATTGTGAAATTTCTGTTAAATAATTAGCTTGGAAACATTCCCCTGACTGCTATCGTATATGCTCTTCCAGGAATGACTGGGAGGGCTTGGTGACTGTTCTTGCTTACTGCAAAACAAAGGTGTCAGCAGGATCTTTAAGCTGTGGCAATGGCCATGTCAAGGTAAGGACCATACTAAGCCGCAAGAACAGGATTTGAACCCAAACTCTGTGGCTTGTTTCTAATAGACCTTGTTCATTACAACCTGAGTACCCAAATTTTCTAATGTTCTTTAGAAATGCAATGAAATTCCAGAGCAAAGGACATGCCATCAAAAAGCCCAAGTTTCGAGAAATGAGCAATATTTGTGTAAAATTATAAACCACTGAATCACCACTTTATTTTATACTTTCTCATACAGGGTATGTTACTTTTTTTCCCCTCATAGTAGGTAGTCAGTTTTCACTGAGTTCAAAGATTCAGAATTAACGTTAGAATTAACTAATTCATGTTCATAAGTGCCTACTTTGTTCAAGTCGCTTTCAAATACTTCTATCTTCTTTAATCTCTCATTCCTTTTTAAAATTTTCTCCTCTTACTACATGATGTGGGTAAGTTACTTGACATTTTGGAGCCCCAGTCTCCTCATAGGGACAATGGGGATAGCTATTATTATTATTGATTATTGTCAGAATCAAATAGGATTATTGTCAGAATCAAATAAAATAATGATCATGTATGTAAATAAGGATTTTTTTTGTTGTTGCAAACAAGCGAAAAAAGACTTGAAGAAAGAAGAGTTTGGAGAAAATAATGGAGGAAGTAAAAAGATTAATGAGAAAGTTAAAGGACAGGGCTCTCACCAGCTAAAGACTCCCAGAAAGTGTTCATGGCGGGAAGCACGCTACTGTACCACAGTGGAGGTTACAGTAGGGAAAGAATTCTAGCTGTATCTTCCAGTTACTTTGCTCAGTATTTAAGATCCCAAAACCAGAAGGTCTGATTAACCACATCTGATTATATGACTTTCCTTTAGGTATATTGGGTGAAGTAAAGAAAGATCTGGCAAAAAGGACCCCATCAACTCCAAGGCTGAGAAAGGAGACCCCTGGATCTACATTCCCACCAAGAGTACACATACCTGGGGAAGAGGTAAATCTCCCACAGGAAATCAGACGCTACCAGAGGGAAGGAGAATACATGTCACATATCACACAAGATGAAGGAAGTCCACTACCATATAAAATACACGCTACATGTCAGAACTCAATCAATGTCAATTGTCTATAACTTCCTTTGGATGCAGTTATGGTTATTCCATTTTGCAAAAAAAAAAGTAAACTAAAGCTCAGAAAGGTTAGGTAATTTTCCCAAGTCACATAAAAAATAAGTCAAACAAACGGTCTGAATTCCAAGACCAAACACTCCCAATGGGAAGAATGAGGGTAAAAAGTTGAGAAAAAACAAAGAGCTGTTTAGTTGGATGAGTAGGGAACAAAATCTGTTTAGGATTTTGGTCCTTAAGCTTGCTTTTCCCTTGGGCACAGAGTAAATTTTCAATGTCATGCTCTTGTGCTGTCTGTTCTGTGATCTCTGGACCCTGTGGAGGTCAGGTCTCATTATTCCCCTTTGGGGAAAGCCTCCTGTTCAACAAAAGAAAAGCCAAACTTCTTCAGAGAGGTTAGAAAGTGTAAGTACAAGCTTTAACCTTCTGTTTTCTGATGAAATGGGTAGCGGATGGTAAACGTTCAGGAAGCCAGGCACACATGAATTTTGCAACTAATCTCCCATGGAGGGAAGGCCACCTGAGGCAGCTGAGATAGCAGAAGGAATTGATATCTTCCGAATGTTACCTGGAGAAGTTTTCCTGAACCTCAGACCCCAGTCATTTCTAACTGATAGCAAAGTCTGTTGCCACCAGCCAAAAATGCTAAAACTTGAAGAAAAATACATTCATTTTCAAGGGTTGCTTCCTCATTCCCACCCCACAACTTCCAAGAAAATTCTAAGTGCAGCATATAGCAAAGGTCTGAGTACTTCAGATGAAGTGGGGAAATGCTTATGGTATATATGCTCTCCCAAATTCTAGCATATTAGGACAGTTTACTAAGAGTTCCCTTTGTAAAACTCTAGGGAGAAATGGGAAGAGAACTGAGGGAAGATGGTTAGATCTTCGGACATCAAGATGAACACTCCTGTGAAGAACAAAAATGAGGTCAAAAAGTTTATGAAGGGATGTGGGGCTTAGAGATGATGAATGGCAGATGTCACCCTAAGGAGAGGAGCATCCAGGCACCCAGAGTCTGTCTAGAGTCACGGGATTTCAGGGTCATCAGTGAGAGACACTTTTTGAGGGTGGTGATGATTGTTCTAAATACCTGGGCAGCAGGAAGTATGCACCAATGGTGTCCATTCTCTATAAGAGATGTAGTAACTAGTGAGAGACTCAGGTGGGACAAGAGCAGCCAAAGCTGAGAGCCAAGAAGGTGCAGAGGCAGGAAAAGAAGAGGGTGGCAGACAACCCCAGGGAAAAGAGAAGCCTGTTACCAGTGGGAACAGAAGCATGTTAACAGCCACAAAGAGCACAGGAACAACCAAAGAACCAATGGGAACAGAGGGCATGTAGATCAACTATAGTAAAACTGCTCTTTGTGACGCTGACCACATGTACATAGGGTGCTGACCCTGTGCAGGCTCTCATATTTTCTCATAACAACAAGAAGAAGTATATTATTATCTCTGTTTTATATGTAAGGAGACTTATCTCAGCAACGGCAATTAACTTGCCCAAGGTCACACAGTTAGTAGAAACAGGGTCAAAACCTAATCTGTCTGCACAGCCCACATTTTGCTCCAGTGCACTATGCCCATATATTAATCTGGGCATATACCCATATTTCAATATACATGTTGAAAGACATGTTTCAACATGCAACTCTCATGTGCAGTTTGCTCTACAATTCTTTACAACAATTGCATTCTACCGGACATACTACCTTGAAACTTGCATTTTTCTTCCTTAATATTATATCTGGGATATTCCTTCTTGTCCGTTATCTGTTCCTTTTTGTATTTATATCATGTTCCACAGAATATCACAATGCAGAGTTCAGCAAACTATAGCCCACTTGCCAAATCTGGCTTACCGCCTGTTTCTGTAAATAAAGTTTTATTGGCACTCAGCTGCATTCATTTTTTGTATAGTTTCTATGGCTGCTTTCCTGCTTTAACAACAGAGTTGTATGATACTCAAGGCTAACATTGGTATTTTTTAAAATATTTCTCTGATTACTAGAAAAGCTAAATATCCTTTCGTATGTTTATTGTCCATTACATTTTCTCACCTGTGAATTGCCTCTTCATTTGCTTTGCTCATTTTTGCACTATTGTTAGGAGTATAATGCAGGGTTAAGTATACTTTCTCTGCATACTGCTGGAATTACCTAGACTTTTGACCCCAATACTTATTAGCTGTGTGATATAGGGCATGGTACTTGATTTTTCTGTTCCTCAGGTTCTTAATCTATAAGATGAAGTGATAATATTGTCTCCACCTATTATAATTATTATAAGATCAAGAGATAACTATCCTTGTTATTTATCACTTCTCTTTTTCTCTGTTTTTGCCAATCTGTCTAGTCAAACAATAAGAGCTTTTGCAACAACCCTCTCAAAATTCCCAAAACACAGAACTTTTGAAGCCACTAAAAAGTGTTTTGTTATCCTCCAGGCGAGGTCAGGGAGTCTCATAGCTAATGGGAGCAGAATCCTGGTGATGTGATTCTGGGTGATGCAAGAATAAAAATATCTTGTTTCATTTCTTTGCTCGCAAACATTTTCTACATCAGTCCAGTAAACCATAAGTGAATCTTGCTGTAATAAATGAGGTTCTTGCAGGCCCTCAGGGATCACCCTCTTAACATTAGTTTCATTGTACAGACAGTAGGAGACAGAACCCAAAATCCACTGAGCTTGTGATCTGCCTTGATTGAAAAAAAAGTTTCCCTTAAATTCCAGATTTCTTGCAATTTGAAAACATACTTATATCCCTTTCATTGCTCTTATTACCTGTGCCTTACATTAAACTTATGTCCTCTCTTAGCTATTAAACTGTGAACAGCTTGAGGACAGACTAAGAATTTGGTTTATCTTTCTGTCCCTCACAGCACCCAGCAGAACATGTTACACAACTTTGGTGCTCATTAAACAGTATGTTACCATATGAATTAATTATTAATGGTTATTACCATTAATAACAGTATGAATAAATATCAAGTATCTCTCCTGGTTTGTTTCTTTCCCCTAAAAACAAAGTTAAAGAAAGGAATTTTAGTCAATTTAGGGCTTTGTGTCATTGGGTTCTGACTAATTAAAGTCTTTACAAGTATTGATTTCTATTAGACGTTCCCCTTTCATGAGGCAGCATTGGAATTTAGAGAATCTGGAATTCCCTAGAGGGTCCTCATTTGGAATTCGAGCAGATTTAGCCTTGAATTTTCAGGACTTTTCGATTCTCAAAATAAAGCAGAAAATAATAATAATGATTGGAACTAACACATAGTAAGCATGCTATTTACATTATATCAGTTAATCTTCCCAAAATATTATAAGGTTGGCATTATTCTTATCCCTGTTTTGTAAAAAAGGAAACTATGGCACAAAATGATTAACTCACCTATGGTCACACAGCTAGGGTATGACACACCAGGATTTAGCCCCATGCAAAATGGCTCCAGAACCAACGCACGCCTCTCTCTATTGCAATGGGGACACTGCCAGCAAAGTCTTGTAGAAACAAATTTACCATCAGGAGAGGAGGTTTGATCTTTTAAATCACCAGTGGTAGACTGAGGGGACCTGGGCTTGACTGCTGGTTCCATAATGATCTATTGGCAAAACTTCAAGCAAACAAGCCAACACCTTTCCTGGACTTCAGTTTTCCTTATTTATGGGGATAATGATAGCACGAAGTCTACTTCACAGCTATCTAAAGTAGAATGGGATCTTGCATATAACAAACACTTTCTAAACTATAAAGCAAACTGTCATGACAACGAGCTCAAAGATAAGAGAATCTCAAGGTTTACGTTTAGAGAAGAGGGTAAGAGGATGATATACAGGTGTATTAGGGCTGCCATAACAAAATACCACAGACTGGGTGGCTTAAACATCAGAAGTTTGTTTTTTCACAGTTCCAGAGCTTGGCAAGTCCGAGATCAAATTGTCAGAGGTTTGGTTTCACCTGAGGCCTCCCTCCTTGGCTTCCAGATGGCCTCTGTCTCACTGGGCCCTCACATGGTTTTTCTCCTGTGCATATGCAGCCCTGGTGTCTCTTCTTGCATCCAAATTTCCTCTTTTTATCAGGATACAAGTCACATTGGTTTAGGGACCACTCTAAGGCCTCATTTAAACTTAATCACCTTTTTAAACACCCCATCTTCAAATACAGTCACATTCTGAGGTACTGGGGTTAGGGCGTCAACATATGAATTTGTGTGGAGGACACAATTCAGCCTGGAACAAAGAAAATCTCTTTAAAGGCAAGTATAAGCTGTACTCATTGACCCACAGAAAGGGGTACAAGTAGATAATAGAGAAATGAGGATTAATGCCCCAAATTGTAAACAACCCAGGCTTCCAGGCCATCAGGAAACTTGAAGCTGGGTCATAGAGCCAATTTTCTCAATTATCCTCATTTCACTGTAGTGATGGTTTGGGGGCTATGAGTAGTACTGTACAAGAAGATTAATTATAACGGCAAATTTCACCAAAAGGCCTAAAAGTAATTTCAAGTATGTTGCCAACCCTACAGGTTATTAAACATCTTTACACTAGAACAAGCAAAAAAAAGGCACTTCTAAAATTAGAGAACTTTACATCCTGCATGGTGGGAGGGAGAAGAGGATAAATTTGTCTCCCCTGTGTGTGATGATGTGAGTTTGTGGTTAATTGATGTTTTCCTAGTCCCATAACTTTACTTAGGCTCATCCCTCTGTTGAAGTCCCCTTCCTTGACCCATTAAAAAATACTGAACCTAAATGTCGCCTTCACCATGAAGCATCCCCTGATCACTGCAGCAGGAAAGGCTCTCTCTCCTCTGAAAGTCACTCTATTTTCTTATATTTCTCAGAATCACTTAGGAGTAAAGACTGAGCTCTGGTAATGAAAAGACCCAGAAACAATGTGGCTTGAATAAGATGAAAGTGTATGGGTTTCCAACATAAGATGCCTGAAATGAGCAGTCCAGGTGTGTCCCCATCATTTGGAGACCCAGACTCCTTCCGTCCTTGGTTCTGCCCCATCTTTTTGGTCATTGTCCTTATCCGTATAGTGGAAGTTGGGTCACGGGTACATCCATAAAAGAGCTCAGAGGAAGGAGAAATAGCAGGAATCCAGGGGCAATGATGTTCTTTTAAGCAGGAGAGATAAAATTTGAATATATCATTTCTGCTTACATTTTTTTTTTTTTTTTTTGCAGTACGCAGGCCTCTCACTGTTGTGGCCTCTCCCGTTGCAGAGCACAGGCTCCGGATGCACAGGCTCAGTGGCCATGGCTCACAGGCCCAGCCGCTCCGTGCCATGTAGGATCTTCCTGGACCGGGGCACGAACCTGTGTCCCCTGCATCGGCAGGCGGACTCTCAACCACTGCACCACCAGGGAATCTGCTCACATTTTACTGATAAATATTGCTGCATGGCCACACCCAGCTACATGGAAAGATGGTGTACTAGTCAGGGTTCTCTAGAGAAACAGAATCAATGAGAGAGAGAAAAGATGGGGGGGATTCATTACAGGAATTTCAATTATGCAGGCTGAGAAGTCCCATAATCTGTCATCTGCAAATTGGAGAACGAGGTAAGCCAGTGGTACAATTCAGTTCAAGTTCAAAGTCCTGAGAACCAGGGAGTCGATGCTCTAGAGCAGGAGAAGATGGATGCTTCCACTCAAGCAAAAAGAGAAAATTCACCCTTCCTCTGCTTTTCTGTTCCACTCAAGTTGTCAGTGAACTGGATGATGCTCACCTGCATTGGTGAGGGCCATGTCTTTCTCCAGTCTACCTATTAAAATGCTAATCTCTTGGAGGAGGACCTTCAAGACGGCAGAGGAATAAGACGTGGAGATCACCTTCCTCCCCACAAATACATCAAAAATACATCTACACATGGAACAACTCTTACAGAACACCTACTGGACGCTGGCAGAAGACCTCAGACTTCCCAAAAGGCAAGAAACTCCCCACGTACCTGGGTAGGACAAAAGAAAAAAGAAAAAACAGAGACAAAAGAATAGGGACGGGACCTGCACCAGTGGGAGGGAGCTGTGAAGGAGGAAAAGTTTCCACACACTAGGAAGACCCTTCACTGGCAGAGACGGGTTGGGTGCGGGGGGGCGGTGAAGCTTTGGAGCCACAGAGGAGAGCGCAGCCACAGAGGAGAGCGCAGCCACAGGGGTGCGGAGGGCAAAGCGGAGAGATTCCCGCACAGAGGATCGGGGCCAACCGGCACTCACCAGCCTGAGAGGCTTGTCTGCTCACCTGCCGGAGGCGGGCGGGGGCTGGGAGCTGAGGCTCGGGCTTCGGAGGTCGGATCCCAGGGAGAGGACTGGGGTTGGCTGCGTGAACACAGCCTGAAGGGGCTACTGCGCCACAGCTAGCCGGGAGGGAGTCCGGGAAAAGGTCTGGAGCTGCCAAAGAGGCAAGAGACCATTGTTTCAGGGTGTGCGAGGAGAGGGGATTAAGAGCACCGCCTAAACAAGCTCCAGAGATGTGGGCAAGCCGCAGCTATCAGCGCGGACCCCAGAGACGGGCATGGGACACTAAGGCTGTTGCTGCCACCACCAAGAAGCCTGTGTGCGAGCACAGGTCACTATCCACACCTCCTCTCCTGGGAGCCTGTGCAGCCCGCCACTGCCAGGGTCCCATGATCCAGGGACAACTTCCCCGGGAGAACACACAGAGCACCTCAGGCTAGTTCAACATCATGCCCGTCTCTGCTGCTGCAGGCTCGCCCCGCATCCGTACCCCTCCCTCCCCCCGGCCTGAGCGAGCCAGAGTCCCCGAATCAGCTGCCACTTTAACCCCCTCCTGTCTAGGTGAAGAACAGATGCCAGAGGACGACCTACATGCAGAGGTGGGGCTAAATCCAAAGCTGAACCCCAGGAGCCGTGCGAACAAAGAAGAGAAAGGGAAATTTCTACGGGCATCCTCAGAAGCAGTGGATTAAGTCTCCACAATCAACTTGATGTGCCCTGCATCTCTGGAATACCTGAATAGACAACAAATCATCCCAAAATTGAGGTGGTGGACTTTGGGAGCAACTGTAGACTTGGGGTTTGCTGTATGCGACTGACTAGTTTCTGATTTATATGGTTATCTTAGTTTAGTTTTTAGCGCTTGTTATCACTGGTGGATTTGTTTATTGGTTTGGTTGCTCTCTTCTTTTATTTTTAATTTTAATAATATTTTTTAAATTTTTTATTTTAATAACTTATTTTATTTCTTCCTTTCTTTTTTTCCTCCCTTTTCTTCTGAGCTATGTGGCTGACAGGGTCTTGGTGCTCCGGCCGGGTGACAGGCCTGAGCCTCTGAGGTGGTAGAGCCAAGTTCAGGATACTGGACCACCAGAGACCTCCTGGACCCATGGAATATCAATCACCGAGAGCTCTCCCAGAGATCTCCATCTCAACACTAAGACCTAGCTCCACTCAACGACCAGCAAACTCCACTGCTGGACTCCCCATGCCAAAACACTAACAAGACAGGAACACAACCCCACCCATTAGCAGAGAGGCTGCTAAAATCATACTAAGTTCACAGACACCACAAAACACACGGCCAGATGTGGTCCTGCCCACCAGAAAGACAATATCCAGCCTCATCCACCAGAACACAGGCACCAGTCCCCTCCACCAGGAAGCCTACACAACCCACTGAACCAACCTTACCCACTGGGAGCACTGGAACTTATGGGACTGGATGGTTTGTACCAGGACAGCTCAACTCCCCACACTTAAGTGTTCAATAAGAAAGAGCTGTATGAGTGAAATGTTCATCTTATTCATACAGAGATCATGGGTGCTCTGATCTTTCATCTTCTAATACCTCAATTATAATGAATCACTTATAAATGTGTCTTTTTAATATTCCTTTCTCCTTGTGTGCACCATATCCCCTTGTGATACTGTATATATAATGAGGATGGGGACCAGGTCTATGGTGTATTCTCTCATGGGGAGTGCACCAAAAATATTTATTAAATAATGAATGAGTGTATTTGTCAAATGGTGGTGATGGGCTCTTAAGAAATGTAGAGGTGAGGTTAGTATCAAGGAGTGTGATAGAGACTGGTAGGAATTTCCCTATTCTCCTGGATACACAGCTGGACCTGTTGATGATGAGTGTGGTCTTGAGGGTGGGTTCTGGTCAATGGGATGTGAGTGTATGGGCAAAAGTGAGGTTCACCACTTCCAGCCCAAGGCCACATAGCACCTCCAGTGCCACCATCTACCTGCGCATCCTTTGCCTGCTGACAAGATACAAGAGAAGACACTGGGTCTTGAGTGATGGTGGAACCATCAGATGGAACGATAAAGGTTTCTGAATCACCATGTGAAGTACTGACAGCCAAGGACCTGCAAAGATGGGAAACAAGTTTCTACAGTCCTGAGCTACTGGTGTTTTGGGTCCTTTTGTTAAAACATTTAACCTACCCTAACTAATACAGGAAGAAAATCCCAGCTAAAATTATCTGGTATTTCTTAATCCTTTTCAGCAAGATGTTCCACTTCTTTCTTCATTTCCAGACATGAAATTTACTCATAGAAAATACTCTACTTGAAATAGTCAACAGCTATAGTTGGGACAAGCCTTACTCCTAGGTGGTACAGATAGACAAGGGCAAAGAAGGATTCTCTGACCAGGATCGTGTCACTCACCAAAACGCCTGAAATTCTCACAACTGAAAATTTCATTATTTTTAGATTTTATAACTTGATTTTTAAAACAGTTTTATTGAGGTTAATGGATATACAATAAACTACACATATCTAAAATGTATAGATGTAATGTTTTTCCCCATGTAAAGCATTACCACAATGAAGATAATAAACGTCATCCAACAGTTTCCTTATGGCCCTTTTAAATCCATTCCTCCTTTTCTTCCCCATATTCTCCTCATTGTATCCCCTTCCCCAGGTAAGAAGTGATCAACTTTCTGTCACTATGCATTAGATTGTACCTCCTAGACTTTTATGTAAATGGAACCACACAATATTTACTGGGTTTTTTCCTGGCCTGTATCATTCACTGTCAGTATTTTGATATTTTTTATATGGTAGAGTATATCTATAGTCTATTCCTTTTTATTACAGAGTTGTCCTCTATTATACAGATATACCACGGTGTGTTTATCTATCACCTGTTGATGGACATCTGTGTTGTTCTCAGTTTGGAGCTATAACAAATAAAACCATTATGGGGCTTCCCTGGTGGCACAGTGGTTGAGAGTCCGCCTGCCGATGCAGGGGACACGGGTTCGTGCCCCGGTCCGGGGAGATCCCACATGCCGCGGAGCGGCTGGGCCCATGAGCCATGGCCGCTGAGCCTCCGCGTCCGGAGCCTGTGCTCCGCAACGGGAGAGGCCACAACAGTGAGAGGCCCGCGTACCGCAAAAAAAAACAAAAACAAAAACAAAAAAAATCCATTATGAACACTGGTGTACAAGCCTTGGTATGGACATTTTTTTTTTTTCTCTTGGGTAGATAACAAAGACTGTAAGGGCTGAGTCATAAGGTAGGAATATGCTTAACTTTTAAAGAAAGTGTCAAAGGAAATGTACCACTTTGCCTTCCCACCAGCAATGTATGACAGTTCCATTTCCTTTATATCCTCCCAAACACTTCATATAGTCAGTCTTTTTAATTTTAACCATTTTAGTAAGCATATATGGTATCTCACTTGCCCAAAGCAAAAATTCCAGAAGCTTTTAAAATGCCACTTTGACATTGTGAAAAGAACATGGACATTAATAATAGAAGAACTGGTTACATGTCTTCAAACTATCATTTTTATAGGTACAACTCTGTCAAACAAGAGGGCATTCTAGGGAAGAGCACTTGCTAAGACTTAGAAGTATGAAAGAACCTGTGGAACAAATGACAACCATTCAATAATGCTAGAGTTCAGAGTGAGAAGTCCAGACTGGCAAGAGATAACTCTATGAAAACAAGCAGTGGCCATTTCGTAAAAGGTATGACATGCTTAAGAGTCTGATCCTTGAAAAAGGGGCTCCATGATGGAGGAGAGTGCCATAATCAGACTTGTAAATTAGAACTGGCAGTTCTGTAAGGAACAAGCAGAGGAGAGGTGAGCCCATAAGGAGAGAGTCCTCTAAGAAGATTACTGCATGAGTGCAGTCCAGAGATAATGAGGACCTGATCTAGGATAGCGGCAGCAGAGAGAGGATGGGAACCAAGATACAGAGGAAAGAACTAGATTTGGGGAGGATTCCCTGGATTGTCAGTGACTTGCAGGTTTTTGCTTTGGGCAGATAGATAAGCAGGGTGTCTTCTAATAAAATAAGGAACAAAAGTTGGAAAGCAGATATGTAAGGGAAAATGATAAATTCATTCCAGGACCTTGAGATCTCTGAATATCAAAATGGAGGTATATGGAAGTCAACTTTTGCTTCATTTATTTGAAACAAAAGTATTAATTATTGTCTGTGTGCCAGGCATTGTAGGGAGATGGCATAATGTGGGGCTAGAAATAAGACTAGACTAGGAACTAGACATCTTGGTTTCAACACTGGTCAGGCAGCCAGTCAGTTAGTTTTCATTTATTTTGGATAAGTCTCTTAAATTCTTACTCACCTATAAAATTGAGGTAATAATACCAGTTTTGGCCACTTGCAATATAGTAAAGAGCAGAATTATATGAGATATAAGATGATAATTCAAAGCAGAAAGTGTTAAGAACCATACAAGAGATTTATAGGGTTCTGCATACCCAGAAGGGTGTTTACTTCCAATTGGCTCTAGCCTCACATTGTAATATATGACTATTTATGCCCACACTATTTACAGCCATAAGTGAGAGGAGGGTCTTGAAGGAATAAGTCATAAATACAATTTGATGAGGCAGAGAGAAGGCCAGGTCAAAACATTCCAGCTGTGGTTCAGGTAGCAGGAGGGCTGGAGAAATTCATACTATTCCTCCCAGAGGCCAGTGTGAAGGGGTGTCCAAGGGAAAACATCTCAGGACCACTATATGTGATTTTGCAGGATAGCAGAAAAATGTTTGTAGGTTCATAGGCTGTTCCCCAGTTGCAAGGGTGCTTGCAATGAGAAGAAAAATTCTCTAGAAATCAGAAGACTAGAAAACCAGTCTGAACACCACTACATAATAGCTATGTGACCTTATTTTTTTTTTTTTTTTTTTTTTTTGCTGTATGCGGGCCTGTCACTGCTGTGGCCTATCGCGCCGCGGAGCACAGGCTCTGGACGCGCAGGCTCAGCGGCCATGGCTCACAGGCCCAGCCACTCTGCAGCACGTGGGATTCTCCCGGACCAGGGCACGAACCCGTATCCCCTGCATCGGCAGGCGGACCCCCAACCACTGCGCCACCAGGGAAGCCAGCTATGTGACCTTTGATGTAACTTACCATCTCTGGTTCTCCTTCCCCACGTGTAAAGGAGGGGTTTAAATGATCTCTTCCAATCCTGCCAGCTCTCACAATGAATGTCTTTATGAAGCCTTTCTGGACACACTGGTCCTTGAAAAGGAAGCTCCTTTCCTTGGCTCATAAATCTAGATCTGTTTACTCAGCAAGATTAAAGAACATAATAAATATTCAAGCCAGGCACTGTTTGGACTGTGACACAGTTTAACAATGCTAATTTGCTGCGTGGCAGTCAAAGTCTGCATCAGCTTCACATGTTCTTGAAGATGTCCTTATCATCCAGGGCTTGAATCAGTCATAAACTCAAATTTGCATTGGTGACTTCATTTAGCCATCTGCCTGCCACTGGTTCCTTAGCTGGGTCTTCAGCATATAACAGAGGTCATCCATGCAGAGTGAAAGTAAATCTCTCCATATATTTTGAGAATCTAAGTACTATTTCAGAACTACTACAAAGTCGTCCAACGTATCACCTTGGGGATCTGGATTTTCTAAGGATAGATTAATTGCTGCCCTGGTCTTGGCTAGTTTTTGCTAATTGCTCAGGACCTTGGACAGGTATACTGCACTGAATACGCTGGTAGGTGCAATGTGAAACTCTGAGAATTTATTTGTTGGATTGGAGAAAGCTGCTTTCGAACTTAAATAGGGCAGACTATCTTTGCAGGCAACATGGTGGAAAACTACCTTAGTCAAAATGTGCATGCTCTTCAAATGAGAGGCTGCTATTTTCCAAAGAAGTAATCAAAAAGGGGAGCAGGGAGGGTGCTCATGCAACTCTCACCAGTGTCTATTACTGTAAAATGCCAGAAGCAATTATGATGTCATGTGTTGTCTAAAACTGGAGCAGTGAGACAGCTTGAGATGCAGTCAGAGATAATAAACCAAATAAAATCTGCAGAGTTTTACTGCTTAATATTGTTTCTTTCCAGAGTTATAAACAGCAAGAAAAGCATCTGCCACATTACATTCGATTTATTCCTTCTTTACTTTCTCTCTTCTTTCCTCCCTTTGTTAAAAAGAAATTATGTAAAGTTGAATTGGTTAGGGATAAATTTCAAAGGTTACAGCAGGAAAAAGAGGTGCTGTTATTAAGAAAAACGTCTTCCTGGAGCGATCCTATGTAACTTACTGTTGCAAGCCTTGCAAATATCCCCCTAATTAAAATATGCTTTCCTGTTTTCTACTTGCTTTACCAACAAGCATCTGAGAAAGGGGCAAAGAGCTTCCCACCTTAAGTGGGAAAAAGAAAATAAGAGATGCCTGCCACTCAGGATCCTTCTAATAAATTCTACCTAATAAGGTCCAGTGCTAGGGGCTAATTTCCAAGGTATTTCCTTAATTGGGTTCCTAAAGCCAAATATATGCTTCTTTTAATTTCCTTTGGATCTGACAGCATTGAGTTGAGAAAAGTCAAGAGCTTATTTTTTCATTTTCTGTGTGATAAAAACGTTCCTCCTTTCCATGTGATTTTCAGATGAGATCAATTGTTTAATTTCTCTCAAAGGCTATCGGCAAGAGTACAGCAAGAGAAACGTAGAGACACAGAAGTCACTAGGTTCCTCTGACCTTGTTCCCTGCCAGCCAGACAAGCTACTTCCTTAGAGTCTAATGGAGGAATTTATTCAGAAAAAGGTTTTTTGTTTTGTATTTGCGTTATCTTCCAACACAAGCTGTAAAATCCTTCACATCTCACTGATTAAAGAAAAGAATACATCGCAAGACATCAGAATGTACACCATCATTTCAACTGGACCCAGACAACCTTCAAGGTCACTTATTTCTACTAATCTCAGCCTCCCTTGTTTTCTCTATCCATCTCTCATCAGCCCTATATATCGTGAAGAAAATCTTCATGCGGGAAGCAAACATCGCATTAATTATGTGAACCACATCTGCATGCAGATTGCAGAAGCTCTCAGACCACATCTGTTGAATTCCAGGCAAAAAACACCCAACTCCACTGGGATGTTGTTTGCTAAGCCCTTTTGGTCATTGGTAGATTGATTTTCATGTTCTGGCTAAACAAATAGTTACCAATGCTGAGCACTGTTCTTTGCTTTGCACTGAAGACCCAATTAGCAAACACAGTCAATGGACAGGTCAAGAGTTAAGGTTCAGACGGACTCCTCGAGGCCAAACCTCTCTGTTTGAACAGATTTCCACTGACCTTTGTCCTCATCACAGGTGATCTCCTGTGAAACATGTCACTTAGCTCCATGTGAAAAGCCAGAGAAGAAATAAATAGCAGTTTATTCAAATGTCATATGTCACTGCACAGACAGATCAAACAGCTCTGGAAAGATCATTACTGATAAAGAATGAACTGCTGGCACAGAAAGGTAAAGATGTGGGTCAGGAAAAGCTCTAAGCCACAGAGGTAAATAAATACATGGTGAATATTTAGAGCTGGTCTGGTTTAAGAGCAGTTTAAACTAAAAATGTTACTTTTAACTCGTAATAGACCAGTTCTGTGGGTTTGGGTATGGTCAGCGATCCCGTTAGTAAGTGATGGCTACATCTTGAAATTGGCTACACTTCAGTCTGCCGCTATAAATTCACATCAAATTTACAGCTTTCTGAACCTTCTTGGCAGAGTTACAGGCCTATAGCACATCAGGAATGGCAATCTCGTTAGCTGTCTTACCCAACACATTTTACAGACTATAGTCTTCAAGACACCAAAGGACTATAAGACCCAGATAATAAATCCACCAGGGGTCAGAGCTACAGAGATCATGTTAGACATCTGACCCATAAAACACATTCGTGCTGACAGGATTTGTCTATTTGTGTTCTGTGAGGTGCTGTTGTATAGAAGACCCATTTCTACAGAGGCTGCCCCACAGGGAGAACAAATTAACCACCAGTCCATCCACCTAGTTCCTCTGTAAGCCAACAGCAGGAGTGGTCTGGGGTCCTTTGTCACAGTAGGTGCCCCAGGAGTCATCAGCCAGCTGACACCACCTTGTCCACGTGCTGATGGGAGCAGGAGATTCCCAAACACCAAGGAGTTGACTCTCTTGGAGTCTTTACAACCTCCATACTCATTAAGCTCACTCCTCTCAGGGACTGGAACAGAGAGATGGTGATTAGAACAATGGAGCGAGTGGCCACCCATGGACGGCCCTTTCATAAAAGGGCAAATATTTTCCAAAAGCTAGACTTACTCAACCAGAAGCATTCATGACTGGTTTCAGGCATTGCAAATGAAAAAACAAAACAAACCCAAACAAAACTAACAGTTGCCCTTGAATTCCCAGCACTCACACTCTAGTGAGGTAGGCCAGCCATAAGTGATGCCTGACACCACCACCAACCACTGGGCTAAGACAAGCCCTGGGGCTGATCTGAAATTCCAACAGCTGTTGATTTGAACTCTTTAATGTTCTTCTAATCACTGTTCTCTTCCTTTCTCACTGCTGGTAGTTTAGAGTCACTAACCCTCCATCAGTTCCCTCCAGTGCAGATGAACTGAGTACAATGAAGCTAAATGACATTGACTGAAACCTACCCAAAGTGAGGCAAAGGCCAAGACCTCTTCATCCAATGTTCTAGCAACTTAGTTACTAACTTGCTTAGTAACTAACTTTGTTAGTGACTTAGAGCACACTTGTTTTATTACAGTCCACAACAGGGGCTCCAGATCTTCAGGAACATAGTACTAAATAAGACTGCCAAACAATTCTGAAATTAGAGTAGCTTTGGCAAAAGTTACATCCTATTTTTTCAACCACTTCCTATCTGCCTGCTCCCCTTTTGCCTATTGATCCTACTTCCCAAGCCCACACCCCCTGCTCAGTCAGTGGACACACCAGGTCTAACCTATTCCTTTGCATCACATGTGGTGAACCACACATCTTACTTTCTGGTGTTTTCATGGTCCTGCCTAGAAAGCAGATTCATCTTCATATTATGCAAACAGGAAGAAATACATAGAGTCTAATCTAAGGGAAGTTTAGAATGCCTTTTGAACACAAGTATCCCTCTGCCTCTAATCCCACCGTTAGAGATCCATTGGTTGAATCTTGAAGAAAAATAGCTTTTGTGTAGTTGTTTATCAAAATTATTCAGTTAAAAATAAATATCTAGTGGGAACTTCAATCGCAATTCATGTAGTAGGAGAGGGTTCCCTCTCCATCTTGTCCCATCCAAGCATGAAGCTTGACTTTTATTTCCACAGCATCTTTGCCTCCCTGGGTATAATGACCTCTATTCTGTATTTTGGAACTCTTATGTATGTCTCAGGCCATGGAAAAAGGTGGATGTCCCCCCAGAGCAGTTAGATGGCCTCAGTAAAGTCTCATAACAGGTGTCTTCCTTCTAGACAATCCATGAGCTACCTACAGGGAACTCTCCATGAAAAGTACACATCTCACAAGGGCAATGAGACTAACAGCCTTACTAGCATGGTTTCTCTGCCCACCTGTAGATGAACCTTAACAGCAACTGCCAGGGATCAGTTCTAGGACACGCTATGGATACCAAAATCTGCAGATGCTCAAGTCCCTTATACAAAATGGCATAGTATTTGCATATAACCTCATTCACATCTTCCCATATACTTTAAATCATCTCTAGATTCCTTATACTACCTAAAACAGCATAAATGTTATGTAAATAGTTGTAAATACAATGGAAATTCTATGTAAATTGTTGCCGGCATGCAGTAAATCCAAGTTTTGTTTTGGGGAACTTTCTGGAAACTTTTTTCTGAATATTTTTGATCCGAGGTTTGTTGACTCTGCACGTGCAGAGTCCATGGATATGGAAGGCCAAACATGCTCTCCACTGACAACAAGTGGTCTGCCTATGATGGCTGGGTTCCAGGGTACTCTCTTGTGATCTGCTTGGCTATTCTTATTCTTTGCCCCATACCATCTCTCTACCTTGTTTACACCACCTTCCCCCATTCACTCATCTCCCTCCTACTTCCTCCCCACTAAGATCACCCATCCTCCCTGCTCTTCTCCTTCATGCAGAGACCTGCCTTTAGTGAGGTGAGGAGAGGAACAGCCTGACTTTCTAGTTCTTATGCTATTCTCTCTCCAGTTTTCTGTTTATAGCCCTGCTTCCTTAGGACCCACTTTGGAGGTCAGAAAATCAGACCTGACTGTTTCTTGTGGTTCCTAAAAGCAATGTGTATGCCTCTCATTACAGGGTGAGGTGATCATATAAAGAAAGTGGGAATAAAAGATACACAGACATGAATACTTCAAAATATTATCTGGCTTCACCAAGTATTGGCATTTAACACTTGAAGAGGGAATTCCCTGGTGGCCCAGTGGTTATGACTCTGAGCTTCCACTGCAGGGGGCACGGGTTCGATCCCTGGTCAGGGAAGATCCTGCAAGTCATGCAACATGGCCAAAAAACAAAAAACCTACATGTCCATCAGCAGAGGAATGGATCTTCCAAAATACGGCAGAGGGAGGAACACTCGCAAACTCATTCTACGGGGCCACCATCACCCTGATACCAAACCAGAAAAAGATGTCACAAAGAAAGAAAACTACAGGCCAATATCACTGATGAACATACATGCAAAAATCCTCAACAGAATACTAGCAAACAGAATCCGGCAGTACATTTAAAGGATCATACACCATGATCAAATGGGGTTTATCACAGGAATACAAGGATTCTTCAATATATGCAAATCAATCAATGTGATACACCATATTAACAAATTGAATATGATAATCTCAGTAGATCCAGGAAAAGCTTTTGACAAAATTCAACATCCATTTATGATAAAAACCCTCAGAAAGTAGGCATAGAGGGAACTTACCTCAACATAATAATGGCCATATATGACAAACCCACAGCCATCGTTCTCAATGGTGAAAAACTGAAACCATTTCCTCTAAGATCAGAAACAAGACAAGGTTGTCCACTCTCACCACTATTATTCAACATAGTTTTGGAAGTTTTAGCCACAGCAATCAGAAAAGTAAAAGAAATAAAAGGAACCCAAGTTGGAAGAGAAGTAAAGCTGTCACTGTTTGCAGATGACATGATACCATACACAGAGAATCCTAAAGATACTACCAGAAAACTACTATAGCCAACCAATGAATTTGGTAAAGTAGCAGGATACAAAATGAATGCACAGAAATCTCTTGCATTCCTAATACACTAATGATGAAAAATCTGAAAGAGAAATTAAGGAAACACTCCCATTTACCACTGCAACAAAAAGAATAAAATACCCAGGAATAAACCTACCTAAGGACACAAAAGACCTGTATGCAGAAAACTGATGGCTGGGTTAAAAATTAAAGAAATTAGAAATTAAAGATGACACAAACAGATGGAGAGATATACCATATTCTTGGACTGGAAGAATCAACATTGTGAAAATGACTATACTACCTAAAGCAATCTACAAATCCAATGCAATCCCTATCAAACTACCAATGACATTTTTCACAGAACTAGAACAAAAAATTTCACAATTTGTATGGAAACACAAAAGATCCCGAATAGCCAAAGCAATCTTGAGAAAGAAAAACAGAGCTGGAGGAATCAGGCTCCTGAACTTCAGAGTATACTACAAAGCTACAGTAATCAAGGCAGTATGGTACTGGCACAAAAACAGAAATATAGATCAATAGAACAGGATAGAAAGCCCAGAGATAAACCCACGCACATATGATCATCTAATATGTGACAAAGGAGGTAAGGATATACAATGGAGAAAAGACGTTCTCTTCAATAAGTGGTGCTGTTAAAACTGGACAGCTACATGTAAAAGAATGAAATTAGAACACTCCCTAACACCATACACAAAAATAAACTCAAAACAGATTAAAGACCTAAATGTAAGTTCAGACACTTTAAAACTCTTAGAGAAAAAACACAGGCAGAACACTCTATGACATAAATCACTGCAAGATCCTTTCTGGCCCACCTCCTAGAGAAATGGAAATAAAAACAAAAATAAACAAATGGGGCCTAATGAAACTTAAAAGCTTTTGCACAGCAAAGGAAACCATAAACAAGATGAAAAGACAACCCTCAGAATGGGAGAAAATATTTGCAAATGAAGCAACTGACAAGGGATTAATCTCTAAAATATACAAGCAGCTCATGCAGCTCAATATCAAAAAACAAACCACCCAATCCAAAAATGGATGGAAGACCTAAATAGACATTTCTCCAAAGAAGATATACAGATTGCCAACAAACACATGAAAGGAGGCTCAACATCACTAATCATTAGAGAAATGCACATCAAAACTACAATGAGGTATCACCTCACACCAGTTAGAATGGCCATCATCAAAAAATCTACAAATAATAAATGCTGGAGAGGGTGTAGAGAAAAGGGAACCCTTTTGCACTGTCAGTGGGAATGTAAATTGATACAGCCACTATGGAGAACAGTACGGAGGTTCCTTAAAAAACTAAAAATAGAATTACCATAGGACCCAGCAATCCCTCTACTGGGCATATACCCTGAGAAAACTATAATTCAAAAAGTCATGTACCAAAATGTTCATTGCAGCTCTATTTACAATAGCCCGGAGCTGGAAACAACCTAAGTGCCCATCATCAGATGAATGGATAAAGAAGATGTGGCACATATATACAATGGAATATTACTCAGCCATAAAAAGAAAGGAAATTGAGTTATTTGTAGTGAGGTGGATGGACCTAGAATCTGTCATACAGAGTGAAGTAAGTCAGAAAGAGAAAAACAAATATATATTAATGCATATATATGGAATCTGAAAAAATTGGTATAGATGATCTTATTTACAAAGCAGAAATAGAGACACAGACATAGAGAACAAATGTTCTCTATGGTGGTGGGATGAATTGGGAGATCAGGATTGACATATATAAACTGTGATACTATGTATAAAATAGATAAATAATGAGAACCTACTATATAGCACAGGGAAGTCTACTCAGTGCTCTGTGGTGACTTAAATGAGAAGGAAATCCAAAAAAGAGGGGATATATGTATATGTATAGCTGATTCACTTTGCTGTACAATATAAAGTAGCACAATGAAAATTTAAAAAAAAAGACATTAAACACTGAGTCAACCTCTATAGCTCAAAACAACAACAAAAAAAAAAACACTTGAAAAAAGAACTTTGAGTTGACAGTGCTAGATACTAGAGTATCCCCTTCCTCATAGGGCTGTTAAAATTCTAAGATAATATATGTAGAGTATTTAACACAGTACCTGACACATAGTAAGTGCTTGATAAATGTTAGCTATGTTATTATTATCAAGAAGGGGAAAAAAATGAGCTGGAAGTACCCTAGGATAGGATAAAAAACAGGGGAAAACTCCACTACTGCTCAATGTAATGAGAGCCAAGAAGACAAGCCTGCCATCTTGGTTTCTCCTCCCTTCCAGATTCTTTGACACAACTTTTCTCTCATGGCAGCTAGGAAGCTTCATCCTACTCACCTGCCACCAATTACTAGACCCCAAGAAAGCCCACTTTATCAACACTGACTCAAACTCTGAGGTAATTTTTGACTTATTTTGAAAATTTCCAGCAAGGATTTTGTTGTACCTGTAATTATATCAAAACACTCTTACAGAAATTCAGTAACAGCCTGATATTGTGGCAAATAATTCTCTTTCAGAGGGGCATCATTATGTCTCCAGTGACAAGATGCTGAGTGAAGTGGTCCCCCCCAAGCCCCAACAGAGACCCTCTAACAACAGGTAAATACTACAAAACTATTCATTAGAACCTTAATATAACACACCATCACCACAGGGAAAGCCAGTTTAAAATCATAAATGTCAAGACATAATTAGCTTAAAGGTCAGGTTTAATTACAGCTGTTGAAACTGAAATACACTAATTATTGAAACTATGTTGGAAAATTATTTTAATGGTGTAGAATGTTTTTTCAGTGCCTTTGTTTCTACAGAAAGATAGTTCTTGTTGCTTGTTGAAAAAAATGATGACGGGCATTTATTTCCCTGGGTGGATGGAAGCAGAAAACAAAACAGATGATGGGGCTGGTAAAAAAGCCCACAACTCCAAACAGCTCCACAGAGAAGTTACTCCATGTTATTGTATTATTAATCATTTTCTTATAATCAGAGCTTTAGATATAATTTTAATGAAGCTTCAAGGAAAGCTCAATATATTACATTGTAACAACAAAGGAAGCACATTTATCACTGGGTTCATAGGTTTAATGGTAAAACAAATAAATAAATAAACAACTGGTGAGACAATAACTCAATAACTATAAAAAGTTGTCTTACCTGTAGGACTTCTAAGATTTCTACCAGGAATATTTATTGACTCACCTAAATATTTTTGTTGAGGTTTTTTTTATCATCTTTCTCCTTTGGGTTTCCAAAGATGAGAACATTTGAGAAATCTTTAATTTTATTTTGTTTTGTCCCCTGTTTTGTTTAAAAAAAAATAAGGGATAATACCTCTCAAAGTTTGGCTCTGTTTGAAAAAGCAAATTAAAGGAAAAAACTCCACAAGAAATGTAAGTGATAAGTGACCACGAGTTACCAGAAGCTTCTTACAATTGGTAAGACAAGTCCTTTGGAAGATTTGGTCTGAATACTGATATATCCCCACAGGGAAAAAGGAAGTTTTATGCAGTGTAGTTCTTATATGGAGATTAGCACTCTGAAGAGAACTAAAATATCAGTTTCCAAAGGAAAAAAATTGTTAATATGACGCAAAAACCTACGGATTGTATTTTGTCAAAATGGAGAACAAAGGACTAGGGAAACAGTGTTTTAGTATCTGAAAGACACATTGAGGGAGACAGTTTTAGTTAAGAGAGGAGAAACTGCATGACAGACACCAAAGCATTTAAAATAGCTCCAAAGAACCCATTTGTGACAAAGCAAGAGCTGAGCTATTCACCAGTAAGCCATAGACAATGCCAGAGTCTGCACTCTGCTCTACTTCAATAATGGAAAAAGAAAATGACATTTAATTAAGAGTTGCCTGCCTTCCAGGTACTTATGACATTGAAATCAGTGTGGACATAAGGCACTAAAGCTGACATCAACATAGTTTACCCTAGAAGTCATTTACTTAAGATTTACAGCTGACTGTAAGAGAAAAGTGAAAATTTATGAAAGGTTTCCATCTGGCAGGGTATAACATTAGTATTCACACTGATAGCAGCAATGATTTAAATTTCATAATCTAAGTGAAGATATGCATCAAAAAATCCTCCTAAAATATGTCTAATAGCTCTAACTGACTGCTTTATTAGAGTCTGCCTATGAAAAATATGTCAGATATCAACGAAGAAGTCATCAAATGTTAATTTCAGTCTATTCAACTAATATTCATAATAAAGTGATATCCTTGTGGCTGAAACCCCACCCAAACTCTCTGAAAGAGACACAATAAACTAACTTTCATTGCTTTAAGAAATAAAAGCTGATTGCCTTGTTTGATCTGGTTATAGCAAGCATTTCAAGTCATAACAATGATTATTTATTAAATATTAATGACTCTTTTGGAGGATGGGGAGAGGAAAAAATGCAGCCTTTGGCATGTGTTGTTGAGGGCCTATGAATAAATCCTGTTAACAGAGAGGAGGAAATAAGTATAAATCTCCTACTGCAGAAGAATCACTGTGCCATCCATTTCTCTGAATTAAAGCACACTGTCACTGCAAAATGCCCTTATGTTGTCAGAATAGGACTGTGTAAGAAGATAAACCCTTGACACCCTCTCTTAAAACTGTAGATAGACATATGTTTAAAACAAAAAGAAATGCGGTTTACATAGCAGGAGACAAAATTAGAGTACCCTCAGGTGATAGTGGGTACAGATTAAAAATATGTTTAACTTTAAAAGAGGTTCATATAATTCCAGGGGTTTCATGTAAGATGCTGTGGAAATAAAGAAAAGAGCAAGAGTTCCAGAGTCACAAGGCAGGCTGGTATTAAATTTGGTTCCACCACATTTTAGCTCTGTGACCTTGAGCAAGATATTTATCCTCTCTGGTCTTCAGTTTCCCCATCTGGAAAATAATGCCTAGCTCATAGGGTTGTTGGACTGTAGGTAGATTTTATATAGGAAGTTCCCAAAGCAATGGTTCACAAAGAGGTTTCAGCTATGCAAAGCTTATCATGACTGTAAAAATTTTATAAACAGAAATCTCAATTAAATAGAGTTGGGAGACCAGAAGGGGGAGCTCTCATGCCCTGCAATGGTAGCAGCGTTTAACAGGAAGAAGAAAGACTCCTTTCCTGGCAAGAACTCAGCCATAGCAACGAAAAGCCATGGACTCTGTTTACTAGAGCCCTCCTAACTTCCTTTTCTCCTCTATAAAAGCATTCTCTTTTCCTGGTGATGGAGGGATTCACACATGGTTCACCATTGTTGCAGACCCTGAATTGCAATTCTGTGATAATCACGAATAAACCCATCTTTGCTAGAGAAATATATGGAAGTCTATTTGTTCCAGGGCAACATGGCTCTCCTTGGAACTGAAAATATGGTGTGCTCTGTGGAGCTCCTAGACCCTTCCAACTCCAGAGGTTAGATGCAGGAGTTGAAGGAATAACGTATGAGAGACACTGTTGGTTATCTACCCAACCACCACTCTTCCCTTCTCATTGTTAAGGACATGTCAGTTGCATCCAGATATGTCATATGAACATGCCCAGGAAAACAGGCCCCTTTCAGAACTACAGGGGATAACCATGAGTGGTTTTATTTGGGGCATATATGGTCATAAATCGTGCTATTCACCTAATATTTCTGTCTCTCTGCCACACATGCACATGGTAGTCTTGTACTTCCTGGCTTTTTTATGTTTGGATGGAATCATTTTAATACTTATAATTAATAGATCAGGAATACAAGTAACATTGGGATTTGATGACTTATGTGTTATCTTCTCTTTTCTCTCTGGCACAATACCAGTTATTTTTAAGAAGGTGGCTGCTCACTCATCCTAAGTCTCTGAATGATGGTGTAGAAAGAGACCCCAGGCAATCCATGATAGACACAGAGCATAAGCAGTAAATAGACCTTTGTTATTGCAGCCCACTGACACTCTGGGGTTGTTTGTTCCCATAGTAGGCCCTGAGGTATCCTGACTCATGCAATAGATACTTTCTACTGGGACCTGATGAAATGAAGGAGAAATGAAAAGAGAGGGATGCACAAGGAAAAGACCTCATACTTCTAGTTTTTGTGCAATTGTATAAACACTCAATTCTACTAGAGGCTGGGAGGGAGTGTCAAGGTAGACTTCATAGAGGAAGTAATGCTTGAATGAACTGTGATCTTAAAATATTTGAGGCACTTACCAAATTGATTGAGGGGGAGGGTGAAAAATATTTCAGAGAGAGAGAGAGAGTACATTGAACAAGTAGATAGGGGTGTGGTACTCTCGAAGATTTGTCTAAAGAGATAAATAAACTATTATATAATCTTTATGGAATTTGCACATTATTTGGTGGGTTAGAGTCTTTTCTACTGTAAAATCTATGATAATTGATGATGAAATTCAGGACACATATCCCTGGACAGTCCCAGAATTTGAGTGAAATAACAATGACATCATCACAATCATTGCTGACAGTTGCCACATGATGTATCCCATGACATAGAAAAAGATTACACACAAACTCATGTCTTTCTATTCCATTGAGGAAAGATATTGGAGTTCAAAACTGCAAAATTCACGTTAAAAATTAAAGTATTAGTAGCAGACATTCAGTTCACACTTCACAAACTATCCTAATGCACTGATAAGTCCTTACAAAGAACTTCTACTGTGGGTATTGGGAGCCATCAAAGGATTTTAAGCAGAGGAATAAGAGAGCTGGAGATGTACATTTTAGAAAAATGTTTCTAGAAACATGGGATGGATGGAATGAATGGAGCAATATGATGGCTAGGATATCATTTAGGAGACTTAGCTGTTAGCTGTTACAACTTACAAAGGAAGACCAAACAAAAGTATGTGTCTATATGACAAAATTCAACAGAGAGAAAATTTGCCCTTCTTGATGTCTGTGCTTAATTGAAAACTATCTTCAAATAAGTATCTTTTTTTCTCCCAGTAATTTCTCTGTGACAGTACTTATCCACTTGCTTCTACCTTATGTCTCTCCTTGAGTGCTCTCTCTCTCTCTCTCTCTCTCTCTCTCTCTCTCTCTCTTTTCTCTCACCATTGCTTCATTCCTCCCTTGGGAGAATTCGTAAGTGTTTCAAGACCTTGGTCAGCTGTGCAGTAGGTAGAATGGAGTGGTTTCCTCTTTCCCTAGAAAACCATGATGATACAGCTCAGGTCATGATAATGAGGGCCTGAGCTGAGACAATAACAAATGAAAGGAAGAGGAAGAGATAGAACAAGCGGATGGTAAGCTACAGAACTTGGTACACCCTGTACATTGTCAGTGGAACCCACTTTTCTGGTTGAATAGTCAGATTCCTGGAATGTTGTAGGCATTCAACAAACATTTGCTGAATAAATAAATAAGTTTGAGAAACAAAATGCAAAACACCAAATGTATAGGATGAATCAAGATGAGTCAACAATGACTCCCGTTCTAAAAGATTTTCTACCATTGCCATTAACCTGAAATCTTAAGACAGGGATAGCAAATATCCCTTCATTTTAAGCACTCATAGGACTCACTTGAAGTTGACCATTTTAATTTTTCACTGTTGAACCTAAACACACCATGAGAAAGAAGACTTCAGAAGACAGTGCTCCAGAAAGTCATTGCCAGTTGATCCAGATTGGGAAGGGAAATGGAACCCAGTCGCCTATTTCTCAGATTTACCAATACATTTAATGAATTTAAAAGGAATCAAGCAGCAAACTGAAAAAGAAAGAACTATATTCTGTGTTTTGTTCCTTTGTTCTTTTTAATTATATTTCTTGGCATTCTTTCCTAATGGAGGAAAACTAGAGCATTTGAGATCACCAGATGCCAGCTGACAAGTCTTCAGTCTCAAGAGGAGTAACAATGAAGGGCAGGCCTGTGTGGCTTGAGAAAGGATGGAGTGAGTGGGTTGGGCTATGCAAAGTGCTTATTTTGAGAGAAAAAGGAGAAATTTGGTATATTTATTTTGTTAACATAAAATCTACAAAAAATGCCTCCTACACAGATCTTCTCAGTGGAAACCATCTAAGACAAATAAGGGTTATGAAAACCACATCAGACAGGAAGTCAAGAACTAGAAAATTTATCCCTGCCCTCACAATGAATTCATAGAGTAAGCAGAGATATCAGCCACCCTTCAATTTCCCTACTAGTTAACAGGGGCTCAGAATTTCTTCCAATAGTGATAACAACCACTTATTGAATATCTAATGTATACTAGATATTCTAAGCATTTTGCATATATTATCAAAGCCAGAAGCATATCTCCCTTGGAACCAGGAATGGTGAAAAGGCATTCCCCTTTTACTTTATTTGTATTATTACTCCCACTAGGTACATGACAGAAACCAAGGCTCAGTAAGATTAAGGCACTCATGCTCACATCATATAAAAAACAAAGTCTGTCTGGTCCCAAAGCTAATCAGAGTAACCACTCTGTTATACAGAAACTGCTAAATGCCATTTTTCAAATCACAGCCAGGCAGTTAGTTGGACTAAGACTGAGACTTCAGAAGACAGTACAATCCCCAAGTGTCGTGGCAACACTTCTGATTAGGAACGTAACACTGACAAGACTGAAAATGAGCACAATTCAGCAGACACAACCTGCTTAATGGCTACCAGTATCATGCTATGTGTGGGCTGACATTGGCATATAAAGCACTATATGAGACCTTTATTGACCTGTTAATGTCACTCCCAGTGTTAATGGAGTAATACATTATCCACGATGGATCTATGGAAACCTGTATCCAATGGCAATCACTAGGACTAACTCAGAAACATACAGTTAACCTGGGCTGCCTGCCATCAGATAAATGAAGAACTTTGGCTGCCCTGTCTTCCTAGGACAACACAGATAACAGTAATGCCCTGGTGAACAGGCTGGTTCTCTTTTCAAGTAGTAAACATCCCCTTAGCATTCACAATTACCAGATGATTTTACATTGTTGCCAGGCAAGAAGTAGGACTTTCTGGAAATGTGTTCTCTAAACATTTGACACCTAAAACCTAGGGGAAGAAAAAAAACTGGCAAAATTATTTAGAAGGATGAAACAGTAAGTGCCACTATGAACCCTTCTCCAGTGGTAAATAACCAAGCTTTTATTGGGTGGATGTAATTAGAGACAGATTTCAGTGCAGCTTGGATACAGCTGTTTCTGTCCTCCCGGCGTCAGGCTGTGGCTGGATCATTCTGTGGCCATTAGAAATTTAGCCAATCTGTTCCACCTTGGTGCACCCAGCTGACCTCCTTCTTCACTGAGATGATGAACCTGCTTATTAAGACTGCTCAGAACTCCAAAACGAGGTCCCCAAATCTCAAAGTCACCTTGAAATATGAGCCTCCAATGGCATACCTGTCAAGTTTATCTTATAGTAGTGTTCGTTCTGGGTGTGTTTGTGTTTTAGGAAGCCCTTGGTAAAAAATTCCTACGATCAGCCTGATGCCTCCCTGTCAATGCCAGGCAAAGGGTTTTGCTTCTCCTGGAGATCACAGGAATTAAAGGACAATGTCAATTGTCCATTTTTCTGAAGGAAGAAATGCAAAGGCCTCTGTATACTGTTAAGAGAGAGAGTGTCTGCAGCAGAGATACATGTAGATGGTCAAGCCTCCTTTTTTTAAAAAACTATGATTGCTTGCTCTTTATAGATATGTAAAATTAGGGAAAAGATTGTCTCTCTCAATGTCCTAAATATGAGAATATAAGACAGTGATTGGGAGTGAGGATAAACTCAAAGTTTCTGTGCTTTGAATGAAGCAGCAAAGGGGGTAAGAACATCCGTGGTCTTAGATAAGTCACCAGTTACCTGTATGTGGACTTGGTTAAAAGCTTCAGATTAACCCCCTCAGCACCCACCTTAACAACAGGAAAGCCTTATCAACTCCTGGGCCCAACACTCTTCAGACGGAAAAAAGTTCCAGTTTCTATATAGGTCAGGAAACAATATAAATAGTACTTGCGTTTGCTAGGAAACAAAGAAAGGGAAAACCCTTAGACTAGTCTGTCTTTTGGTATTCTGCAATTTTAATCTCCTTGTCATTTGTAGGAATCAATGGCCATCTGGTTAAGAGAAGAGAGATGCCGCCAATTTGCACAGAGCCTAAAATAATCTACCTCCGCCCTAGATGGTGAGCAACTAGAGTACAGGAACTGTTACTCCAGTCATAGTACTTGCCTCACAATGCTGAACACGGAACTGTTCTTCAAAGTTACTCTACAAATGTTCATTGGATTGAAATCGAGTAGACGTCAATACTCTAAATGTCCTTTCTCAGTCTGTAACTGAAGAGAGGAACACTATTTTATTAAAGCTCTAAATGTAGTTCTATCTTGGTTTTCAAGGCAACTGCAAATAGGATGACTTCTTCATTCTGTTGGTACTTGAGTCCTAAACACAAGAAGACTGAATATATCATTGTCTACAGGGAAGCAGTCCAGCAAACAGTCACTGAACAGCAATCTCAAGAGGTTAACTGGTCAACCCCCAAGCCAGTGATAGTCGCCAGGACCCCCTCTTTCCCTTGGCTCAAAAACGCATTGTATTTAGATAAAATCAAATTCCTTACTATATAAGATCCTATTGCTACATAACAAATGACCTCAAATTTAGCATTTAGAAACAGCAATTTATTATCTCACACAATTTCTAAGGGTCAGAAATCTGGAAGTGGTTTGCTCAGTGGTTCCAGCACAGTGTAAGCTTATGAGATTGCAGTCAAGTTGTTGGCTGGAGCTGCAGTGATCTGATGGCTTGACTGGGACTGGAGGATCCACTTCCACGCTTACTGATGTGGCTGTAGACAAGAGGCTACATGTGAGCCTCTTCACAAGATTGTTCACAAGATGGCAACTGGTTTCCCCCAAAGCAGATGATCCAATGAGGAGAGAATAAGAAAAAGAGAAATAGAGGGAGAACACACACCCAAAATGCAACCCATGGTATTATTCATAACCTAATCTCAGATGTCACCATATTCTATTAGTCACACAGACCAATCCTAGTACAATGTGTGAAAGGAGTATCACTGAGCACCATCTTGGCTTCCACAGTTACCAAGATCCATAATGCCCTACATGGTCCCCTCTCTGCCTACGCCTCCACATTCACCTCATGCCATTCTGCCCCATGCAAACTCTGCTGTAGTAACATGGTCTTTTGACAGTTCCTAGACAGTTCCTTGAAACATTTCCTTCCTCAGTTTCTTTTTTTTTTTTTTCACTCTTTCCTCTACCTAGAATGCTTTTTATCAGTTCTCTGAATAGGTAAATATTTCTCATCAGTTTAAACATCCCCTCATCAGATAGGTCTTCTCAAACTACCTACTTTAAAGAATCTCTTCCATTATGTGTTACCCTATTGTTTATTTCTTTCATAGCACATTTGGACTTACTTTTATTCCTATATCTACTTGCTTATTGCCTTTTTCTAAACATAATAAGCATTATGAAGACAGGGGGTCTGTCTGCCATGCTCACAGTTGCATCTCCAGTGGCTGGTACCAAATTGGTGCTTGATAAATATTGTCTAAATAAAAAAGGTACAGTCAACAGTTCTTCCCAGTCAGCATCTTGTACTCTAACCGCCCTGACCTGAACCTGCACAGGGGGCCAGAGGGCATTTTCCTAAGTCAAGTATCAAAGCAAACCCCAGGACGCCTATTCTTTCCATATTCTCCATCTCATGACTCAGCTTCCTCTAAACAGTCACAGACAAAGGGGTCCAAACTGGTTTAGCACCCTTAAGATTTCCCTCCCCACCTTCAGGTGTGGCATTAGGCTTGTCTTTGAAAGTCCCTAGAATGTCAACCCATAATCAACTCATAATCTTCCAGCTAACCTAGGCTTTCTTGTTCTGCTGTACCAAGTTTTCAGTCAGTTGCCTCATATTCAATGTCTGCTGCTCAGACCAATATCGTCAGTTAGCTGCTTTAGTGTATTCTGTCCGCATGGGCTCTCAAACTCAGTATCACCCAAGGATATTAAATTCCTGACCTCTCTCAGCTCTTCATTGTACAGACTTGTGTTAAGCCTGGCTCCACACCCACACTCAGCCAGAACTCCCAGAATCCCTGCTTGGGTCCAGCAATCAAGCATCAGCCTGAATTTGAGCAATATAAGAAGTTCAGAAAACTGCTTACTCCTTGTTTTTCTATGGCCTCTTGTTCTCTAGAGATCTTGTTATCATTTGAACTCCCCACATATAAGGTTTTCACATGCTGAAATTGTTTGAGTTTATTTTTCTTCCATTGGTTTTAGTTAGAACATAATTGCCAATCTTAACCGGGTACAATATTTGCAGAAACACTTTATTGAATGTTCCACTCTTTTCATCCTAATTCTGCATTGCAAAGTGAAATCTTCCAGTAGATCTAGGTTCTAGGCCAAACTCCAAATTTATCCTCAGTTTCCTGACCTGTAAAGTAATACAGATGTTCTGAGATGTTCTCCAAAGCCTTCCTAAGTTTTATAAGTGTAATATACAATATCAAGGCACAAGCAGGTTTTCCTAGTTTTTTATCTCTGATCCTTTAGGTACTTCTGAAACCAGATGCCAGTTCCCCCAGCAACAGGCATGAGATCCAAAGCCCCAGTTCCCCCTCTGCATGTGCTCTCTTGATCCACATACTAGCTCTGCCTGAATCCTTCATTCTCCTTTCCTCAGAGATATCTTAGAAGCAGCTTCCACAGAGGTGACTGGGTCCCCACCCCGAGACTTGTACTAACCTCCAGAGACCTTTGTACAAATCACCTCCACCAAGGTTGTCCCCACTATTATTAGCACAGCTCGATTTTCTAATCAACTGAGACACAAACTCTGTCACATTCAGAGAAGACTGAAGGATTTCTCTGTTAATTCCCCAGATGTTTCTAGGGACAGAAAGAAAGAAATGGAAAAAGAAGTAAGAAATCTAAACTGTTTAAACCTGAAGGCCAAGGTACTCTGTCCCCTTTTAACTCATCATTGGAAGACATTACAAAGCACACTCTTAAAATCAGTTTATACAAAATGTTTTCCATTTCTTGCTTTCAGTGTCAATAAACAAGAACGCTTGTGCAAGTTTTGGACTCTCAGAATGAGAGCTGAGGTCACACTCAAGACTTGTTAAATATTTGTTAAGTTAAAAAGCAAATCATAAAATAATATTCTGTGCATATTGCATTCTGTGTTTCCAGCCACATTCCCTGAGCCTCCCCCATTTCTCTCTGTTATATTTTGGGTATACAAAGAATCAAAAGAAGAGACTATATTGTCTTTACCTGTAAGCAAAGTCTCTTATCTTTCTGATAATTTTTAATTCAATAATGGTGCCTAAATCCCAGAGTCTTTTCATCTCTTTACACACACACACCAGACAACCTTCCAGGAAAAATTTCCAGCTAATAATTATCATGACACATTAAAACACATCTACTTTCATTACTGAACAATGACTTATAAGCAAAACTACAGTTATTCTGCTCAGGCTCCGGGTACCTCAGGAAACTTTTCAAGTTTGTGAGAGTGATAAGAGATTGGTGTTCCTCAGTCGGAACTCAGTTCCTCCACACTCTCTTAAAACAACTTGTGTCAGAAAATAAATTTTTCTAATCATCTTCTTTTTAAACCCTTACTGATATTTTCCTATAGAAAAACCAAGAGATAGAGTTCAGTGTCTGTGGTTAAAGAAGCCCACTTGTGCATTCCTATCAGAGGCTTTAAACTAAGAGGATTTCTTTGAAGTCCGTCATGAAAGAGTCTTTCAGTTATGCAACACACCAAGAAAAATAAACTGCCTCAGAATTATCTCCTCCGAGTACCAGTCCCTTCTGCTTCCTACTGCACACATCTTAGCTACAGTGCCATCTGTTAAAATTCATTATTAATTATTTGACTTTTCCTCGGGGGTTGGTAATTGTTGTTAACCTGCCTTCAAGACAGGTTAGAGTCATGCAAGCAAATGAACAACTCAAGGCAGGAAATATATTTCACAGGCCTGATTCATTGTCATAGCTCATCCAATTATTTTCAATAAAATGACGATTATTTTAAAAACTGGCTAGAAAGAACCATGTAACTTTGGGAAAATTAAAAATGGTTCCTTTCATAATCTGTTAAATAAGTATACAAAATGTGATTTCCCTAGTAGTATTAGGTATCTATTGTTTTATATAGATATGTAGACGAAGGCATAGGTTATAGATCAAGGATCTATAAAATAACCACTTACTCTAGGGGTAAAAGAATAAGGAAATCACTGTTTTACTTTATTGACTATATCAAATTAAATGCCAACTGCTTTGCCCTGAAAAATGAACAGGTGTCATGTATCATGTAGCCCTAATGTTAAAATTTTTTTAAAAAGATATCAATAAAAAGGAAGGATTAAAATGGCAAAATAAATAAATAAATTTTAAAACCTTAATTTATTGAAATCATTCTCATCTTATTTCTGATTTTCCTATATGCAGAACCTATGACATGCCATATGTGTTTTTGCATTGCCCAAGAATAAACTTGGTTCTAAAATTCTTTCTTTCTCCCTCTATAGTTCTGCCTTCATCTGCTTCTATGGTATTCACCTGCTTCCATGGCTTAAATTACCACTGATATGGCTTCCAGACACTTCTCCAAGCATCCCCAGGACTGTTCTGCTTGGAATTCAAGCCAGTATATCAAAAACCAATCTCATCATCTTGGATTCCCAGAAATACAGCTCTTCTCAAGTTTCCTACCATTGACATAGAAATCACCATCTTTATGTCTGTCCAGGTTGGCATTCTTGAAAAAAATGTTTCACTTACCCATCTCTTTTGTTTACAGATCAGTTTCCAAATACTGTAGACTCTCAGCAATGTAGTTGTTCTTAATCCATTTCTTCTTTCTCAGTACTTAGCCAGCATCATAGTCCTAGCTATTATTATATTAAACTCAAATTATTTCTACTACTATTTTCTGATGTCTAACCACTGACTTCAGAAGGATCCCGATCAATAGATTAGGACTTATAGAAAGATGTCAAAGCCACACACTAGCTGTCCAAGAGGAATGTCTTCTTCCTGAGTTTTTCCCAGATTCCTGAGTTTTCTTTTTCCGTGATTATGGCAGTCACCCATTGTTTTCACTTCCAGAACATCCAGAAAAATTACACTTTCCAACCTCCTTTGCAGTTGGGTTGAGGCTATGTGACTGAGTTCCAGTCAGTGGAATGGGAGTGCTATAATCCTGATGTTTAAAAACATCTCACACGATACCCCCTATCTCTCTGTGATTACTTTGGTAGTCACCTGTTCCAGAAGGTATAGCTAAAAGATTGAAAAGAGCCACCCTACACTAGAGTGTAGGTGAAGAAAGAAAGAAATGTAAATAGTGTTCAACCCCTACAATTCAAGGGTTTCTTGACCCAGAAGTAACATTAGTACCTACTGCCTTATTCTACCTCCCGATACCCAGGCCCTTAGGTGACGTAGCCGAAGACTGAGAGCACAAAGTGAGTAACTTTCTTAATCTATATTCTTTCAAAATGAGAGATAAAAACTAAATTATTTTTAATTTAAATGAAGCAAGCCATAAAAATGGATCCAGAAGAAAATATTATAGGGATATGTGATATAGTCAGGACACTGCAAAGCAAGACGTGAGACATAGTACTCCCTGAATTGTTGACAATAAGGGTTAGTTCAGGTCTAAACCTGCTTGATTTTTCAGTGACAACAGGACAGACAGCAGGTATCTCACCCACATTTACTGTTCTATTCTGCAAAGACTAAGAAAATCTCCCCAGCATTCTTCTCAACTTACAATTGAAGTAAAATGTCCACATTCTATCCCTCCATGGCTTACCTTGTTTTCCACTCTCTTCTAATTCCCTTCAGACTATCTTGTTGGTTTGGACCCTTCTCCAGGAAACACTTCCTTTAGGTCTTCTTGGGCTCCAGGCTCGACAGCATGTGGGCCAGCCCAGGACTTGCTCTTCAGCCAGTCCAGGCTTTGGGAACTCCAGCCTGGACTTCGAGGCCCAGGGCACAGCAGCTTCTCCTCGTTGGTTCTGAGATACTTCAGTCCTTCTTGTTGGGACCCTTAACCCTGCCCACATGTCTATAAATAACCTGTCATTAAATCATCTTTAAAGTACCAATTGAGACCTCTTTTGTTCTCTGACAAGAACTTAGAAAGAAAGGAAGGAAGGAAAAAAAAGGAAGAAAGAAAGAAAAGAAACAATGGAAGCATCACAGTCGTTGTAGATTTGGCCATTATAAACCTGGAGACTTGTGTGGTTCATTCAGAACACCCCATCCAAGAAAAAAACAGCACAACTACTAAAGTAGTTCAAAGCCATTTGTAATTCACCACGCCAGATACAAATCTTAGTGGAAGCAAGGGGCTACACAGGATGGGTCCAGTTGCAGAACATTTGGCATGGGCTCTTCCCCTGTTATCTGCCAATGACATTCTTTATGTTAGAAAATAATAATAATTAAAAATAAACACTTTGCTCTGCTGCTTCCATTGACATTTCAAAAGAACTAACTATCCTTACAAGGGATTATTTATAAACACTGGGCTTTCCTGGTTCTTGAACTAAACCCAACAGCATCTAAAGCTGGGAAAGGCCATATCTTTAATGAGGGAGTGAACAATACCTCCACCTTTAGCCTTCCAGAAACCCTGAACACCCTCCTCCCAGCAGACTTTTTTTTTTTTGCAATTAACACCAGGGTTGGGCTTAAGTATGTTATTTGCCCTGAAAACAAAGAAGGGTTTGCATTTTTTGAAATACAGTGTGCTCCATACAGAAGAGATAGGGATCAGATTTTTCTACTTCAAAGCACATTGTTTCTCTGCCAAGCAAAGGACAATGAACCATTACCAATAACTATCTGTAAGGTGCAGGGTTAAAGTATTTTTCTGCATGTAGTTAAAACCAGGCAATGAGTCATTGAAAAGAAAAAAAAATCCCCATGAATTGGCTTTTAGATGTACTTGTTCATTGTTCATACAAGCATTTATCTTAAAAGGATATGCTTATTTGTTCCACTCATTAACACTTATACCTATCCAAGCCACAATTAAACCCTATTGAAAATTTTGGTTTCATTATTATGAAATAATTTGAATTATTATGGAACTTAATCATAAATATGGACAAAACCAGTTTAGTCATTTGAACCGGGCATTTCTTGCAGAGCAGTCCACATCATCATGGACAGACCACAAAACACCTTCTAGATGAATGCTCCCCACAATCTGTCCCCAGAGCTATGTGAACTCAATGTTCTATGAATGAAGGGGAAGGGTAGGGGGGTCTTCCCAAATATTTTTATTCTCTGAGACATGTGTGTGCACATGTGGGTATGAATATTATATAACATCACAATACTGTTGGAATATATATATATATTTCAACCTGTAGCCAAAATATACCAGAAGATTTTCTACAAAAACATGATCTTGGGACTTCCCTGGTGGCACAGTGGTTAAGAATCTGCCTGACAATGCAGGGGACATGGGCTTGAGCCCTGGTGCGCAAAGATCCCACATGCCATGGAGCAACTAAGCCCGTGCTCCACAGCTACTGAGACTGTGCTCTAGAGCCTGCGCACCACAACTACTGAGCCCATGCACCACTACTACTGAAGCCTGTGTGCTCTAGGGCCCACGTGCCACAACTACTGAACCCGCGTGCTGCAACTACTGAAGGCTGTGCACCTAGAGCCCGTGCTCCGTCTGCAAAAAGAGAAGCCACCGCAATGAGAAGCCCATGCACCACAATGAAGACCAATACAGCCAAAAAAATCACAAACAAACGTGATCTTTGTAGATGTAGCCCTTGTAAATCTACAGCCTTTATGTGGTTCAATCAGAACACTCTATTCAAAGAAAAATACCACAACTACCAAAGTAGTTAAAAAGGACTTCAAACCCATTTCTAATCCATCACAATCTCTCCCTTTCTCTACAATTTTCTCTCACCTGCATCTGCAGCCAACAGTGATTTTTTTTCAAATGGCCCAAAACCCTCTCCCTCACATAGCCTCTGTGGCTTCTACATATATCGCTAATGTAGATTGACCTAATATCTCTCTCAGCCAACAATAATCTTCCTTCTTGTTGGGAGCAGAGAGAGAATAAGCTGGAAAATTGAGGATAGTAATACATGTGAACAGTTTTTCTCTAACACAATGCTAATACTTAAATAAATGTTACCCTAAGGTTGTGAATTTTTTTACTATAGTCAACTTTCTATTGTGAGAAACAGAAACTCAAACTAGCTCAAGAAAACTAGGGTGGGGGAAGGGGAGGGAGGGTGTCCCTACAATTATACAATAGGCAATTGGGCATCCAAAGGCAGGAAATTAAATAAAGCTGGGCCTTCCTGGAAACTGTAAATTCAGAAACTGAGTCTTCTCTTTCTGTTTCTCAGGGGCCTAACTCCATCTCCGTTTATGTGCTCCATTCCCTTTATTCTTCTTCTTGAGTTTCTCTGTTTACTCATCCTACACTTTGCCCATAAGGCAGAGGTCAGCCTCTGATCTTTCAGATTGGGTCTTCTTAGTCAAACCACCTTCTATGTGTCTTCGTTCAAATTCCAGAATGAAAGATTCCAATTAGCTACTGGTTAAACAATGGATTCACTGCCTTGGGTTAGGGATTCTTCCCTGGCCCAATAAGCCAGAGATGGGAGATGGGGCCCCATGGGACATAATACTTCCACTTGCAAAGAAAATAGTCTACTCTGCAGTCACACCTTTGGGATTCTGAAATCCAAGTGAGAACCAGCAGTATAATCCTGATGTTTGACGTGGGCTTGTGATGGGTCCTGGCACAGCAGCTCGTTCACCATCTCTTCCAAATTCCTTCTTAAAATGTGGACAGCTAAGACCTATATTTCCTAGACTTCCTTGAAGAGAGATTTTGGATATAAACCAGTTTCCACTAAATTAGAAGTACTGTCATGAAATTTTAGAAGGTGATCATGAGGCGGAAGTCTTCCTTCTGCTTTGTTTTTTGTCAGTGCAAATGTGGTCATGTAAATATTGGGGTTTACCGTATGTAACAGCATTTAATGTGCAATGCTTAGCTTCACGTGAGTGTGATAGAGAAAGTCAGGAAGCTGGCCTTGAATCATAGGCAAGGGGATGTGTTCCTGAGGACAGTTCCAGTGACAGCCTCCTGACCCCCACATTCCTGGCAAAGGGAGCAGCTTCTGTGACAGCAGGTCTAATAGGCTTGTTCTGGAGGTCTTTCGCAGGGGCTAACCCACGTCTGAAACCTATAACCCTCCCAAAGATTTTGTAAGCACTAGAGACTTATATTAAACCTCATTCTCCTAAAAGTAGTCACAGTGGTTTCTGTTGCCTGCAACTGAAAGAGTCATTGGGCCCAGATCAATAAGTTTCAGTGTACCAATCAAAATCTAGAGGAGAAAGAAAGATGAACAGTCAAGAAGTGTCTCCCAAGAATTGGAAAATTACTGGGAGGTAATCAAGAAGTTTATTCTCTGTTCTAGTTGACTAAATGTAGAGGATCCTTTGGATACAACCATAAAATATCTTCTGTTAAAGAAAAAACAACTACACAGTATTTAAAGTGGTAAGAACAGATTTTATTCAGGAACTATAGCAATAAGGGAGAATAAACCCAAGTGTAGAATCGGGCTTAATTCTGAATACAAGAAGGAAAAGTAGAGATTTATAGCCAAGGAGGAGGGTGGGGTGTCAGTGGATGAAGAAATACTAAGAGGAAACATCAGGGACAAGGAGGATTCTAGCTAAACATACTTAATAAGATTCTTGCCGAAGGCAAACCAAGGTGATGAGATATCACCTGAGGGAACAGGTAAGATGAGGAATTTGGTCAGAAAATCAAAGACTGAGGGTGGAGAATTCTCTCTAAACTGATTTAGCAGGATTTTTGCTAAAATTGGGTGATACAAAGATGGACATGGAAGTCCAAAGGTCAAGGCCTAGTTAAGAAGAGGGTTCAGAGGAATCAGTCTAAAGTTTGGTCAAGGAGAGACTCTTTGTCACCTCTACTCCAGCCCAAAAGGTACAGATCTGGATTCTTATAGTGGGGGTTCTAAGGAAATGAAAGAGTAAGCCCAATCTCTTGGTAATTAAGTAAAATGATTGTCACATTTTGAGACCTACAAGAAACTGAGAGAATAAAGTTAACATTGATGAGAAAAAAATTATTCCCCTTGAACTATCAAGATGACCACCATGTTGAGAACAACTTTAGCAGGCACAGAAACAACAGGAATAGATAAAAACTAGACAGGTGAATGGAGACTAGCCAGAGTAACTGCAGCAGGTGAACTTTAGTAGAGGTCAAATCATGAGACACTCAGAATAAGTAGGCAAAATGTCTACTCTCTCATCAATCAGTGGTGCAGCTTAGCCCTAGTCTGAGCCTCGTGGTCATTCCTCCTGATATCACTGATGCCATATTCCTGACCTTATAGGTGAACAGACTTTATTTTCCTTGACAAAAGTAACACAAATCTAAAGGAGGATTCAATCAGATACTTTCTTATCAGGGTTGTAGCATGATGTAAGAGGTAAAGGCAACACATATGTGGATTTGAAAAACTGGAAAAACATGCATGAACACGAACATATTTAAGATTAAGAAAAGGATAAAAGGACTTAAAGACCAATATAAGAAAAATAAGAAAGATCAACCTCAGAAGGAAAGAGAATAAGAATGGCAATGGTAAAAAGGAATTTGGTAAACAAAATTTATTGAGTGCCTACTATGTCCCAGGCATTGTTCTAAGGGCTGGAGATATGGCAGTGAATAATAAATACAAGGAGAAAAGACATGGTAGGTGACAAGACTTAAGGGATTCTGAAGGTCAGTTAGGATAAAAAGTCAATGATGGGCTTTTGTAAAGCAGTTTTGACATTGTTCTTTAGAAAATAAGGAGTCATAGAATTTTTATTTTTTTAATATCAGAAAAATAATTCTGGTTCCTATTAGAAATAGATTAGAAAGAGATAACACTCTAATCTATCTACTCTTGCAGTAGATAAAAGAGTTAAGGGGCTATTGCAATGGTCCAAGAAAAACTCATTATCAGGGCTTCCCTGGTGGCACAGTGGTTGAGAGTCCGCCTGCCGATGCAGGAGACACGGGTTCGTGCCCCAGGCCGGGAAGATCCCACATGCCTCAGAGCGGCTGGGCCCGTGAGCCATGGCCGCTGAACCTGCGCGTCCGGACCTGTGCTCCGCAACGGGAGAGGCCACAACAGTGAGAGGCCCGCGTACCGCAAAAAAAACACAACTCATTATTATCTTTATCACCACCATCATCAGTAGAGCTTGTATAATTACTTTCTAATTGCTTTCATTACTTTCTATCTTGAATAATTAGATAGCATTGATCATATTGGTAAATGCAGAATAGGAAATATTTCCTGTTTTGGTTTGGGTGTGGAAGGGAATTTATAGTACTACTTGTGGCCTGTTGAATTTGAGGTACCTATATCATAACTAAGTTAAGGTTAGCTCAATAGATCCATAATAATAGTTTGAGAATTAGGCCTTCCTGCTGGTCTTAATGGAAATGTTTTCCAGACCAAGAGAAAGCAAACTGTCCGTTTCTTCAGAGTACATACCACTGGGGGCTTGGAGCTTCCCCTGGTTTTAGGTACTACTCCAATTGCACTAACCCCATCTTGTCTCTCCAAGAGTTTTCTCCAAGGATGAATTCCCTGCAGCTATCGCAAGGAGTTTTCATAATCTTGGAGGATGTTATCAAGTCACTGGTTTCTGAGATAAGGAAGCCTCCAAACAGGTTTTAAGTCAAATCTAAGTAAACCTGGTGTCTGTGTCCAAAGGTAGCCAGTATAGAATCAGGACCTAGTACCAAGCCCAAGGGACTTGTGTCTAAAATGAGTTTGAGGGGACTTCCCTGGTGGCTCAGTGATTAAGAATCTGCCTGCCAATGCAGGGGACACGGGTTCGAGCCCTGGTCCTGGAAGATTCCACGTGCCATGGAGCAACTAAGACCGTGTGCCACAACTACTGAGCCTGCATTCTAGAGCCCATGAGCCACAACTACTGAGCCCATGTGCCACAACTACTGAAGCCCACGTGCCTAGAGACCATGCTCCACAACAAAGAGAAGCCACCACAATGAGAAGCCCATGCACCTCAATGAAGAGTAGCCCCCGCTCACCACAACCAGAGGAAGCCCACAGGCAGCAACAAAGAAACAACACAGCCAAAAATTAATTAATTAATTAAAAAATAAAGTGAGTTTGAAATAATTATTTTACTTTATAGAAGTTTAAATATGTCCTCTGGACTGGGTATACCACATTACTTAACATCCCCTCACACCCGTCCTTCACCTCGCCAATTATGTCCTAATGCACCTGCCACATGACCCCTGCCCCCTCTGACTATAGCTTATTGGACCAGAAGTAAGTGCCTGAACCAAACTGGGCTATTAGATTCTCTCTCGGGAATCACTTAATTAAGGCAGTTCATTCTAAAAGGTCATAAAAACTCAAGGGTTGATGCTGCCCTTTTCAGGTGGTCCTTGTGAAGGATCAAATATAGGCAGATGAATGACAGAGACCCTGGACTTCTATCAGAGAAAAGCCAAACAGATCTACAGCACAAATGATAGACTGCCCAAGAACAAGAGAGATGAAGCAATAGTTGTCTGACATTTTTCCAATTCCTGAGAGCTTCCCAGCGACCCGAGGGCATCAGGGACAGGAAGTATTAATGTGTGGTTGCTCCTAGCCCTCCCCTTCATCTCCCCCATCTCTTCTGATGACAAACTGAAATTTTAATGGAGTATCCCAGTTCAGATGTACAAAAATGGAGTAGGCAGCCATTAAGGATCTGGTCTCAGACACGTCTCTGCACCACTGAGAACATGAACTTTCTGTAAACTGTACCTCGCCAAGGATACCAGCAGTTTTTAAAACAACCTCCGCTAGCTGCAACTTTGTGTCTCAAGAGCTCCCTTTGTAAATATGCAACCATGTCTGATCCAATTTATCCTTACTTAACAAGCACCCTTACTTCTTTCCAGCTCCAACTATAATTCTTGATAAACAACTCATGATAAACAAGTAAACTTGCTGTTTTTGCTTTTTATCAGCCTCCCCCATTTTGAAGTCTGGGGGAACACAATTCAAGTGCTTCTTGAATCTGTGTCTCCTGGGCTGCAGGCCTAACAAACCCCAAATAAACATCTTTTATTTCAATCAGTTCTCCATTTCTGACATTTTGTTTAACACTTCCAATCATCTTACCTCCTTCGTACTTCAAGGAAATTTATCTCTTTGCTAACTAGTTGTTTGTTTTCAATTGAAAGCATAGGAAAAATTCTGGCAAGGTAGAAGAAAAGTGAGAAGAATTCTCGCTTGAATCAGAAAGGAAAAAGTCAGAAAACATGGATCAATATGAAAAGAAAATTTCTGGCAGCACAGAATATCAGAAAGAGTTCTAGAAGTAGTTTGTTGAAGTGAAAGATTCTGGAGAGGTCTGGGAATCAAGGCACATAGAACAGCGATTTGTGAAAGCGTTGCTATACTTTACAGATTTGGTTATTTTAAATCATCTTCAAATGACCCAAGAAAACAGTATTCTTATTTAGTATATTTTGGATGCTAGCCTATACTGGCTCAGACACGTCTGGATACTGAGACACAGGACATGAGGCCCTGGATTTATATGGCGTGAGCCTATATTAAATTTTCCATTTTTTAAGCTAAATTGAGTGAAGTCCCATTTCTTGTTTCTGAATCCTTCTTTAGATATCTTCTTAAAAATTTTAAGATTGAATCCCAAACTTATCTCATTTACCGAACCATCTCTCCAGCCTTTGTTGTAATACAGGGCTAGGTGTCCTTGTTCTTATTTTACAGAGAAAAAACGGAGCTCTGAAGTTCTCTTTGGAATGGAGAAATACGGAATTTGACTATCTTTTCCATCAGCCTGATCTCCTTATAATTTAGATGGCGTTTTAATATTTGTAGAAAATAAAAATAAATGGATAAATGTTAAATAATAAAACAAGTATTAAAACTTCTGTCTCTGGCTTTTAATTCCCAGTCTTCTAGCAGACTGCCCCACCTCCCCGCCACTATTCAATGTCACCTAAATTTAATGATATCAAGTTCAGTGTCATTTAAGTCTTTCTTCATTCACTAGCTGGAGAAATTGTCTTTGGTAGGCAGGCTGGTCTCAGGCAAGGAACATTACTCTTTAATCTCCTAATTTTAATTGGTGTGTCATCACGCCGACTGGGGCTGCTAATAGCCTAGTTGTAGATTAAGACCAGCAGACCTGAACTGCAGTATGTCATTAGTTACAAATAAAAGGAGGAAAAACACTGAACAATGATAAAAGAGGCCATTCCTAATCAGAGAGAAGATGATTCTTCCTCATCTTCTCCAAGGTTCATGACACTATTTCAAAGTCCATTTGTAACAGGATTCAGATTAATGCTTTCTGCTTGGTCAGATAATTTCAGAACAGTTGGTAAATTGAAATGATTTGCTGTGTGTATACCAATGTTATTGGCTGGCCCAGGAAATGTTGATGAATCATGTGTTCACGAATGCATTGTTTCAACTGATAGAGCTGTTCCTTTCACTAGGAAATAAATATTTTAAATAAAAAGAATCTTTCACTATTTAAAAAAAGCACATTTTTCTTCAACAGAATTAACTATCATTATGACTTCTAGTGTCTTTTTACCCTCCAGTGAGTAGAGAATCTAATACATGCTAATCTTTCCCAGAGTTCATGCATATATCTGTCACCAGTGAAGAAAAGTTCCAAGTGAAAAAAGAAATGTACGTTTAGATAGATAATAGATACATAATACATAAACACATAGATAGATAGATAGATAGATTCTTCTGGGAAGTTAAATAAGAACCACTGCCAAGGTTAGGAAAGTAGACATAAAGAAAAGAAGGTCACATTACTCTGAAAACAAAACTAAGGAAATAAAATATAATAATATATTAATGCCTGTTAAGGGTTGAGTTGTGTCCCCTGAAAAGATATAATGAAGTTCTAACTCTCAGTACCTATAAACATGATCTTATTTGAACATAGAATCTTTGCAGATGGTCAAGCTATGATAAGGTCATTAGAGTGGGTCCTGATCCAAGATGACTGGTGTTCTTATAAAAGAGGGAAATTTGGACACAGAGATAGACACGCACAGTGGGAAGATGATGTAAAGACACATGGGAAGAAGACAGCCACGTGACTGGAGTGATGTATCTACAAGCTAAGGAACGCTGAAGATTGTCAGCAAATACCAAAAATTAGAAGAAGCAAGGGAAGATACTCCCCTAGAGCCTTCAGAGACAGCACAGCCATGCTGACACCTTGATCTTGGACTTTTGACCTCCAGAACTGTGAAAAACTAAATGTCTGAGTTTACCCAGTTTGTGGTACTTTGTTACAACAGCCCTAGCAAATTAATACAACACCTATCTTGATTCTGCACAAGCATACCTCATTTTATTGTGCTTCGCAAATATTGCTCTTTTTTACGAATTGAAGGTTTGTGGCAACCCTGAGTTTTCAGATGATGGTTAGGATTTTTTAGCTACAAGGTATTTTTCAATTAAAGTACATGCATCGTTTTTCAGACATAAGCTCTTGCACACTTAATAGACTACTTAATAACTTGTATATGCACTGGGAAACTGAAAAAAATTATGTGACTTGCTTTAATGCAATATTTGCTGTATTGCAATATTCACTTTATTGCCGTGGTCTGGAGCCAAATGGGCAATCTCTTGGAGGTATGCCTGTACTCACTTCCCCACTGCCATTATTCTAGCCTTCCTGTGTTCCCTCCTTTTCTGAAGTACTTGGTTGTACAGGTCATAGAGAAATAGCAGAAAGTAACTAATATTTCTGAGAACCTTCATAAACCATGTTATTTAATCCTTAAACAATCCTGAAGGCACATATTATCACTGGAGCTCTGAGATGTTGAGTATCCTGCTCAAGGAAACACAGCTAGAAAGAAATAGAGCTGGGATTTGAGCCAATGCCAAAGCATGCTACCATACTAAACATGCTACCATATCACACTGCAGCTACTAATTTTTTCAGGGTGAGTAAAACGAAACACAAAAATTTCTGGTCTCTGGCAAATAACTGCCTCATTTCAGAGCCAGTGTTGCTACAAGTTAGAATGGAAGGTTCTGGGGACTGGAGAGGAGGGTAGGTGTGGGGAATTTGTGAGGTGAGGGGATGGGATTGTTCCCAAGGTCCTGTTCCTCCTCGCTCTCTGGAGCCGGGGCACAGGGTCCCTGGGCATTCACCCACCTGGTCTGGGGAAAAGCACAGGGAGGGCAGACTTGCTCCTCTGCTACAAAAGTCATGATATGCTTCACTCTACTCCAGAGATCCAGCTTTGCAATGAAAAAAAAAAAAAAAAAAAAGGCTGTTTTTTGCAGAGATTGGCCTCTAAGCAGATGTCTGGGCCCATTTTTGGAGCTGGCATTAAAAATAGAGCAGGATGTCCAGAAACCATCCCCTGAGTGTGCAAAGTGGCTGAAGGCATCTGGGGAGGACAAAGGTAGTGTGGGGAGAACAGAGGCCAGGAAGCCTACTCCTTTCCTTTGTCAGATGAGAGAAGCTTTCTGCCCTTAAGGGGTGGGGAGCGGAGCAACCTGCGACTCCTCCTGTCACAGGAGGCTATTTGAAGCACTTCAATTGCACCGGGATCCACAAGAGAGTAAGGGTTCTGCTGGCCCCTCTCTCCCCTTTTCATAGCCACAGTGATTGAAAATAAGTATCAGCCTGGGAGCCTGCTGGGATAGTTTGCTGTTGTTTTGTTTTGTTTTGTGCCAATGATAATATTTTCAAGCCTGTGCCTCTGAGACACTCTACAAAAATAACTGACAACTAGCACAACAAAAACAACTAACCTTCCATACAAGTAAAATAATAGTAACTTCTTAAATAATAATAATAACCATCATATAGTTCATGATTATTACATGCCAGGCTCTGAAGTAAGTGTTTTGCAAGCATTAAGTCATTGAATCCTCTCAGCAATACAGGAAAGTAGTTGTTATTATCCCCAATTCATAGATGGAGAAACTGAGGCTCAAAGAGGACAAATTAACTTGCTCAAGGCCAAACAGCTAGAAAGTGACGAAGCCCAGGATACAATTCAAGGTTTACTTTGACCCTAAAGTTTGTGTTCCTTCCCCTAGGAATGAAGACTGGCCTTTGGATGGGGAGGTTCAACTGAAGGGGTCTAATTCACCCTGAATGAATCAAGGTCCCTATTCCAGCCAACATATTGTAGGCTCCTTGGCCTCCAGGCATGCATCAGAGCTCAGCAGGTAAGAAGGGAGGACCAGTAACCTGGATCATTAGCAGAAGAATCCTTATTTTTAGCATGGACTTAACAACTCCACAGCAGGGAGGCTCAGGGAGTAGCAATGTCTTCTTGAAACAAACAGGAGGCTCTTCATGTTGCTCCCCACAAAAGCCCCGCATCCAGCAGGGGCACACATGTGATTGCCTGGCCTGACCAAAAAAGGTGAGAGATTCCCCTCTCATCTTTCCCACTTGGGCCAAGGTAACAGATGATGAATGTAAGGCTCCCAGTCAGCAGGTCATGCATTTTCTGAAGGAGCATCACTACTGAAGACAAATGGTTCTCAGCCCTCTCTCCCAATCCAGACAAGAGCTATCGCACACCCCACTAGTGACAATGACTTCCAGAAAGTTATACAGAGATGGTGGATTCAGTTCATTATCTGACAGGCACACTCATTAGCAGCCAAGGCTAAATCCAAGGCATCCACAGGAAATGAGCTTGAAGAAGGAAACTGTTTCTTACTCACTTTATACTCTTAGCACAGTTCACTACACAAAGATACACCCAGAAAATATTTGTTGTAGAGCTGGATAAATGAATGGATGGTGAAGAGAAATTATTAAACTTTTGGTAAGAGAAAAATTACCAAACGTCATAGTTGGAGGGAAAGCATTGGAGGAAAGCAAGAAACTGGAGAGGGGGTGAACTGTCAAGAGGACAGGAAACAGGAGCACCATTCATTCATTCAACAAATATAGAATCAACTATACTGCAGTTAAAACTTTTTTACTGGGCTCCTACCATATGCCAGGCACTGTCTAGGCATTGAGGGCACAGCGTCAAAAATCTCTGCCCTCATGGAGCCTATATTCCAGTGGGTGAAAGATAGTGAATAATATAAAAAAATAGTAAATATAGTACATTGCTATGGAAGCAAAGACAAGCAAGGAAGATCAGAAACGTTGTAATGTTATAAAGTATGGTAACAAAAGGCTTTACTGAAATGATATTTGAGCACAGTCTGGAAAAGGTGAGGGAGCAAGTCATGCGATATTGGAGGAAGATAACTAATGTCAAGGAGAACTGCTGTGAAAACACCTGGAGCACGGAGGAACAAAGAGGGGGCAAGTATATTTGAAAGAGTGACAGAGGGAGAAAGATTCGGGAAATGAGATTGGAAAGGTTAAGATGAAGGGGCAGATCATAAGGCTTCGGCAATTCTACTGAGTAAAGAGGAAAACCAAGGGAAGGTTTTGAGCAGAAGATTGGTTTGGTCTGATTTCCACACCCTTACTTCTTTGTCCAGACATGAGGTAGGAGAAAAGGATGGGATCTAGAGGCCACCTAGAAGACTATAACTTATTGTTGAAAGGTGAAAGATGATGTTGGTTTGGTGATGGCAGCACACATAGTAATAATTGTCATATTCTTGGTGCATTTTCCACAAAAAGCCTCCAGAATTTCCCAACCAGCTGGATATGGCTATGAAAACATAAAAGGAGTCACAGAGGATTCTTTATATTATTGGCCTAAGCAATTAGAGTTATCATAAACTCAGATGGGAAGACTGGCAATGGATCGATTGTGGAGGGAAGAGGAGGAGTCAGGTATAGAGAGGTAATGTTTTAGGTGTCTTTTCAATGGTGATGCAAAGTGGTGGAGTTGTATGCATGAATATGGAACACAAGGAAGAAGTCTGGGTTAGAGATAGAAACTTAGGAGTCACCATCTATATGTGCTATTTAAAGTCTTGAGACGGGATAAGATCATCAAGGAAGTGGGTGTAGATGGAGAAGAGAAGAGGACGAAGAACTGAGTCCTGGCATGCGCCAACATTTGGAAACCAAGAAGAAAAGATTTTGTTGAAGAGAGCCCAGTGAGGGCCTCCCAAGTTGGGATGGTGCCCAGAAACTAAGAGAAGCAAGAGTTTCCAGGAGGAAGAGGTGAGCAGGAGTGATAAACGTTGCTGATAGGTCAAATAAAACAAGAACTGACAATCAACAGTCAGAACCAGCAGCTGCAAGGTGACCTCGACGTGAGCTAATTGGATGAAGTGGTTGGAGCTGAAGTCCGGCTGGTGGAGCCTTCAGAGAGAATGGGAAGAGAAATGAAGAAGACAGTGAGAATAAACCAATACTGTAAAGGAAGGAGAATGAGAAAAGAAGAAAGGAGGAAGAGAATGAGTGGCATATCAAGGAGTAGGGGACATAGGAGAAGCCCACCTTGGTACAAGCAATAAGGTGGTTCACTATCTACAGAGAATTTTAAAACAATTTTTTAAACTGACTAAAAGTCAGTCTGCTTTGTATTATTACCATGGGACAGGTGCTCTAAACAATATCAGCGTAAAATACTCCTACTCATTAAAGCAGGCTTCTCTCTCTTGCCACCTTCACCCTTTGGGTTAACCACTACAAGGAAGAAGGGAAGGAAAAGAGTGCTTTTGAAAAAACCTGATTTTGACTACCACATAAAATCCCTCTCTATAAATTGTGGTTGGTGGGTTAAATGTAACATAACAACAGTCGTTAGCCCCTTCCTGGCAACAGGTACAATGACACATTGGATCATTTCCCAACCTCTTGATTCGGGGTCTTGAATCATTCCCTTTTGTCTCATGAGGGCTATAAATTCCCCAGACATGACTCTAACAGAGTAGAACAGACCTTCAGCAGCGTCTTTTCTATATTGTGTTGAGGAAGGCATCATCGGGCAGGTGCCGTCAGTGGATCTTTACATGTCACCATAAGTAAATGAGATAGCCCTCAAGCCTCATCCCGGGTGTATCAATCTATTAGTCAATTAATGAGCCAACAATTATTGATGGAATGCCTACCACATAGACAGCTCTGTGCTAGATGCTACAGAGAATACTAAAAAAAAATCAGAATTTTCTTTCTAAAACATATATCTGATTATTTTCCTGTTATGGTAGACATGACTAGGTGTCCACAAAAGTCACCCTAATAATAGAATTGCAGCCAGATCTTGGCTATTCAGCCCAACTGCAGTTAGCTGTGGCCACAAGACTACGTCATTGTCAAAGGAAAGTGAGTAGCACTGACATGTGCCACTTCTATGCCTGGGACTTCAGTCAACAGGCATACTTTCTCTACATTCTCTTTCCTCTTCCCTGGAACCCGGAAGGCAACAGTGATGCAGCTTTGGGGATGCAAAAGACAATGCTCAGGGGATGAAAAAGAAATGACTTAGCAAGAGCTGAGATGATCACATAGAACAAGCTGCCCTCCTAGATGTGAAAAACGAGAAGAAATAAACTCTTGTAAACTTTAAGTCACTACTCTCAGGGCCTATTTGGGATGGAACTTTGCATCTGCCCTGACTAATATGCTTGCCCATCCCCAAAACTGTCCACAGCTCTTCAATGCCTAGAACACAGAGTGCTGGTTACTCAATACAGCACACAGGGCCCTTCACTGTGCAGCCCCACCTTACATCATCCTGCATTCCCAGCCTCATTGTGAGTGACATTGAATGAGTTAATGCTCTCGGAGACCCAGCACAGAGCTGGTACATTAAAAAAAAACGTTTAATTGATACTAATCTGAAGAAGCTAAGACCCTAAAAAACGAAAGAATGATGTCTTTTTTTTTTTTTTTGACTCCTTCAGTGAGTAAAAGAGAACACAATTTCAAGATTGCATCCCTTGTCCTTAATGGAAGGGAAGAAAAAAATAATTCTGAACTGTGTAGTGTAGGGGCGACCAAGTTTGCAGGCATTTTGAACACATGGATTTTTAAAATGTGACCAACACATTTCTCCCTTTTTCCTCAAGAGAAATTCATTCCTGAACTATTCATTCATTCTAGGAGCAGCCACAGTTGCAGCAATTTTTTCAGTTCTGATTATGAACTAAAGATGTACATGGACCCATAATTAAGAATATATTTCTATCTCTTTAACAACTAGAAAGTCTGCAGCTACATGAAGTTAGGGAAAATTCATAACATCTTAGAGTCATGTTTCATAGTTTCTGAAATTCTTCCACATCCATAGATTCATTTGCTTTTGTACATGTCTTCCTACCCCCCCCCACCCACTAGAGTTTTTGCTCCATGTGAGGAGGAACATGGTAGTGTTTATTTCTGTGTCTCTATTTTTATATCAATTTATCGTTAAGTCCTAAGCAAATCTTCTATACATTTAATTGAACTTGATCCTTATAGCAACTTGGGAAAGGCGAGCAAATGGTAGCATGACTATCAGACTGGTGAGGAAACTAAGGCTCAAAGAAGTAAAAGGACCTTCTCATATAAGGTCACTTCTTAGACACATCTTATACAAGTTGCAGTTTGCTTATTCCTCCCTTGTCATTGAACTTCTTTCAGGAGAAAACTTTAAGCCAAATCAGAATCTTAACACATCATTTCCATTTATATCTCATTTATCTAAGTCCTTGCTGGATTTCTTTAAGCATCAAAGTATTACAATGACTAGAGAGGAGAAGTACTTTTAATGATAACCTTATAAAATATCACAGGTACTTGATTTTTACAAATGCAAGCAATAACCAGCACACAGAGTGAAGGGTACATTGTCCCTCCATTTTTCATCCAGGACCCCCAGAGTAGCACTTTGAGCTTTCAGTTCTTCCTTTAGTAAATTAGACCTCAGTCCTTGGTTTTCTCAGCCTCAGCAAAAATGCCCATGTCCTTGCATGACATAAAAATGAGCAAATGCCTGACATCAAGGGACCACAATGATTTGTTGACTGAAGCAAGTGGGGAATCCTCGGAAATCAGCTTTGTGTGAAACCCCCATGATCTCTGTGTTATTCAAAAAGGCTAATCTAATGATAAAAGAAAATTATGGTATTTGAGACCAAAAAAAAAAAAATAGAAATGTATTGCTTGCTCAAGTCTATCTGGATGGTCCCAATCAGCCTTCCCCCAACCCAAGCTCCTTCCCTCTCATGGCGGCACTCTCCTCTCAGACCTCCGTGGCCTCTTGATTCAAACAGCAGAGAGGGAGGAGGATTGGGAGACCCTGGCCTGGAAGCAGCACACATCACCTCCACTCATTTTCCAAAAGCCAAAACTCAGTGACTCAGCCATAACCACTTGCCAGGGAGCCTGGGAAATTCTATGTGTCCCAGGGGAAGAGGAAGCAGACTTGGCCGATACTTTAACTACATGGGAGGAGGGGGGAGAGGGAAATCTCTCAGCCTAACTGTCATTGAATTCTTACCAAATTGGCAGCATAGATATTGTAGTTTGATTTCATTAGATTCGAAGAAAGAGATGGGACATTTCTCACACACTAGGATTTTTGGAATATGACTCATATTTGCTACATGCTACTGCCTTTATTTTGTGATATAGTAACCCTGGATAACACCTGTTAGCTCCTTGCTGTGAGGGTTGAAGAATTCAGTTCATCTACACTGCCTTCCACCTTCCCTCCCTGCCCTGCTCTTCAAATTTTGTTGGTTATGTTGTTATATTTGTTTCTTTTATGACTTGAAATATGACAAATAAACTCTGTTTTCTGGATTTTCAAATTTAACCAGTATCTGTTGACTGCTTGCTATGAAATATGAGAAAATCACTTTCTTTGCTTCTTTTTTTTAACCTCTCTTTTCTTCTCTATTTCTCTTCTTTAATTGTTGTTATTTTAAATTGTCTACGTTTATGACCTTTACATTCTGTTCTATAATTCTAATATCAAGTGTACCAGCTTTTACCTATACATTAATGCACAAACTAAAAATTACAAAACAACATTTTCACTACTATGCTTATGTATTATTTAACGTAGAACCATATAGTGTGGTTCCAAGCACAGAGAAGGAAATGTACCCCTATGCTACCGAAGCATTGTTGGTAAAGGGAAAATCTTTTTAATATCTTACTTTAAAGCGATGTTTCTCAAACCTGAATTTGTACCAAATCACCCAGAATTTTGTGAAAACGCAGTTGGTCTCAGGTGACGCCCAAGACTGTGCATTTTTAACAAGCTCCCAGGTGATGCCAACAGTGCTGGTCCAGGGATCACTCTCAGATATCAAGACCCTCTTTTAATACCTTTTCAACTTTCATCATTTCTTCTGGGTCATAGTGAAGCCCTAGTGTTTTGAAATCTATTATTGTCTTCCTTTCTTGAATTCCTATTTCCACCCCTCTAATTCCATATCATCTCTGTTTTCCATTTTCAAGTCCCTACAAAAGAATGTTAATCACTTATCCGGGGCCCATTTTTAAGTCAACAGTATGTTTTGAGGTTTTTAGGTGAACGCATTTTGACTCAGTTTAGTACTCTGTGATCAATTCACACCCATCGCTGAATCCATTCACTCCTATTTCCCTGCTTAGAACTTCAGAATTAAAAGATTCCAACCGAGTTCCAATGAAACCAGTTCCAAACAAGTGACCAGAAGCTTTTTGAAACACGTTCATCAACCAAGTCAACCACCTCCAAATCACCATCTCTATCAAAATATACCAATTTGAGGTTTTATTTCAAACTATTTCCTCCTTGAAATTTGGTAATTAGACTTGGCCCCTTGAAAGCATAATCCACATCCTTTCCAAGAATATATCTTAGTTTCTTACCCAGAAAAATCATTTTAAAGTTTTCTTCATCCCTGTGACACTAACAAATGGCACAGGGGAGAAATCATCAACTAGTCATTTTAAAAAGTCCCTCTGAAAAGGTCTATAATTCATTCTCATGTCACAAACTACAACATTTCGAGAAAAGTGATAAATAAATCTATTCTAATGAGAAATACTGTTACGAGAAAGAAGAAAAGCATGCAGTAAATACATTTTTAAATAATCCTAAAATAATGCTGAAGTATACTTTGGATTCCACATCTTGAGATATGATTAGTCATTTTTTTCTTTATCCCACAAACCCTGCTTACACAAAAGCAATTATGAGAAAATGTGTAATAAAACAGCAGGTGATAACAAATGGAATTCAGAAAACTGTCTAAGGGGAGAAAAAAAGAGATTCATTCGTTGCTAAGCATCCCTAAACACTACACTTTAGGAAGAGTAGTGAATGTTAGTTTCAAATATTCAGAAACTCAGGGTATGTTGAATACAGATCACCCCCTCCCCTCCGTTCTCAGCTTGGGAAAACTGAGTCAGTAATCCTCAATGGCCCCAAACTTCTGCAGGATTTAACCTCAGAAGGGCACTCAGAGTACAATTTGATTTAGAAGGGTAATTAGGAACTCTTCTCTTACTTAGCTGAGTCACCTGGTGTCTTATTGCACACTTCCACTCAAATTAAATGCATTAATTTTTAAAAATTGAGTCAGGGAGAGTCCCATCTGCAGCGTAATCAAGGTAAATTATATTATTATATTATCAAGTGTCAGAAGGTCCAAGACACAAAATAAAATAAAATAAATATGTATAAAAGACTAACAGAGCCCTAGGCAAAGAGCTAGGAAACTGTTCATCATATTATTTGAAGCTATTCCCAGCACTAGACTATAAAGGCTGAGGCAAAGGCTGCAAATACTATTTTTTCTAGTAGATCATTTTCTCCAGTGAGAAAGAAAACATACTAAAAATAAAATTGCTGGTTGGCTATTTGCTGAGATCCTGAAATAAGTACTTAACTCTTTAAACTATAATTTAAGTCTCGTGGGGATCATTTGTAAGACTCTACATTGTCACCAGGTGGCTTTTGGCTTCAGGAAACTTCACATTCTTGGGTCTGCTCCCCTAATGGGGTAAAGCGCTCCACTAGCCTTGCTCCCTAAATTCTGTTTATATCAATAAAGATATCTTGTAAGACAGGAATAAAGACACAGACCTACTAGAGAACGGACTTGAGGATATGGGGAGGGGGAAGGGGGAGCTGTGACAAAGCGAGAGAGAGGCACGGACATATATACACTACCAAACGTAAGGTAGATAGCTAGTGGGAAGCTGCCGCATAGCACAGGGAGATCAGCTCGGTGCTTTGTGACCACCTGGAGGGGTGGGATAGGGAGGGTGGGAGGGAGGGAGATGCAAGAGGGAAGAGATATGGGAACATATGTATATGTATAACTGATTCACTTTGTTATAAAGCAGAAACTAACACACCATTGTGAAGCAATTATACCCCAATAAAGATGTTAAAAAATAAAAATAAAAATAGAGACATCTTCCAAAATTAGAGCTCACTAGGGTCCAGGGCTCACTCTTAATTTTAGGAAAGTTTCATGACGATCCCTTGCCTAGGGGGTTTCCTGGAGTTTGCATGCATTCTGTTCAGAAATGGGGGAACTTACGACTTTATGGAACTCCCAGGAACCATGGGCCCCTTCCATCTAAGGGAACGTAATGGATATTATGCAAAGTTGTCAACAACCTGAAAAATGCTGGGCCTAGGGCAAGGAAGTTGATAAGAACAGGAAAGGACTCAGGCAGAAAACAGAAACTTCAAGCCAGAATACAACAGGATGAAAGTCCAAAGGGAAATGCAAGGAAGCATTCCTTCCACCAAGTACAAAAAAGTTGTCCAAGGCACAAGGAGTGACGATGGCTGAACACATTCAAGAGGTATCTTCGGGGCATGAGGACCCTGGAAAAATATATCAACCTTTGCTGCTTCTATTGCTTCAAAATGGCTTTTGCTCCCTCTTTTGGTTCAGTGACTTATGAGATCCCAAAAAAGCAAGTATCTCTAACTTTTATAAAATTAAGAATTCCTTGGTACATCTGTGGGCCCACAGTGATTCAGGCCAGGAGTTAGCAAACAATATCACGTAGGCTAAATCCAGCCTACTGCCTGTTTCTGTAAATAAAATTGTACTGGAACACAGCCATGCCCATTCATTTGACTCTTACCTATGGCTACTTTTATGCTACAGCAGCAGAGTTGAATCGCTGCAACAGAGACCATGTGGCCCACAATATTTAAAGTACTCCATGGCTCCTTACAGAAAGTGTTCTGCTGACCCCAATATAGATAGCAGACCCCTCAGCCCCCAAAGCACGTAACTGACTTTTGGATAGGGCAGTGTGACTCTGGATTTGGCCCATCATTTCTAGTCCAAAGAGGTTTTAAGACATAGTTGCTGATAACAGTTTATCTGCTATGCATAGTGAGCACGGTTGCATAAATCTTAAAAGCACGGGCCCTGGAGTTGACTAGCCATGTTCTAATCCTAACTCTGCCACTTACTAGCTGTGTGGCTTTGGGAAAGTTGTCTACCTTTTCCATGCTTCTGTTTGCTCATCTGTGGTAGACAGCCACTACTCTCACCTTCTGGTATTCATACCCTTCTGTAATCCCTTCCTGTCAAGTATGGGCCAGACCTAGTGACTCGCATCTAATCAACAGAACATGCAAAGTGATGGGACATCACCTCTGAAATTGGATTATAAAGATAGACTTCTGTCTTGCTCTCCCCTCTATTCTCTCTTGCTTGCTCGGATGAAAGCCAGCTGCCATGTGGAGAGATGCCACATGAGAGCTGCACATGGCAAGGAACTGAGGGATGCCTCTAGCCAACACCCAACAAGGACCTGGGACCCTCAGTACAATAAGGTAAATCTTCCCAACAACCATTTGAGTGAGCTTGATCTCAGAGAGACAGCAGTGAGCAGTCCTGAAGAGAGATCTTAGTTCCCAGGAACTGAATCTGTGTAGCCTGGGTGAAAACCAGGAATCCTAGCCACTAGACCACCAGCGGCTAGAGGCTAGAAGCAAAGTGGCCCTGGCTCTTGCCCCTGTTTGAAAGCAAGAATGTTTAAAGAAGTCAAAAACTGTAAAAACAGGTACAAAGTTTATTATAAGAGACAGCACAACAAGTGGGAGCACACAGAGAAACAGCTTGTTTATTTAAGACTGAAACAAGGCAGAAATACAATGAGGAAAGAAAGGGTGTGGGCGTCCTTTCAAATGAGAAGTGCAGTAAAGAGGTAATTTAAATCACTTATATAAGACAGTCCTTCCGCTTGTTGGTTTACCTTTGGCCAGTTATCTTGTTTCTTTTTCCACATCTGACCTGTCCTAGGACCCTCCCCAGCATTCATGCGCAACATTTTGCTAAGATGGATTCCACCACAGAAACCTATGGGGGTCTTGGCATCACCTATTATGGGGTAGCGCCCCCTTCTTTTTGACCTCCAAGGAGCCTTCCCATACATGTGCAGACAGGGAAGTTTTCCTTGACTCAGAAGTGGTCATCTTATCTCTTTACTCCAGCAGAGCTCAGCTTCTGCCACTAGCTTTGTCCTTGGAGTGTCTGGGGGAAAGCAAAGCTTCAATTGTACTCCACTTCATAAACACTAGCATCCAGCCCAGGGGCCCATCTGTCTCCTGCCTCAAGCTTGGACTCAGTCAGGCCCTGTGATGACCACAGTTACAGCTGACACCTTGAATGCAGCTTTGTGAGAGACAGTGAGTCAGAGGGTCCCCAGCCACGATGTGACTGGATTCCTGGACCACAAAAACTGTGAGATATTTAATGTTTTGTTGTAGTAAGCAGCTATATTTCACGATAATTTGTTACACAGAAATAGCTGACAACTACTGTTAAAAAGTGCACACATATAAAGTGTACACAATTGTGCCTGCCAAATGTCCTACAACTGTTACCTATTATTAGGTGAAAGCCTTGTTTTCTTACTTCATTTCTACTTTCATTGCTTCAATTAAAGTACCATGAGCTACATGTATCAATTTGGCAACTCACTTCACCTCACTGAAATCCGTATCCTCCCCTATAAATGTGGAAAAGAAAATAGTACCAAACTCATAGGATTTTCATATGTATTACATGATGCATTAGTTTGCTAGGGCTGTCATTAACTATATACCACAGGTTGAGTGGCTTATTAGACAACATAAATATATTTTCTCACAGTTTTGGAGGATAGAGGTCCAAGATTAAGGTGTCAGCAGGTTTGGTCTCTTCCTGAGGCCTCTCTTCTTGGCTTTCGGGTGGTCGCCTTCTCACTGTGTCCTCACATGGTCATTTCTGTATGGGTACATGTGTCTAGCATCTCTCCTCTCACTCTTTCTCTCTATCCTAATCTCTTGTTATAAGGACACTAGTCATATTGGATTAAGATTCACCCCATATACCCATTTTAACTAATTACCTTTTTAAAGGCCTTCCCTCAAAATATATAGTCACATTCTGAGGTACTGGAGGTTAGGGCTTTAACATATGAATTTGGGGTAGGGGGACACAAATTGGCCCATAACAAATGGATAATCCAAAGAAATAACTTGGAAAAGTAGGAAGCCCATAAAAGGCACAAAATCCAAGTTAGCTCTTATTAGTGTTCTTTTCAGCATATGCTGAATTTTAAGCTATGAAGGGGGCTTCCCTGGTGGCGCAGTGGTTGAGAGTCCGCCTGCCGATGCAGGGGACACAGGTTCGTGCCCTGGTACGGGAAGATCCCACATGCCGCGGAGCAGCTGGGCCCGTGAGCCATGGCCGCTGAGCCTGCACGTCCGGAGCCTGTGCTCCGCAATGGGAGAGGCCACAGCAGTGAGAGGCCCGCGTACAGCAAAAAAAAAAAAAAGCTATGAAGGGCTGTAGAGGCCTAAAATTCAAAACCCCTTACTTCAGAGATGAAGAACCACCTATAGAATTCCGTGTTAATCATAGCAGGGAAAGAGAAATGCAGAGCATTTTTCAAACTTCCCTAGAAATGTGCTCAATATTTTCTCTGTCTCAGCTCTCTTCTTTTGCTCATGTTAATCCTTTCAACCTTGAGCATGGTCATTGCCAGATCATGACCCTGCCAGCCTTCAGATTTTAGTTCTAGAGCCCCCTGCCCAGAGCAGGAAAGAAGAGGGGGTAGAAATCAGGAATGCTGTACTGTTCGTTAACTATTTCTGACTGTCTTCCCAGCCCCTTGTGATTGGTGGGGTCACATGACTAGTTCTGGCCAATGAGTTGTAAGGAAAAGCATATGTCATTTCTGAGCCAATGTGAGATTCTCCTGCATTCTGTTTAACTGTGCCAGTTTCTGACAACATTTAAGATAGTAATCTCTTAAGAGACCAAGATGGGCAGATCTCCCACTTTCCCTCCCATCCAGAAACCCACAATAGACATCTGTCCTGAATGAGAATAAGCCTTTATATTTTAACACCGAGTTTTGGAGATGTTACCACAGCAAACGTGGTCTATCCCACCAATAAAAAGAGCGATTTTTTCTGGACTACTCAAGTATTGTTCAACGTGTTTCTTTGTTTACTTTTGCAAAAAAAAATTTTAAACCTAATTTAACAGAGAAAAAAACAGTTGACAACAGTACTGTAAGCCTGAACTTAATTTGTACAATTGTTAATATTAGCACCTGGGGCTTCCCTGGTGGCGCAGTGGTTGAGAATCTGCCTGCCAATGCAGGGGACATGGGTTCGAGCCCTGGTCTGGGAAGATCCCACATGCCGCGGAGCGACTGGGCCCGTGAGCCACAACTACTGAGCCTGCGCGTCTGGAGCCTGTGCCCCGCAACAAGAGAGGCCGCGACAGTGAGAGGCCCGCGAACCGCAACTAGAGAAAGCCCTCGCACAGAAACGAAGACCCAACACAGCCAAAAATAAATAAATAAATAAATAACTTATTAAAAAAATATATATATATTAGCACCTGTTCCTTTTTTTTTTTTTTTTTTTTTTTTCAGCACGCGGGCCTCTCACTGCTGTGGCCTTTCCCATTGCAGAGCACAGGCTCAATGGCCGTGGCTCACTGGCCTAGCCGCTCCGCAGCATGTGGGATCTTCCCGGACCGGGGCACAAACCCGTGTCCCCTGCATCGGCAGGCAGACTCCCAACGACTGCGCCACCAGGGAAGCCCTGTTCATTTTTAATAATTACAACAATGCTACTTTCATCTATAAGAGGGTTTTATTCTCTTATTAACACTCCTTTCTAATTCTGAAAGTAAAATATGTTTATTGAAGAAAATATGAAAATATAAAAAGCATAATTATATAAAGCTAAGTCATTCATAATGATATAAAACTAATAGATAACCATTATTAGTTTTGCACATATATCTTTCCTGTCCTTAAAGTAGGGACAACATTTTCTGTTTAGCTTTCTGACCTTCTACTTTACCTAACAATGTGCTGTCAGCACTTCTCCTTACCATTAAATATTCTCCATCATTTTTATGGCTGAATAGTATTCCATCACATGGCTGCATAAAGATTTGTTTGATTGACCCCTTATTGATAAATTGCTTCAAGTCATTTTCTACAAAATCAACATTTTCCTACATCTATAAAAATTTTCTAAGACCAGTTTCTAGAAATTAAACTGCTGCACCAAATACTATGTAAAATTTGAAACCTTTTGATCTATTTTTGCCAAACTGCACTTTAGCAATGTAAGTACATTTCACAATCCATCCAGCAATATATGAGAGTATCTATTTCTTACATGCTCACCAAACTAGAAATTCACCATCACTGTCTCAAACATGAAAATCAGTTTCAAATTTCTTTCATTAAGTGCTAAATGCCTTTCTTACCCCACCATCAAAAATATATTTACCTATATTTTCTTCTAGATCTTTTATTGTTTCATTTGTTAACATTTCTTTAGATAAGCCAACTGGGTTTTGGTTTGGTTTTGGTGTGGCTTTTTTGTTTGTTTTTAGTGTAGAATGTGAAAGATAGATTTAACTTACTTGTTCTAACAGATAGCCATTTTTTTCCATGACATCTATGAAATAAACTATCCATACTCTCTATATATTTAGATCTGTTTCTTGGCTTGTATGAGTTATATAGTATTTTAATTACAGAGACTTTTGTAATATTTTCTTAACATCTAAAAATGCATACATACACATGCATACACCCTAAGTACAGTCATTATTTTTCTTTCTCAAATTCATCTTTCAGTTCTTCAGAGTACTTTGATTTTTATTCTCCTCTTTCGATCCTCACATGAGGTGGGAAAACAAAGACATAGGGCTTTTATGATAGGGGCAACCCCTGAGCTGGTGCAAGAAGAACTATCAGTGCACGAAGCTTCAGACAAGGTCTGCAGGGCAGCTGACGGCATGATCAGGGCTATCATATAGAGCTTCTTCTTCCCAAATGATGTTTCATTCTTTCAGTCTGAAAGATATTTGTTTAGTTCCCTAATATTAGCCTGTACAGTGGACAGCATGCTGTCCCTTTCATTCCCATGACAGAGTAGGAGAAACAGAAAAATAAAGAGGCAATTGCTACCTACTGTGTTCAACTGCTACAATAGAGGTGAGCACATGACTTCCTGAGAGCAGGTACTTTTAACAAGCAAAAAGACTGACTCGACTAATCACAAATAGCCAGGCCACACTTTGGGAAGCCACAAACAAATGTAATGAAAGTCTCTGTCCCTTCCACAGGAGAGTCAGGATTTTTCATCCACCAAGTCCCACAACAGGGCAGCAGGTCTAGACTCTAGGTGATGCCAATAACATACTATAATTATTTGTTTTCACCACTGATTTTATTAGGCATGCACCACTACCAAATATAAATACTAAATAATTTACTTAAAGCACTTTTTTTCCACTGGAAATACCATGCATGACTAATTTTGTCCTTGAGAGTGAGATGCAAGCTAAATTGTTTCTATCTAATTGGCAGTTCCTTTCAACAGCTTATTTTCATTAGTAAGCACTTGTCATTGCTTTTCTTGATGCAAAGTAAACATCATAATGATTCCAAATGTTTTTAGGAATGAGATGAGATTTGCTGCCTCTGACTCCATAGAAAGGCAATTTCATAGAGGGCCCCTTGAGGAATATGAACTAGGACCTTGCTATTCATAAAATGGTCAGCTTCCCTCAAGAACTTGTTAGAAATACAGAAACTCAGACCCCATACCGGACCTATTGTATCAGAATCTTTAACAAAAACCCCAGTGATTGTGTACACATTGAATATGAGAAGTTCTGACCTAGAAGACATAGGAAAAACTCACGGCCCCAGATATCTTCCCCCCCCCTCATTATTCCATCACAATAGATTGCTGGCTTAGCCACTGGATTATAGTATTCAACACAGAGAAAGGATTTGACCAAAAAATGAAGATACCCACTCTCAGTTTTGCCTGAACGTATACTGCTCTGAGAAGCTGTCCTTGAAGTTCCACCAGTCCACTGTTGTTAGCGTGTCTCCCTAGGAAAGGGACCAACTCAGGTCTAATGTTTTTTAATGTAGAAAATTTAAATACCCAACATTAGGTATTTGATAAAAATTTTTTGGATTCTCCCACATAATGGAATACTCTCCAGCTATGAAAAAATATTATAGTAGATGATATAAAATAAATGGTCATCACACTGTAGTAAGATACTTTATTAGAGACACTCTTGCTTCCTCTCATGTTTGTAGAATTCTAAAATTTCAGGGTTGAAAGAGACCTCATAGGTCTTCTGGGCCTTCCACTAACTACTCATCCAGTCTTTGCTTGAGCACCTTTGATGATGGTGAGCTCACTACCTAAGCAAGGTGGCCCATTCATATTATGAAAGTGCGAATGGTCAGAGAGCACCTTCTTCCTTTTGCTTAATAAGCATGTCTCCCTATAGCTCCTTTCCTGTGAGTTGGTGTTCTAGTCTTTGGAATCCATGAGTAACTTCACCTCCTACTTCCACAAAGTAGTCCTTCAAATATCTGAAGCCACTCACTATGTCTTGTCTTCTGCAGACTCAGCATCCACATATGTTATAAGTTGTAAGGGGAAACTTGACTACAATTAGAATCAACAATAATTTCTTATGGTTTGGAATTCTCTGATCTGGCTACTTTCCCCTGAGTACACCTCAGTTTATATCCAACAGCATCCATGTGTTAATACTTTCATTCACTTATTCTGCCAATATTTATTGGGTGACTGCATGCTTATCGGCAGCTAGGCACTGTTCTAGGCACTAGAGATACAGTAGTGAATATAATCAACAAAATTGTAGCCCTCATGGAGCTTACATTCTAGCTGTGGAAGTTAACAACCAAATAATATAACAATAACAATAATAGTAAAATGTTAGACTAGAGAATAATAATATATGTTAAACTAAGCAATGATAATTGCTATGGAAAAAACTAAAGCTGTGTAGGAGGGGTAGAGAATTGCTATTTTATACAGGGTAGCCAGAAAAGCCAATATTTGAGCTGAGACCAGAAGGAAGTGAGAAAGTAAACCACATGGTTATAGTAAAGAGCATTCCCAGAGAGAGGAAAGAGCAAGTACAAACCTCTGAGGAGGGAGAACACTTGGTGTGGTCATGGAACAGCAAAACAGCCGGTATGGCTGGAATTGAGTGACCACAGAGGTGTGGAGTCAGGGGCTGATTGCAGAGACCTATAAATATTGAAAAGACTTTGGCTTTTTTCCTTTGCAATAGAAAGCCAGTGGTAGGTTATAAGCAAATGAAGGACATAATCTGATTTAGTATTAGATAGACCCCTCTGACTGCTGTGTAGAGAATAACTGGGCAAGTTGAGGAGGCCAGTCAGGGAGCAAAGAGCATAGAAGAAAGCAGGGAGACCCTAAGAGGATATGGCAATACCCCAGAAGAAAGATAATGGATCAGATGAGAGTGGTAATGGTGAGGCTTTGAGCAAAAGTCATTCAGCAAATAATCTTGTTTTTTTTTTTTTTTGCGGTACGCGGGCCTCTCACTGTTGTGGCCTCTCCCTTTGCGGAGCACAGGCTCTGGACGCGAAGGCTCAGCAGCCATGGCTCACGGGCCCAGCCGCTCCGCGGCATGTGGGATCTTCCTGGACTGGGGTACGAACCTGTGTCCCCTGCATCGGCAGGCGGACTCTCAACCACTGTGCCACCAGGGAAGCCCCCAGCAAATAATCTTTTAAGGTGGTGGGAAGGGGAGTACATGAATAAACCTTTTGTCAGCCATTGAAGTTATCATCTTAAAATAGATTGTTATAACCATAAGAAGTTTTATGTAAAGTCCATGGTAACCACAAATAAAATACCTATAGAAGACAAGAAAGAAAATAAGAAAGGAATCAGAGAAGCATGTCACTATAAAAAAAAAATCAACAAAACACAAATAAGACATAAGAAGAGGAAAAGAGTAACAAAAAAGCTATAAGAAACCAGAAAATAATTAACAAAATGAAAATAGTAAGTATTTCCCTATCAGTAATTACTTTAAAAGTAAATGGATTAATCTCTCCTATCAAAATAAGTAGAATGGATGAATGGATTTTTTAAAAACCTAGTTATAAGAATTTAGATCCAAAATTCTCAACAAAAAACTGGCAAACTAAATTCAACAACACATTAAAAGGGTTATACATCATGACCAAGTGGGATTTATCCCTGAGATGCAAAGATGTTTCATATGAAAATCAATGTGATACACCTCATTAACAGAATAAAGGATAAAAATTATGTGATCATCTCAATAAATGCAAAAAAAGCAATTGAGAAAATTCAACACACTTTCATAATTAAAAAAAAAAACCTCAACAAATTGGGTAAAAAGGAATGTACCTCAACATAATAAAGGTCATATATGAGACTCCCACAGCTAATATCAATTCTCAATGGTGAAAAGTTGAAGGATTTTCCCCTAAGATCAGGAACAGGGCAGGGATGCTCACTCTCATAACTTGTATTCAATATAGTACTGGAAATCATAGATAAAGAAATAGACGGCTTCCCTGGTGGTTCAGTGGTTGAGAGTCTGCCTGCCGATGCAGGGGATACGGGTTCGTGCCCCGGTCCGGGAGGATACAGCGTGCCGTGGAGCAGCTGGGCCCGTGGGCCGTGGCCGCTGGGAGAGGCCGCAGCAGTGAGAGGCCTGTGTACCGCAAAAAAAAAAAAAAAAAAAAGGAAAAAAAAAGAAATAGAACAAGAAAAGGAAATGAAAGTCATCCTAATCAGAAAGGAAGAAGTAAAATTGTCCGTATTCATAGATGCCATGAACTCATATGCAGAAATCTAAAGGGTCTACATAGAACTAATAAATTTAGCAAAGTAGATACAAAGACAACAAAACTACAGTAATCAAAAAAGTATGACTGTAGTTGTTCTACAGAAAGTGGAGATACAGAACCTATTCTAATTACAAAAAAAAAAGCTATGATAAAAAATCAAAGCAGGGATTTATTGTCTCTCTTTAAAGTTTATGAACTACTGATTATGTTAAAAATAGAAAATGTCCTCAATTTTCAATTTAAAAACTTATTTTGAAACCGACATTTGGTGTGGTTGTCTTCAAATAAAATGGGAATGGGAAAAAAAAAAAAGTATGGTACTGGCATAAAGACAAACGTATAGACCAATGAAACAGAATAGAGTCCAGAAATAAACCCACGCATACATGGTCAACTGATCTTTGACAAGGGTGCCAAGAATATACAATGGGGAAAGGACAGTGTTCAACAATTGCTGTTGACAAAACTGGGTATCCACATGCAAAAGAAAACAAATCAGACCTTCATCTTACACCATATACAAAATCAGCTCAAAATGATTAAAGACTGAAACATAAGACCTGAAACTACAATATCCCTAAAAGAAAACACAGAAGAAAGCTTCATAACATTGACCTCGGCAATGATTTCTTGGGTATAATACCAAAAGCACAGGCAGAAAAAGCAAATATAGATAAATGGGACTACCTCAAACTAAAAACTTCTGCGCAGCAAAGGAAACAATCAACAGAGCAAAAAGGCAACCTGTGGAATAGGTGAAAATATTTGCAAACAATATATCTGATAAGGGGTTAATCTCCAAAATTTACAAGGAACTATTACAATCAACAGCCAAAAAAAAAAAAAAAAATGAAATAACCCAATTAAGAAATGGGCAAAAGGCTTGAATAGACATTTCTCTAAAGAAGAAATACAAATGGCCAATAGGTATATGTAAATATGCTCAACATCACTAATCATCAGGGAAATACAAAACAAAACCACAATGAGATATCACCTCATATATGTTAGGATGGCCATTATACATATGGCAAGTGTTGGCAAGGATGTGAAGAAACTGGAACACTTGTGCACCGTTAGTGGGAATGTAAAATGGTGCAATTGCTATGGAAAACAATAGGGATGATCTTCAAAAAATTAAAAATAGAACAACCATATGATCCAGCAATCCCACTTCTGGGTATTTACCCAAAAGAATTGAAAACAGGATCTAGAAGAGGTATTTGTACTCCCATGTTCAGTGCAGCCTTAATTACAATAGCTAAGGCTTAGCAACAACCTAAATGTCCATTGACAGTTGAATGGATAAAGAAACTGTACATACATACTATGGAATGTTATTCAGTCTGAAAAAGGAAGGAAATTTTGACACATGTTACAAGAAGAATGAACCCTGAGGTCATTATGCCCAGTGAAATAAGTCAGCTACGGGACAAATACTTCATGATTCTATTTATATGAGGTATCTAAAGTAGTCAAACTCATAGAAGCAGAAAGTAGAATGGTGGTCACAAGGGATTAGAGGGAGCGGGGACTGGGGAGTTGGTGTTCAATGGGCAGAGTTTTAATCATGCAAGATGAAAAAGTTCTAGAGATCTGCTGTCCAACAATATTCATTGAGTTAATAATACTATACACTTAAAATTTTGATAAGGGACTAGATCTCATGCTATGTGTTTTTCACCACAATTATAAATAAGCAAAAACAAGGTAAAAAAAAAGACCAAACATGCCAGCAGCAGTCACAAACGCATATGCATGAAATATCTTTATAAAATTGGATAAACCGTTTTGGATGAAGCTTGCACCATCTATCTGGAATGCCTATTCCTTTCTTCTAGTTTTATTACCGATGACTTTCATAACCATGAGCAAGTCTCTTACCTTCTCTGAGCCTCAGTTTCCTCAGTAAAATGATTAAAATAAATGAACTCTAAAGTTCATCCTATGTCTGTGGGTCTATGGGTACCAAAGGGGGAAGGGGGGATAAATTAGGAGTTTGGGATTAACATATACACACTACTATATATAAAATAGATAATCGACCAGGTCCTACTCTATAGCATAGGGAACTATACTCAATAACCCATAAGAGAAAATAATCTGAAAAAGAATATATATATATATGTGTGTGTGTGTGTGTGTGTGTATATATATATATATAAATATAACTGAATCACTGTTCTGTACACCTGAAACCAACATGACATTGTAAATCCAATATACTTCAATTTAAAAAACTATGTAATTAAGTTCATCCTAACTTAAAGTCTTAGGATTCTGAGTTTCTCATTTACTCAGTGTAATCTTAATGATAAAAGCCACAAATGATCAAGTAACTAATTTCATATTTTCAAGAAGCTCATGGAGGCAATTTCTTTCCTAGCCTATTCTGTGCTGAATTTTATAAGTTTGGAACTCTATATTTGCCTCAAGCAAAATGGTGGACAGAAACCCATGAACCTATCATGCCCTGAGTCATATGATGTAATTGCCGATAATCCTAATTCTGGTTCATAGTTGATTGTCCATAATTATGGCTGCAGTCAAATGCTTTTAGCATTAGCATCAGACTGGAGTTGCCAAGCTCCCCCCCTATCTTAGGGAAATGGAACCGTGAGTACATTTCAAAGCAAGGCTTGCTGCTTTTTTGCCTGGAACACTTTAATTGGGTATCATTTGGAGATTTCTAAATCCCATTTTGGAGCTTCTGGTCACTGCGTTAGTTAGCAAAGCCCAAAAAGCTGGTTATGAGACATGCCTAAACTGTGCAAATGTCAAAACAAACATTATTATCATCCTTGATTTCTTCACAAAATGAAAAGAGACGTCATCTTGACCCTTTTTAATATACACTGATAGACACCAAAGATAGCAAAGCTGTAAGAGAAAGCACTCATGAATTTGGAATGGAAATTGCATTTCTAATTTAAGAGTTTTCCCTCTAGTTAGCAGGGTTTAAAATCATTGGGTTTTTCAGAAACCCACAGACTCTGTAAATGTGCAATTTGAGTATATTCACCCAAGGGCCTACCTAGAAACCTCAGTCATCTTTACCTTCGCCCTCTCCTCCCTACCCACATCTAGTGAGTCAACAAACTCTACCCTTCACCTCTCTAGTGATTTTGAAATCTACTCCCCTGCCTCCAGCCCCCATTACTGCTGAAAAGACAATTAAGGATTTAATTACCTCTTAAATGGGTAAAGTGGTTGGCTTGACCTCAGGCCTTCCCCACTTCTAAACTCTCCTCCACAGAGACCCAAGAGATGGTTTTACCAAAGCACAAATTGGAGCCTGCTCTATTACTTTAAAAAACATTATGGCTCCCTGTAGCACAAGATAATCTAAAGCCTTAGCTTGGTACTTCCTACCTCTTTAGTTCATCTCTCAGACTTCCCCCTCATCCCTTCCAGCCTTCTAGAGCTCACTCCAAGGCCCATTATTTGTGAGCCTCTAAATCCCCCAATGCTCCGTGCTTTCACAAACATTCCTCTTGTTAGCTCTCTTCTCTTCCAGGACCTCCCAACTTTATACACTGACATCTTACTCATCTTTTAGTATGAAGCTCAACCATCACTTCCTACAAAACCTTCCCTAACCTTTTTAGAATAGTTCTTTCTAACATGCTTCCCTAGAACAATGATTTATTCATTAGTTCATTTTTTTTTTTCATTCAGCAAATCTAAGAGACAACTAAGTTCTGGGGATACGGCCATAAATAATATAATCATGCTTCCCGTCCATGAAGTCTACCTTCTTGTGGGCTGTTTCTAACACATGTATGCCAGCCCATTGTCTTTTGGCCCATATTTTAATTAGTACCCTGTTTCTTTCATTAGACCACAGACTCCTTGAGAGGGGGTTATGTTTCATTTAATGCCCAGCACAATGAGTGAGTCCCAGCTTATATTTATTGAATTTTATTTAAATTGAATTGTCTTATCACTTGAGTATATATGTATTTGTGTGTATTTGTACCCAAACAAAGTAGCGTATAAAACCTTGTAATTTAGAAGCCTTACGCTGCCCTAAACATCCCCTAAGTGCCCCTATCTATCTCAAAACAAAACAGACACTAGCATAAACACCTCACAAGCATTATCGCAGATAATGTACAGGAAGCACTTGCCACAGCGACTAGCATCGAAAAAATGCTTAATCAACACAAACTCCTCTTCAGCTTAATTTGAGTAGCCCTTCAGTTTTCAGATTGATAATACGCTAGTATTTGTTTAAGTTTGATGGACTTTTCGAATAAGAATTTCCAACAAAGCAAGAATTTTCTTCAGACCCATCTCATCAAATGGTTACAATTCAATGAGTAATATTAGAGGAGCTTGCAAGCACTAGCAGAAAAGGTGAATGTTTGAATTCCTGGTCCTCATATAACACTTGGTAAACAAGGGCTGGGTGATGCAAGACCTGGGTCCTAGGACCAGCTCTGACCTGAATAAGTTCTGAAAAATCACCTCATTTCTCTGTTGCTCCATTTTCTTACCTGTCGAAGATGGGGATATTAATACCACTTTTACCTTCCTTGAAGAGCTTTGTGGATAAAAATATAATACCTGTGAAATTACCCTGAAAAAAAGGTAAAAGCTTATCAAATGTGAGGTGGTATTTGTAATAGTGAGAACTTAACAGCACACTCTTATGACAGGACCATCTCTCAGGGATGTCCCGAAGCAGATGTGAGGCTGCTTGGCAAATTAATTCACATATGGTCAGGGATTTAGTGGGAAGGGATAATAAATCCTTCCCGAGTCCTCTTGGGCAGATAAGGAACAAGTATAGCCAACCCTCAGTGACCTGTGATAACAAGGCCAGAGATAATATGGATAAACGGATCTAACAGATTATCCAAAAATATACCTTTCACCACTTACAACCTCTAAACTTTTGCAGAAATTCCTTAAAAGGAGCCAAATTACTTTAACCTAGATTCATAACCTATGTGAGTTTCACTGCCAGTTCCGACTTCTATCGGTGCCCAGACCCAACTGCAAAAAACAAAGAACAGCCAGTGGAAATACTGGAGCAGCTGCCATAAAAATTGCTGATCTACCCGAAAGAGCTCAGTACCTTTGTCCTGAGACCTATGAGGTGCTGGCCGTGTCCACACTTTCCTGGGGCAAGGAAGAAGCAACCAGGGTCTGCCAACCCAAAAAATTCTGAGAGTGACCTCAAACCATGGCGATTTCCCCAAGTCACCTGAAGGAACTTGTCCCTTCAACTGATCCCTCCCCAGGCAGCAATGAAATCAGGTCTTGGATAATTCCTAGTCCAGAGCTATTCTACAGATGTCTCCAAAGCTGGGATGGGAAATGGCTTAGAAATAAGTAAATCTGTTATTTGAATTATTCAACAGTTCTCTCCCTGACAACCCCTATGAGGGAGTTGCCTTCCTGTCACTTCTCATTATGATAGCTTTTCTTTCCCTTCTTTTTGCCACTTTTCCTGAAATATTGGCAAGATGATTCAAAATCATTGTGAAAAACACCTAGGGAAGAACCATCTGCAAAACAGCAGCCCTGTAGGTTACACACGGCTTCCTCTTACCAAGTAACTCAAGATCGAAATCTGGGCAAGTTAAAAAGCAGAAAATCCTTGATAGCTCTTGATGGGAATTAAAGTAACAATGAAAAAAACAGACTAGTGATGCTCCTACTTCAAGGAGCTTGCATCCACTCATTCATTGATTGGACAAATGTCTGTTGAGAGTTTGCTCCATACCAGATAGCTCAAATAGAACTCTTGGAATCTGTCTATCTAGTGTCTAGAATACCACCAATAACTGCAATGTGTGATTCCCTTCGAGCTCTGTCCATTTTGTACTAACGCCAGTGAAATAAGTAACTGACACCTTGGAGAGAGCGGACGGTAGGCGACCAGCTATCACCGTTAGCCCAGAACTACAGGGGGTTCTAGTACATAAGACTTTCTATTTTAAACCTGGGAAAGTCCTGGGCAAACAGGAATAAGTTCGCCACTCTAGCACGCAACCCAGACCGAGACCTAAGACTGAGTTTCAAACTTCCCATTAATGGCTAGATTCGACCTTTGACAATCTTTGTAAGAGCTTTGATGATTTTTTAAAAATATTTAGACCTCAGTTTCCACTTCTGTAGAATAAAGTTGCAAGACTACATTATTTCCAAGGATTACCTTCCAGCTTTAATATTCTAAGAGTGAATTTAACATCTTTTTAGGATTAAAATGGATCTCAGGGTGCTACAAAGCTATAGGGAGCTCCCTGAAAATCTCTGTCCACAAGTAAAGATAACAACAAGTTGAAATCCTGTTAGATTCCCAACAATTACAAGGATCTAATGTAAACTCAAGCCACTCCTCTAAATTAAGCATCAGAGTTCATTGCCTCAGTGCCTGGGTAAACAGCCCAGAGCGGAGAAAGCTCTATTCAGAAACTGGCAGAAAGTCTTAGAGTCTGTTTTGGAGAGATATAGGTCAGAATTATATTTAGCTGGGTCACTTTAGCAATTAGAGAGTCATGACCTCAGAGTATTTATGGTGAAACAGACCTTTGTTGCTATTAGGTGCCTTGGTTTCTTAAGATTGCAGGAGGAATAAAGGTGCACACAACACATGAAAAATCACTTCTTTGGAAGAATCATAAGTAAAAAAAAAATAAGTGTTGGGGGAAGCATGATCTCAACTTTAAGACTAGCTTGTAGAAGTAGCTTGCTTTACTTTAATAGCCTCATCTGTAAAATGGGCAGATGACATACTTCTCAGGGTCATGTGAAGGTAAACTTGAATGGATTTTATTTTATATATCCAGTCTTATACTTTATATATAGTGTATATAGTTATATATAAAATATCTATATATTATATATAATACATATATATACCTGCTATGTGCCTGTCACATTCTTAGATATAAAAAGCATTTCAAATGTCATAAATGCTAGGCAAATCTAGAGGAATATGTTGTGGAAAAGTGAGTTTCAGCTCCTTCAAATCCTATCCGATCACGTTTTTGGCTAACCCAACACAGTCACCCAGATTAAAGTAGGAAGTAAGTTGCCAATGAGATCACCTCTCTGTCTCTGAGTAGCATCTACCCTTAAATTGTTGTGAACAAAAAGCAATGTAAGAATATCCCATAATCCATAGAATGTCATGTTTTAAAAGGTCTCAAGAGTCCCCTTGTCTGAGGATGCCTTCTCCAAGCTGGATGAATGCTCACCCAGTCCCTGCTTGAGCATGGTCAGAAGCTGAGAATCATATACTCTGAAAACAGTCTTTGTGCCTTTAGTTAGTGCATCTTCACAGATTCAGCTCCTATCGATCCACCTGATTGCATCCTTTGGTACTCCTGAAGTTGTACAACTAACCCTCTCTTAATTATTAGCACACACACAATAGGCACTCAGTAAATTACAGCGGGTGTCCTTCCTCCCTTACTCTTTCTCCTTCCTAAATAATTGCTAGCTCAAGTTAGGTCATGTTTAGCATTCTTCAGAAAACAATTTTCCCGATGTCCCTGATGACATGTTCTAGGCTGTTGACCAGGATGTTCCTCTGGAAAATTCACGAGCAAGACAGGCGAGGGAGGCAGCAGCCTGGTATGGGGAATATGCATTCTATTTGCAACCAAAAGAGGCTCTCTGGGGCTTCCCTGGTGGCACAGTGGTTGAGAGTCCGCCTGCCGATGCAGAGGACACAGGTTCGTCCCCCGGTCCGGGAAGATCCCACATGCCGCGGAGCGGCTGGGCCCGTGAGCCATGGCCGCTGAGACTGCGCATCCGGAGCCTGTGCTCCTCAACGGGAGAGGCCACAACAGTGAGAGGCCCGTGTGAGTCTTTCTCGCCTTTAGATTGGCAAATAGTCAAGAACTGCTGAAATTCCCATTCAGTGGTGAAAGTCCATTGCTCTCCCAGTCCTTATACCAGTGGCATCGCAATGCTGTCCTGAGTTTGATTTAACTTCTTTGCCGATACACGGGAACAGGTTGTTAGAAAACAATTATCGAACAATTATCTCAGGACCTCCCTCAAAACTGCGCTGTTTTTCAACCCCATTAGGGTTGAGATAGAAGCGTACAATTGCAGGATGATTCATCTCTCAATACTGATCTGCTGCTACATTACTGGACATTTCCTCCACCGCCTATTCCATCAATCATGCAGTCATCTGAGTGGTTCTGCGGCCCTTGCTCCTCTGACAGGGCCGCACTTGCTATTTATCTTACATGTCTTCTCTCACTCTTGTCAGTGTTAATTCTGCTCTGTCCTCATTCTCTTCTCCTGTCCCCTGAGGGCTCTGTCTGGGATATATTATTATTCAGTATTTACAGGAATGTCACTTGAAAAATGTCACCATTGCAAATGACAAAAATTCAGAGGTTTGCACAGAATCATCTGTGCCCCAGCCACCATTTTGAATTGTCATACCAGGATGTAAATTCCACAGCTATCCATGAATCTTTCAAACCACTGACCTGGTTCAAAGGAAGTTTTAAGGCAGGAGTATGACACTTGCTAAAATCCTTCTAATTTAATTGTAAAGTTTCCATTTTTGAGAAGGATGTATTCAGTTCTCTATTTTTAGAAAAAATATAATTTAAAAACACTCCCACCATTATTGACATTGTAACACAAGTCAAGGTGCAAGGTTTATCCTTAAGCCTCTACAGTTTATAATTATGAGTTGTCCCACCTCATTGTTAAATGTCTATCTCTTTTAATGATAAAATTGAAATGCTTATTTTAGCTAACACCCATGTAACATTTCTGATGTTCCACAATCTGTTCTAAGCATATATACTCACATATGTTAATCCTTAAATCAAACCTATGTTCCTCATTACTGTCAAAGAGGATATTTGGACAAACTATTTAAATAGAAGGGGAAATCAAATTTATTCAACACATACTATATGCTCAGCTTTTTTGCAGACATTGTCTTTCAAATGCTGAGCACAGTTCTGGAAGATGAATATAATTATCTACATATTCATAGATGAGAAATCTGAAGTGTCAAAAGGTTTGCAGGCTCAGTGCAGTCACTAAGCCAGCATTTTAACCCGTATCTGTCTGATTCCAAATGTTCCCCTTCTCAATGTTCCACAATGTCAATCGTTATCTCTGCTTTTAGAAAGACACCTGATGATATTCTAGGTTACTGTTAAAAATTCTTCTTTGAAGTTTGTACTCAGTCGTTGGACTGGTGTAACATCTTATTGGTCATAGGCCAGTCATCTTTTTATATCAGCCTTGGTGGTAATTCACTTTGTCCAAATTCATTATGAAGGAGACAGAAAATGTGCTTGCCTTTTCCCCAGATTGGACTAGAATGATCAAAATTCTGGAGTGGTCTGCAAATTGGGCCTGCCTTGGTGCCAGGCCACGTAAGCTGATCCAGTTTAAGAAAAAAGGCATCCACTTATTAGGGACTGTGATCCACAGTGGAAAACACTAGTCCAAGCACTTGTTTTAACCTGTAAAACTTTTACAACAATCCCATGAGATAGTGTGTTAGCTGGTTGGCATTTGGTCGGGGAAACAAAAGCTACTTTGAATGTTCCAAGTATCAATAATTCCAATGCAGGGAATTTTAGGGGCTTATACAGTCTTTTGGAAAAGCTGGGCAATGGATATTAGGGAAGCCACTAAGACCTGATACATCTATGCAAATGAGCTCAACACCCATCCTGAGACCACTGCATGTCCTAAGGACCTCTGGGAAGCTCTCACAGTCTATCTTGGCTGGCAGCTGTGAGACAGATGATTCTCAGTAGCCCCACCTGAAAGTCACTCTGAACCTCACATCTTCCTACCCACACATCTGCCTGTAGCTACTGCCTTTGGGACATAATGGCCACTTCTCTTCTGCCAGGAAAATCTCACACCAGTGCCTCTCCTAGGCAGATGATACCCAAAGCCATACATGAAAGGATATTCTGGGAACGACAGTTCCTGGTTTCTTCACAGTGCATGGAAGACTCAGAATGTGGTACAGATGCAGCAAGCTAATGACAGATAATCTGGTAGAGTTAGGTATAATTGTTATTCCCATTTTACAGTTGATGCAACTGAGGCACAAAGAGGTTAACTGATTTGTTCCAAATCACAAAACTAGTAAGTGATAGAGTCAAGATTCAAATCCAGAGTCTGGCTCTAGAACCCATGCTCTTGCCATTGCATGAAACTGGGTTCATGAAAGACTTAGCCCAGTAAAGCTTGGCAAAGATTATACATATTACATTAAGCTGTTGTTATTATTATTGTTATTATTATTATATGGTAGTACTATGTTTGTTTTTCTCATAATTATCACACTGGGATTGCCCAGCTACGAGCTAACTATGTTGACTACCCCCACCAACAGTCTATCCCCCATTAGCCATCTTCCAAGGCAACCTAGGTGGATTTTCTGGCCCTGATGAATGTACCATTATGATTTAGTCCCAGATTTCTATACAATTACTAACTCTTTAAGAAACCAATGTCCTTAAAAAGAAACAAAACTGAGTGATTTGTAGTGAGGTGGATGGACCTAGAGTCTGTCATACAGAATGAAGTAAGTCAGAAAGAGAAAAACAAATACTGTATGCTAACACATATATATGGAATCTAAAAAAAAAAAAAGTGGTTCTGAAGAACATAGGGCCAAGGCAGGAATAAAGACGCAGTTGTAGAGAATGGACTTGAGGACACAGGGAGGGGGAAGGGTAAGCTGGGACGAAGTGAGAGAGTGGCATTGACATATATGCACTACCAGATGTAAAATATCTAGCTAGTGGGACGCAGCCTCACAGCACAGGGAGATCAGCTCGGTGCTCTGTGACCACCTAGAGGGGTGGGATAGGGAGTGTGGGAGGGAGACGCAAGAGGAAGGGGATAGGGGGATATAAGTATACGTATAGCTGATTCACTTTGTTATATAACAGAAACTAACACATTATAAAGCAATTATACTCTAATAAAGATGTTAAAAAAAACAGTGTCCTGAGTAGCTACAGATGTATGTATGTGGATACGAGCACACATGCACACACGGCGCACAAATGCATGCACGTGCATGTGTATACACACGCACACAGACTTTGTGAACAACAGCAACATAACGATTTCAATTGATGCAACTGACGTTGGTGAGTTCCAGGAGCTTTACACGGGCAATCCCGTCAGCCAATTATTGCAGGCAACCTACTCCCACATATTCACCACACAGAAAACATGTCAAATGAATTTGGAAACAACCCTAGACTGCCGCACACTGAGAGAGGCTGGGCATTGGACTTACCGGCTTTGGGCTGCCTGGTGCAGCCCAGAACGCATGCATGGTCTCTGATTCCATCTCCAGATACTGCAGGCAAGCCTGTGTAATTGGAAAAGTCTGCCCAAACAGAAAGTCTGCCTTGTTTAATAAACAGTGACCTCTGAAGAAGTTTAAAATTTACCAGAGGAGAAACGCAGCCTCTCGTGTTACCGTCAGTGTTTTAGAACTAGCTGAAACGGATGTTAGGTTTCAGCTGCGTTCTTTCTCTTACAGCTCGTTTACCCACGCAGTTAAGCAGCTAAGCAGATGCAAAATATTTAGAATTACACATGCTTCTCATCAATCCAGTGGTCAGAACTTTTTGCTTTAAGGTAAATGATCAATTTGTTCTTTCTTTATCTCTTTTCCTTTATTACTACCATCTCCAATCATGCTTAGGAGGAAAAAAAAAGGAAGAAAAAACAGACGGTGTTTATCTTAACTCAGCAATTTCATGATTTCTATCAGACGGTAGGAGCAAAAATAATACGTTGGAAGATTTCAAATGAAAAGGCTACAGAGCAGAGCCAGGGCAAGATCACGTGGCTGCTAATGTATTTTGTAAATGTAGCGGAGAAAATTATGCATGAATAACAAATTTCCATGACAGGAAGGTGAACAGCCCATTTAAGGACCGCAGATTCAATGCTGGAAAGCACCTCACTCTGAACAGGTATACAGTATTATATTCTGATTGAGAAGGGAATGCCATATGAATGCACTACCTTTTTAGGTAGCAGAGGAATATTGCATGTTTAATAGGATTTTTGATTCAAATGTGCTGAGCCAAATGATTTTAAATTGTGTTGGGAGAGTAAACAGATAACATCATCATTTAAAAAAAAAACAGCTGCACATTTGGGCCAGATCAACATAGAGCCCTCAAAATAAAGACAGGGAGAAGGAGGTAACAGCTCTGAATAGGAAATAAAATTAGATATGACTTCTCAGCCATTGAAAAGGTAAAGCAAGGTGAACACAATCCTTTGTCAGCACAACTCGAAGAAGATTTCAGAGTTGGCAAGTTCTTCCTCTTCAAAGTATCATTCTCAAAGGCGGATTTAATTTGGGTGGAGATTTATCTTGCTTCTTCCAACAAACTGATTTATTTTTATTTGTCAATTTGCACTATTGGTGTTGAGTATGGGATATCAGGGAAAAGGGAAGGAGAACATGCAATCAGGAAGGGACCCCACAGCATTAAAATGCCCGTGATTCAAATACAGAAAACACCTGAGCGAGCCCAAGAACCCACAGGAACCACCATCCCTGCTAGCAAAGCCTCTGTTTCCTAGAATCCTCCCAAATGAATTCTTTTGTTTAGCCTAGTTTCTCCTTAACTGAAAGCTAGCCCTTTCGGTGTGCTGACTCTCCAACAGCCTAAACTTTCCAAAAATCTTTTTTAAAACATCATTTCCCCATATAGAATATACAGACCAATGCTCTGGGGCTTTCGTCTACTTGAATTAACATTCTTCAGGAGAAATTCATATAGAATAGAAAGAATTCCTTGCATACGTGAAAGCATAGATGGCTGTAAACGGAGAAATTCCTCAGATTTTTAACAGAATTTCTGAGCCCACCGTTTTCTGATCTGCCCACCAGCAATGTCATTTTTCTCTTCTCTGCTTAGAGTATCTCACTGGCCTGCCATCAAGGCTTCTGTCCTTGAGAAAAGCATCACCATTAAGGGGTTGGAAATTTACACCTAGAAAGGCTGATTTGGAAGTCTCTTGTGTATCCCAGGCAGAAGAGCCACAGTCTGAAGCTTCAGGAAACCTATGGCTTGCCCATGAAGCACACAGAGACATGATCAGAACTGACATGGCAGAAACACTAGGTCATGTTTTGCTTACATGATTGTAACAGGGAAGAACAAAACTGACTCCATATTGGATCTACTTCTTTTACTTTAATCTTTGTTTTCTATCGCTTTTGCTGCAAGTTGATCACTAAAGGGATAGTGCCTATTGCTTAAAGTATACATAATGGCCCGTCTCTGGGAACCCTCTTCCCATGTCTGAGCATTAAGCTAAAATACCTTTGCTTAGCTCACAGAAAACATCCTGACTAGGCCCACCTGTGAATGGCTGTAGGAAAGAAGAAATTAATACATCCTCTCAGGAGTCTGGCTGGAACCAGGATATATTTGCAGCAACTTATCACCTTTTTACCTCCTTACTTCCCCCCTGTTTGTTCTATAAAAGAAACTAGCATCCAAACCAGGGCAAGATGGTTCTTTGAGACGCCAGTCCACCATCTTTTCAGGTTGCTGGCTCTCTTAATAAAGTCAGTATTCCTTGCCCCAACAACTAGTCTCTCGACTTATTGGCCTGCTGTGCAGGTGATATGATGACCTGATAACATGAAGGACTCGGTAACATGATGACTTAAAGGATTTTTCTGTCATAGACCAATAACTTTTAAATTTTTATTTATAAATTTTAAATAGTTAAGAATGACTGAAACATCAAAAATATAAAAAGGTATTCAAAAAAACTTTCTCACTGTTGTTCCTGTTGTTATCCCTTTAGATAGATGACCATCTCTTATTTTACTATTTATCTTTCCAGAGTTATTTTGTTTTGGTTTTTTTTTTTTTTTTTTTTTTTTTGCTTTAAATCTTTATTTTCACAGAAATAAAATGGTATAGATACAATTCAAGTTCTTGTGTAAATTTCCCTGATTCATTTCTCTCTCTCCCCAGAAGAAGCCACTGGCCTCAAGTTAACATTTATCATTCCTAAGCATATTATTTTCATGTTTTTACTATATATGTGTTGATAAGGAATATGTAATATTAGATTTTTTTTTTACATTTACTTTTTTTTTTTTTTTTGGTGGTACACGGGTCTCTCACTGTTGTGGCCTCTCCCGTTGTGGAGCACAGGCTCCGGACGCACAGGCTCAGCAGCCATGGCTCACGGGCCCAGCCGCTCTGCAGCATGTGGGATCTTCCCGGACCGGGGCACGAACCCGTGTCCCCTGCATCAGCAGGCAGACTCTCAACCACTGCACCACCAGGGAAGCCCTACATTTACATTTTTTATATTTAAATACCAGACATTAGATGCTAGACAGTTTGTTACAAAAAGTTGTAGGTGAAATCTTCTAATCCAATTACAAAGAAAGTCTTCCCATCTACTTCAGATTCCAGAGTTTTTACTATGTGTCCAATTCATCCCTTCCTGGATTCATCCAGTGTCTTCTAAGATGTGACCTTCTTGACCGCTCAGATCCTGATTTGCTTTAAGTGTCAGGCTTCTCAAGTTTTACACTGTTCATCTTGCAAGAGGAGAAAGATCCTCTTCTCATTCTAACTCAGGAATCAGCAACAGAAGATGATAAAAATATTTTCAGACACAAACTCAGTTTGCTAGGGTAAGTTCAATCATTGTTTTAGAATAGGAAAATTTTGTTTTCCTCAAGTAAATCCATGATTCTGAAATTATCTTTCACTAATGACAATAAAAGGAGTTTAAAACCAGCCTTACCCACCCAGACATTAATAAATTCTCTTAGAATTAAAGGTAGATTTTATTATCTCAGAAAATTCACAGTTGATGATATTTATTACTATTTTAAGGTATCTATGGTGAACAACTACAGGATTTGTTTTCCCAGCAGTAATTTCCCCTACTTTTGGCAACTGTGCCCTATTTTCACTTGAAGAACTATCTCTGTTCTAAGCCCATGCATTTCAGGTTGAGCTGACACAAGCACCAACACAGGAACAGATGTATGACTCTTGCCAGGCCAAAGTCAAATTATCCCTGGCTACAGTGATTTTCCCTGGAACCATCACATGACCTAAGCAGGCCATTGAGAACCTGCTCTGGCCCTTTTCGTTGGCCTTCTAGAGAAGGGGAAACTCTCTGTGCCCTGGGGTTGCTGTCAGTAGGTTTGTCAAACCAGAGCTGCTGGAGACCATCTTTCTCCACCTTTAGAGGACCCAGCCTAAGAAGAAAGCCATTGCTAAGGAAAACAGAACTGAAAATTAGAAAAATAATCTATGTTTGATACCTGGATCCAAATCTCTCCTTTTCAAAAATGTGAACAAACTATTTTACATTTTCACCCCTTTTTGAGTAAGTCATTGGAATTAATTTTTTCACTAGTAACTAGTCCTTACATAGTATTTAACTGTAACAGTGGTTGACCTATACTTATTCTATTCAAAGCTGAGAATTGGGACTTCTCTGGTGGTCCAGTGAGTAAGACTCTGTGTTCCCAATGCAGAGGGCCTAGGTTCAATCCCTGGTCAGGGAACTAGATCCCGCATGTATGCCACAACTAAGAGTCCTCATGCCGCAATGAAGATCCCACGTGCCACAACTAAGGCCCAGCGCAGCCTAAATAAATAATAAATATATTTTTAAAAAGATCTTTCGGGCTTCCCTGGTGGCACAGTTGTTGAGAGTCCGCCTGCCGATGCAGGGGATGCTGGTTCGTGCCCCGGTCTGGGAAGATCCCACATGCCGCAGAGCGGCTGGGCCCGTGAGCCATGGCCACTAAGCCTACGCACCTGGAGCCTGTGCTCCGCAATGGGAGAGGCCACAACAGTGAGAGGCCCGTGTACTGCAAATAAATAAATAAATAAATAAATAAATAAATAAAAAAGATCTTTCAATACTTGTATATTAAAAAAAAAGCTGAGATTTTTTTCATACCACCTATACTTCTGTAACATGTAATACACACATAGAAAAAAACTCTCTCCAAATAGTATTGGTGGGACTTACCTGGTGGTCCAGTGGTTAAGAATCTGCCTTCCAATGCACAGGGGCCCAGGTTCAATCCCTGGTCGGGGAACTAAGATCCCACATGCCGCAGGGCCACTAAGCCCAGGCGCCACAACTAGAGAGAAGCCCTGTGCACTGCAGTGAAAGATCCTACCTGCCACAACGAAGATCCCACATGCCGCAACGAAGATCCCACATGCCGCAACTAAGCCCCCACATAGCCAAATAAATAAATAAATATTTTAAAAAATAGTATTGCTTACCGCATTTTACATACACTAAGCATCAAAATGTGCTGGTGGGCATTATGCATACAGTTTGGCACTAGTCCTCTGATCTAGCCCATCTCCTAATTATCAGATAAACCCCAACAGTTGAACCCTAGCCTTGCTTTCATGAAGCCAAAAGATAATTCTTCCTAATATCTAAATTCCTACCGTTAGCATTTTACTGTTCTGTATCTTCTTGTTCTGTCCAACAAACATACAAGCTTCATTTGCAAGGAAGAACATATCACAGACAAACTGCTTCAGCCTACTAACCATCACCAATGATCAGTGAATTAGTAGATGCCTCCTACTTTTACTAATATTTCTATTTTCAGCATTTAAATGTTGGTTATTTTAAGCCACTCATTAATAACTTTTACCAAACACCCAATGGTTAGACTGGAGGACCAGAAGAAGATTCTCAAGATCAAATTCATCACTGTGCTTGGTTTACGATGCAGTGTTTCATTGGTGTCGTGACCTAGCATTAGAGTAAGTTTCAATCAATATTTGTTGAGCACAGACACCTACCAGTTAAGTAAGGAAATTCACTAGATCATGACCAGGACACATCCTCAATTATTTCTTTTCTGAATTAAAAAGCACCCATCCTGCATTCACCTAAGGAAATAATTGAAGAAAGTGGCCACTCCACAGCTCAACATAGAAGGCCATAGCTATCTAGCTCAGGTATCTCAGGCAAGTGGCCTGCTTTCAAAGCCCTTAGAGGTCTCAGAGATTATTTTTATTCCAAATAGATCAGAGACTGCAAACATAAATGTCCACATGGGCCAGGCACATAAAGGAGTAAAGAAGAGGTGGTATAGGATTATGCTGTTCCAATTTTGTCATATATATTTTATTTTCAGTCCCACTAAACATATTGAGGCTCCATGTTGAACAACCATAAGGTTTAGAGCAGCATGTGTGTTCCACAAGGTGATATCATTCCCAACGGGGCAAAAATTTGTTCCTAAGAACACAAAATCCTTAGATATTACAGCAGTTTGTGATCCTCCAAAGGGCCACAGTACCTAAACAGATACATAGCATATCCATAGTCTTAAAATTTTTATGGAGATGGGGAAGCAATTAGGAAGAAAAAGAATGTCTCCAAAGTCTTCTTAGAAGAGCAAAATGATTAAAATATTTTAAAATATCAGGAAACTGAAGAACTTGGGTAACAAAAAAGGCAGCCATTTCTTAATTCCAACTAAGTTGTGCCTATGTGAAAACACGGTATGGCAATATTTTTCAAGACAAGGCATAAATCTAGGTATTTAGTTACAATTTCCCAATTTTTAAATGTTGGTTTATTTTTTTAAAAATATCAACAAGCGCCCTTTGTAAGCCAAACAAAATATATCTCCAGAGCCATGTGGCCCACTAGCTGCCAGTGTACAGTCAACATCCTCAGGGGAAATTTGAAGGAATGGTTATATCCTTAGAGCACTTGGTGGTTACTAATCAGTTAAATTAGACAAAGAGCAAAAACATTATTCATGTTGCACTCTTTTAAGAAAAACATTCACCACTTAATCCAAAAGTAAAACCATTTGCCCATTGGCAAATTTGAGAAACACTTTTCTGGCTCTTCAATATTTACCAAGGTATCAATAATCCTTTGCCAAGGGGCCTCAGTCATCCAAAGCCATTTTAAAATGAATAGAACAATTATCCTGTGGGAAGCATGCCTGTGATACATTCAGGCTTTGAAAGTTCTGCTTTTCAAACTAGCAAACCCAGCTCCTGCATAAGAAGAGATTTGTTTATTACGCTTATCTCAAGCCACAGAGAATACTGTCTCTGTCTTTAAATGGTCAGATTTCTGCCTACGGTATCTTAATTCTGCCTTAGAAAGATAACTCCAAAAAGTTAGAGACTGTTTACTGAAGTTGTTATATTACACAAAAGGATACTAAATACTTGATGATAATCTTCCCCTTTTTGAACTAATATGAGTGCCAATCTAAACAGCACATGCTGAACAAAAATGTTATTTTAATTGCATTTTCCCCTCCCTTCACATATATTCTCAGAATAAAAAGTATGCTCTATAAAGTATGTCTTTCCTCCTCTAAATGACACGAAGACATTAGTTTTGCCTTGATCACTCTTCATTTGAGCAGCTTACGAAGGCTCAGCATGAATTTTTTATGTGTCTGATATCTTCCTCTACCTCCTCAATCCCCTCCTGCTGTTTTCTGCATTTCTCCCCCACCATCCTTTGACTTTGGATAATCTATTTCCTCCAATGTATTTGGTGGGTTTTATAAAGTACTTTTACCCCTAGTTAGTTGGGACAATACTGAGTATATAGGAATATTGGTAAACTCAGTAATTCAACAGGCAAAAATAGAAAGCAAGTGTCAAAGTCATGGAGGACTTGGGGGACTCCCCTGAGGCATTACTACTGGGCTCCAAGAGGCCCTAACAGGTCTGGGGAGCACTGTCATTCCCAAAATAAGAACTTCTTTGTCTTGTCCAAAGACAAGAACTTTGTTATTTCTTCTCTGTGCTCACCTAGAGGAGTTAAGTTTGAGAATTAAAATTTAATAAAGAATCAAGTTTGAAATTCTGTACCATGCCCAATGCTTATAAATACAGCACACAGATACTACCTGGGTATTATAAATAATACATGTAATGTTGATTAAAATTTTGATGTAAGTTTCTAAAAACTTTATTAAAGTTGTAAAATAACTGACATAGCTTGTTTACAGTTGGGTGACAACTTAATTAATCAACTGCTGTCTCCACTGCAACAAAGATGAGAAGTGCATATTCTCCAATTTATTTTTATCCCTGAAGAATGAGCCAGAAAACACAAAATTATCTCTGTTTCAAAACATCAAATTATCTTTCTTTCAAATCAGTCTGAGTATTGATTGTGAAGCATGACAGCACATAGTCTTTGCCTAGACTAATAATTAATCCAGAAATTATAAATCTCTGACATTAGCTTGGTGAAGAACTAAAGTGCTAACCAGGGAACATTTATTCACACTCAGTCCAGAAATGACCCTTTTTTTCTGGATACAGAGAAAATTTTCAGGTCGCTAAACAATTTAATTCTGTGTTAGAGATAAAAATTAAGGGCACAAAGCATCACCACATGGAAGAAATATATATATATATATATATATATATATATACACACACAAATACATTGCACACTGCTTGTTTTAAGATTCTTGCTTAATGAGACTTTTTCCTTTTTAAATGAGGACTCTTAGAGCAATATTGAAAATAAATAAGATGATGTCGAAACTAATATTTTAGATAGTCAGTTGTTTATTACTTTATTATTGCCCTTTTCCAAGAGTTTTGTTACAAATAAAATGCCAATTTAGAAATTACAAGATACTAGTTCTTAAGGGAAAGTGTAATTGTTGATATAGGCTCTGTTCATTCATTCATTCATCCAACAAACTTACTACCTGCAAGACACAGTGGTAGGCATCACAGGGTTATCAGGGTCAACTAGATGCAATTCCACTGAAAGGGGTTTACAGAGTAACAGGCAAGATGCATCGTGGACACAGATAACTTTGTAGCATAGAGACTGAGCCAAATACACCTGGATTCAAATCCCCACTCCATTTGACCTCTATGATGCTCAATTTCCTCATCTATGTAGTATGAATAGCAATATTACTTACATTGAAAATGTGTTATGAGGACTCAGTGAGATAATTCATGATAAGTATGTAGCTCAATGTCAAATATATATTAAGGGGCTTCCCTGGTGGCGCAGTGGTTGAGAGTCCGCCTGCCGATGCAGGGGACACGGGTTTGTGCCCCGGTCCAGGAAGATCCCACACGCCGCGGAGCAGCTGGGCCCGTGAGCCATGGCCGCTGAGCCTGCGCGTCCGGAGCCTGTGCTCTGCAATGGGAGAGGTCACAGCAGTGAGAGGCCCGCATACCGCAAAAAAAGAAAAAAAAAACAAAAAACTCTCAACAAACTGGGTATAGAGGGAGCATACTTTAACATAATAAAGGCTGTATATGACAAGCCCACAACTAATACCATGCTCAGTGGTCCACTAAGATCACAAATAAGAAAAGGATGCTCACTCTCACCACTTTTATTCAACAATTACCAGAAGTCCTAGCCAGAGCAATTAGGCAAGAAAAAAAGGTATCCAAACCAGAAAGAAAGAAAGAAAATTCTCTATTCGCAGACAACATGATATTCTATATAGAAAACCCTAAAGACTCCACTGAAAAAAACTATTAGAACTAATAAACAAACTTCAGTAAAGTTACAGGATTTGAAGTTAATATACAAAAATCAGTTGTGTTTCCACATTGCTTAGATACTGACAAATTTTCACGAACCCTAAAACCACCTGGTCCCAACTTCTACTTCTTTCTGGTCTGTCTGCTACTGAGTTCCCAGCAAGATTTACAGCTGAAACTATCATTTCAGTTTGCTATGGACTGAATGTTTGATCCCGCCCACAAAAAGTCATACAGTGAAGCCTAAATTCCCAGTGTGATGATATTTGGAGATGGGATCTTTGGAAAATAATTAGGTCAAAAGGGTGGAGCCCAAATAAATGATATTGGTGCCCTTTTATGAAGAAACATGAGAAAGATGATGTCTCTCTCTCTCTTCTCCCTCCACCATGTGAGAACACAGTGAGAAGATGGCTCTCTGCAAACTAAGAAGAGGGCTCTCATCAGACACCATATCTACCATTGCCTTGATCTTTGACTTCTTAGCCTCCAAAGCTGTGAAAAATAAATTTCTGTTGTTTAAGCCATCCAGACTATGGTGTTGTGTTATAGCAGCCCAAACAGACTAACACACAGTTATGAGTTCTCACATAGCTTTATTAGAGATTTTCTAATTCCTCCCTCCTTTCAGGTTATTGTTGGTATCATTAGGCCCATGTTTGTTGCTCTCCTGATGTATGGCTTCTATTGTGTTGTGATTGGCACATAATACTAGGTCACTGCAGTTGTTAGAATTACATAAATGTAAATACACTCCAAATCCCTGATGTAAGTAAAGAAACACTGTCAGAGGTTGCATAATAACTATAGTCCAACACAGTGCTAACTAGTGACAGAAAGATAAATAATTAACAATAGCAGATATTTATTGAGCTATGTCTACCATTTTAACTATAGCATCTCTTTTAGACATAGTATTATTCATTATACAGGTAATTTGCCCAAGGTCATTAAGCTAATAAGTGGTAGAACTGAGATTCAAATTTTGGGTAATCTAACTCGAAATCCTTTGCTCTTTCAACTGGGCCAAACCATACCCCATGCTGCTCCCCTAGGAGATCAAGATGTGCTTACAGAGAACATTCCAGGTGAGGGAAACTGGTGGAAATGGACTAAAAATTGGAGTACAGGTGAGGAGTTGGCTGAGGGAGAGAATGGAGAATTAAAGAAGCAAGAGGAAGAAGAATGAACTAAGCAAGATTGGTTCAGACAAAGTAGGCAGTGGTGATCAGAACAGAGAGAGAGACCATCACAGTCCCCAAACTATAAATGCTCACTGAGAGAAAATTGTCTCCTGCCTTAGGCTATGGCCCTCAAATAAATATAATGTTGTCCATGATCAGATAGACTACAACTTTTTTTTAATCAAGATATAATTAACATATAACATTATATTAGTTTTACAACCTCTTAACCAGTGTGAAACCTAACAGAATCTTAATCCCTTTGGTCCTCAAGGGTGGAGCCTGGGAGGCCAGAACCTCCAGCAAGATTAGTTCATTTATCCCTGTGTGCCTGAGCAGTGCAAGTATTATCATGATGTGGAAGAGACTGGGAAGCCCGAGGTAGGCGATTCCCATCCCTCGCCATTCTCTTCTTACTCCCAGGGGCTCTGCTGCCTTCAGAGTATGGGACTTCTACAATCTGAACCCTGCAGCTGGCAAGAAAGCCTAAATTGGAGTGTCAAGAACTGAGAAAATATACATGAAATAAGATGACTCAAGCAGTTGCCAACATCTGAAAGGATCCAATAGGGTAGCAAGTAACAAAACAAATGCTTCCACTAAAAATAATGTTGGTGGTTAGAGCAGGTTCCTGATGATCTGTTGAGTCACAGGACTCCCAGTCAGAGGCTGGCAATACAACAAACAGGTCTGTCAGAGGGAGTGAGGGAGGGCTTATCCTTTATGCTTATGATCTGTGTCCAAAACAGCAAGTTGCATTCCAGATCCCACCAGGTAGAGAAGCTGAGGTTGCTGATACATTTCCTACCCAGGTCTGATGAGCTCAGAAATTGAGTGGGACTGAGGGTTGGGGACGGAGATCACCTACTGAATCTGGTAGACTCTCAGGAAGCCTCAGGTGAACGTAATACTTCTTTCCATGGCCCAGCATCTTGAAACTTGTGACCCTGCTGAAAGAAGGTGGTATCTTCCTTGAAAGGAACACAGTTAGTACATGCAAACAGGGGACAACACCTCTTCTCATCCCACTAGAGTGGGCATTTCTCCACTACACAGAGAAGAGAACAGAAGCATAACATTCACCTCTCTCTTCCACTAAACAAAACCCAAACCTGTAGCTTAGTTTGAAGGTCCCTTCAAGACTAGAACCCTCTGTCGCTACAGGCATCTTCCTCACCATCACAGCACTTTCCACTGCCTCTAATTTGCATTAATCCATCTTGGCCCCAGTGCGAGTCATGAAGCCACGAATTCCAGAGATTTTCACCACACTTTCAGGCTGGCAATCACCCTGCCTCTGTGGGTAATTCTACTTTTGTAATTCTGCAAACCTCATCTGTGCAGCCTTTTGCAGGAACCCACACCTCATTTGGTCCTCATTAATGGCAAATATAAAACCCAGAAGATGCGTTGGCAGGTCTCACTGGATTTCTGGCTCCATGCAAAACCACTCATTCCCACAGTGCTCAGGTATCGTCTGCAGGTGCCAACCACATTATCTCAATGGAACCCATCATGGACTCTAAGTCTAGGGGTAACAATGGCCAAGAACTGAGGCAGCATTTTGCAGCCCAGTGTTTATCTGACCCATTCTAAGGTATCATCTGTCTGCTCTTCCCTCCTATTCCGGGTCTCAGTTTATTTTTAAAAGAAGCCTCTTGTCCTCTGTCCTCCCTTCTTTATTAATAGCTGAGAATGTCACCCTTAAAACTTTTTTCCCACCGCTGCTTTGACCAAATAATGCACCCTCCCAACATCCTCCCTTGGCATGCAATATATCAAATTCAAATAAATCACAGTTGACTTTAAAACCCTCCAGCAATTCATGTCTGTCTACATCAACTCCCACACCCTTCAGTTGCTCTTGTTACATAAACCATCTCACGGCCTCTTTCCTCTACTACTTGCAATTCTTTCCCTTCCTTCCTTGCTCTCTCACCCACCTGAATCAACCTCCCATCATGAACTATTGAACTATTCATTTTAGAGGAAGCAGAAAAGGTTGAATAAGGTATCTTGGATCATATTCTTACCCTGCTAATTCCTAACTATGTGACTTTGTCAAACAGCAATAATAGTAATGAGAACAGCACAAGCATTTATCCAACACTTTTAGGTGTTCATCCAATTAAACCTCACAACAACCCTATGAGGGAAAAGCTAGCATTATCCTCATTTTAAGGATGCAGAAAATCACCCAATTTTTCTAAGCACAAGTTTTCTCATTTAAAAACTAGAAATAATAATATTTACTCTTCAAGAATAAAAAATAAAGACAATTATGAAAAGCACAGCACACAATTTATGCCAGTTTCCTTCCGTCCTGGCCCCATTGCCAAACTCACCTTATTCACTGTTTTCCACAACTTCTGTCTCTCAGGAATCTTCAGTCAGTCGAATAAAAGGAAGAATAGAGCTCTTCTCCAGCAACTCAATATTTATTGTCCCTTCCTTCTCTCCTTCACAATGCATAAGAGCTAAACACCAGGAAACAGAGGTTGTATCTGCTGTGCCGCAGAAACGTAATGACCTTCAACTCAGCACACTGCTCCATGACACTTGCTTGGAACGAGAAATAGGACTTTACCTTTAAGAAGGGCAGGTAATTCCTACTACGTGTGAACTGAGGTTTTTTCCCTCTGCAGGCTCCCTCTGGAGAGAAAACACCATTCCCACCTGTTTACTGAAATTCCTTCATCAGTCCACAAAGCATTTCATTCCACAAAGCCAAGCTTAAAATGCAAATACCATTGGATGAGCTAATACGCTGATGTGCCTCCAAGTTACTGGTTTCATATCTTTTCTTGCCAGCAGGAGTTGGCAGAGATGTTGAGAATACCAGAAAGAGAAAGAGGGCACAGAGACAATGGTGTCCACTTAGCTATTTGGCCCGAAATAACAGCCTTTATCACCATGTCTAGTATATGAAGAAACTACTGTAATAATCAAGCTGAAAGATATGCGTTTTCATGTGACTTCTGAACAAAGTGAAGATTGATAACCTATGATCACAAGCTACCTGTAGTCAACAAACAAGACTTAAGGGGGCCCATCTTTGCTTCTCCTTTATACCCTTGATATTTGGTAACTAACTTTCATACATCTACAGTCCTCTAAAGTCACTGAAATTACCAATATTTCACATATTTCAAGGTAGAGCTGGAATTTACCTACCCTAAATAAATGGCATCTACTGTGTAAAGATTATTGTTTTCCTCCAGTGAGAGACAGAGAATAATCGCTTTCTATATCCATAACCATTGTCCTGAAGTAAACAAGGTGGACGAATATTTAATGTTGTGGTAGACCCTAGAATGACCTCAGCGATCCCCATCTCCTGGTTTAACAGCCTTACATAATCCTCTCCCATTAAGGGCAAATTGAAATTATTGACATGTTTCTAATTAAGGCAGAAAAGTAATGGGATGTCCCTATTGAGATCAGGTTATAGAAAAACTGTAGCTGCTGTCCTGGATGTTCATTTTCTTTCACTCCCTCACTCACCTCGAGGAATTCAGCTGCCATGTTTTGAGCTGCCCTATGAAGTTCACAGTGCGAAGAATTGAGAAAGGAGACTTTCTTTTTTAAAAAAAAAAATCTTTATTGCAATATAATTGCTTTACGATGGTGTGTTAGTTTCTGCTTTATAACAAAGTGAATCAGCTATACATATACATATATCCCCATATCTCCTCCCTCTTGCTTCTCCCTCCCACCCTCCCTATCCCACCCCTTTAGGTGGACACAAAGCATGGAGATGATCTCCCTGTGCTATGCGGCTGCTTCCCACTAGCTGTCTATTTTACATTTGGTAGTGTATATATGTCCATGCCACTCTCTCACTTCGTCCCAGCTTACCCTTCCCCCTCCCCGTGTCCTCAAGTCCATTCTCTATGTCTGTGTCTTTATTCCTGTCCTGCCCCTAGGTCCTTCAGAACCACTTTTTTTTTTTAGATTCCATATATATGTGTCAGCATACGGTATTTGTTTTTCTCTTTCTGACTTACTTCACTCTCTATGACACTCTCTAGGTCCATCCACCTCACTACAAATAACTCAATTTTGTTTCTTTTTATGGCTGAGTAATATTCCATTGTATATATGTGCCACATCTTCTTTATCCATTCATCTGTCGATGGACACTTAGGTTGCTTCCATGTCCTGGCTATTGGAGATAGAGCTGCAATGAACATTGTGCTACATGACTTTTTTTGAATTATGGTTGTCTCAGGGTATATGCCCAGTAGTGGGATTGCTGGGTCATATGGTAGTTCTATTTTTAATTTTTTAAGGAACCTCCATACTGTTCTCTATAGTGGCTGTATCAATTTACATTCCCACCAACAGTGCAAGAGGGTTCCAAGAAAGGAGACTTTTAAACAGCAGGAAATTGAGGCCCTCATTTCAACAGGCTACAATGTACTACATCTTCTTACAACCACATAAGAGGTCCTGGACGTGAACCTTCCACGGTTGAACCTTCACATTAGACTGTGGCTCCAGCAGGCAGCGTGACTGAAACCACACAACCTTGAACCAGAGACACTCAGATAAGTCTCATACAGATTCCTGATCCACTCCGACTGTGTACTTGAAGCCACTAAGTTTTGGGTTGATTTGTTACACAGGAATACATAATCAAACCAAGTATCTTTTACTAATAAGGCCCTACTGTATAGCACAGGGAACTCTACTCAATACTCTGTAATGGCCCATATGGGAAAATAATCTAAAAAAGAGTGGATATATGTGTACATATAACTGATTCACTTTGCTGTACACCTGAAACTAACACAACATTGTAAATCAACTATACTTTAATAAAAATTTAAAAATTAAAAATAAAAAAGCAAGTATCTTCTGAACTCCTCTTCTTGTAAAGCTCCAAAGAATTTAACAGTAGCTTCCAGAATAATAAAAAAATAACCAATTTGATTTTAATATTTTATTTAATTTTTAATGGGATTCAAAGCATCAGACAGGCTATAGCTTCCTTGTCCTCTGATACTTCTTCTTATACTAAAATGAAAACAAGTATTTGAACATTCTGGTTTTTAGAGCAGAAACTTCAGGGATTTTTTTTTAATTAATGTTAGATTGTAAGGATTATGTGATATAGTGGATTTTAAAATATCAGTTTAACTATCTCTCTGGTAGGCACTCATAAGTTTTCTTTGAGAATCACAGCATTGTAGAGTATATAGATAGCATCTAGACCAGTTGAAATTTAAGCAAACTGACCTGAGAGGGGTAGTGACTTTCATGTGGTCACAGAATTAGTGTGTGGCAGAGCTCAAACCAAAATCCACATTCTCTGACTCCGGATCATTGCTCTCTCCTTCTCACTACTTTGAAAAACCAAGAAAGCATGGCCAGCTGTAATAATCTTGTCCATTTTACCCAAATAAAAATGGAACATCATTGGAGAAAAATTTAAATGCCCCACAGCATCACAGCACTGCCGGGTTTGTTGTCATTATTTTCAACTTGAAGTCTGCATCTCAACAGCAAATAGCTAATTGATTGACCAGTTTATAAACACTCTTGATTTCACAGGTAGATTTCATGGGGCAAGAGCTCTCCTTGGGTTTAACTTGCTCTTCACCTAGGTTAATTTAAATAGCAGTGAAAATTTAACTTGAAAGGATAATTACAATATTTCACCTCCTTTTATCTCAGGTTATGTAAATGAAGCTTTCATCTTCTCACAGTTCATATTATATTAATACAAGGAATAAAAAGATCTCAATATATTGTGTGCTGTCAATCACTTCAGAAGAATATGTTCCTACAGTCCTAGTGGGGACAAATTGAGCAAATGCCCATAATCATGAGCTGTGCCTATTATCAACAAGGATGAACTTATAGCTTTCGCAGAGTCCTCACTTGAGCAGTGTAAGGTGTCATTTTTATCAGATTGCAAAGTTTGGGGGGGTGGTTTTGACATTTATCCAGTATCAAGCATATTTACTGGGTAACTAGGGATTGCCCTGAAGAAGCAAATTCAACTTCTACCCCCTTTTAACCTATAATTTTCACATCCTGCTGAAGGTGGTGAAAGCACTAACCCTGAGTGACAGCCTCTGAACTGGAGCCTTATCCACTCCTTTGCACCACAGCTCTTATGGGAGATGCTGTCGTTCACAGTATTAAATAATGAAATGTGATGGTTAGAGAAATGCAGCATCATCAAGTTGAATAAATATCAACAGGAAGTTGGCATACAAGTTTTAACCCCAGGGCATTTTTTAAAAATCAAAATACTGTTCACTATCTTCATAACATTAACACAACACCATGTGTTTAAACTAGAGTTTAAAGAGAAATAATAACTAAAGTTTTTCTGTTATACCTTAAGGCCAGGCTTAAGGTCTAATTCCTCCAGGAAGCCTTCCATGAGTATCCCAACCCTAAATAATTACTCCAAGTACGGGACCACGGGACATGACTTGTTCCAGTGAAAGGTAATATATAATAGTGGTGAAGAATATAAGTTCTATGACTAGACAACTTGGCTTCAAATTTCAATGCCCCTGCTCACTAGCTATGGAGCTGGAGCAAACAACTTAACCTCCATAAGTCAGTTTCATCAATAAAATGGGGACAGTATCTGTGCCATAGATTGCTTGAGATAATCATGTAGAGAGATTGGAACTGCATGGGCACTCTATAAACATTAGCTCTCAAGCAATTACTGTGTGCCAGCTAGAAACATTCACCTATTGTATTTTTGTATCTCTGCTGTATTGTAAAAATCCTCTGAGTTAAATTTGGTTACCTCCATTTTACAGTGGGAAACTAAGAGTCACAGAGGTTAAGTAACCAGCTCACACACACACAGTAAGTTGTAGAGGTAGTATCTGAACCATGCATTTGGGGTCCAAAGCCCACCCTTATAAAATATCACAACTCTTGTACTTCTGGAAAGTACTATCTTTGGTCTTCAGTAATTTAGTACACCTGAATACATACATATCTATTTCCCTCACTGCATTATTGAGTTACCCTGGGGCAAGCATTGTTTCTTTTTCTTCTTGGGATTCCCAATACCTGGCAGAACTCTTAACACATAATAGAAGCTCATTACATTTTCTTGAAATAAAATAAGTTGGGAAAGTTGCAGCTTCCCTATAGGAACTGTAACCCTTCTTTAAGGAAAAAGTTTTACCGAAAAAGAAAGGCCACAAATTTCCTTGAGCCAAGAAAACTGTTGAAAGATGAACACAGTCATGGGCCCTGAGCTATCAAAATCAAAATGGGACTGAGATTCTGCCAGAGGCATCTCTCCTCAAGCCCATCAATCAGTATATACTTATTGATTATTTTCTGGATGCTAAAATATCCCCATGATATCCGTGGCTTCCAAACAACCCAGTCAACCTTATTTCTGACATCTGAAGAAACTGTACAGGTGACTATCTAACCCTAAAGGACCTTGGAAAACCTCTACTTCAAGTTATCCATAAAAGTTTATAGTTCCAAAACAAACAAAAAAAAAGGTTATAGTTCCATAACAAGCTGTCTGTCACACGTTAGTCCCCTCAGAAAATAAAGTTGCAATTTTCAGGTCCTACTGAGAAAAAGCAGTCTGTGGATGCTGCTCCTCTCTAAACAATAAATGTCAGAAATGGAGTTAACCCTCAAAATGTGAGGTAATGAGAAGTTTATTTTGCCTTATTTTTATGGGATGGTTAAGATGAATTCTTAAACTTTTAAAGATATTGACAAGAAAGAAAAAACATTTGTGAGAGGAGTAAAGAATCAGTGATAGGGACAATTAGATTTCCACATGCAAAAGAATGAAGTTGAACCCCTACCTCACATCATATACAAAAATTAATTCAAAATGGATCAAAGACCTAAATATAGAAGCTAAAACTATAAAACTCTTAGAAGACAACATAAGGGTAAATCTGTCTGACTTTGGATTTGGAAATGAATTCTTAGATATAAAAACAAAAGTAAGAGCAACAAAAGAAAAAGAAGATAAATTGGACTTCACAAAAATAAAAAACTTCGGTGCATCAAATGACATTATCAAAGAAGTGAAAAGAAAATATACAGAGTGGGGGAAAGTGTTTGCAAATAATATATTTCATAAAAGTTTAATTCCAGAATATGTAAAGAACTCCTACAACTCAAGAACAAAACCACAAATAACCTAATTAAAAATGGGCAAAATATTTCAACAGACATTTCTCCAAAGAAAAAGATATACCAATGGCCAATAAGCACATGAAACGATGCTCAGCACTATCAGTCATTTGAGAAATGCAAATCAAAACCCAAAACCACAGTGAGATATCACTTCACATCTACTTTGGCTATAATCCAAGAAAAAACAAAAAACCAGAAAGTAACAAGCATTGGTAACGATGTGGAGAGATCAGAATCCTTGTACATTGCTGGTAGAACCTTCTGTGGAAATAGTTTGGCATTTCCTCAAAAAGCTAAACATAGAATTATATGATTTAGCAATTCTCACTCCCAGTTATATACCCAAAAGAATTGAAAAGAAAAACCCAATCATAGTTATTCACTAATGTTCACTGCAGCATTATTTTCAATAACCAAAAGGTAGAAACAACACAAATATCCATCAACAGATGAATAGATAAATCAAATGTGCTCTATAGATACAATGGGATATTATTCAGCCATCCAACAGAATGTAGTTCTAACAGATTTTAAAACTGGATGAACCTTGAAAACATAATGTTAAGTGAAATAAGCCAGTCACAGAAGGACAAATATTGTATGAATATACTTATATCAAATATCTAGAACAGGCATATTCATAGAGACAAGAAGAATATTAGAGGTTACCAGGGTCTAGGAAGAGGGGAAAATGGGGGATTATTGCTTAACAGAGTATCTGTGGCAGGTGTGGGACGGAATTTGATGAAAATGTTTTGGAAATGGTAGTGATGGCTGCACAACATTGTGAATATAATTAATGTCATGAAGTTGTGCACATCACAAAAAAATCTACAAACAATAAATGCTGTAGGGGGTATGGAGAAAAGCGAACCCTCTTACACTGTTGGTAGGAATGTAAATTGATACAGCCACTATGGAAAAGAGTATGGACGTTGCTTAAAAATCTAAAAATAGAACTACCATATGACCCAGCAATCGCACTACTGGGCATATACCCTGAGAAAACCATAATTCAAAAGGACACATGTACCCCAATGTTCATTTTAGCTCTATTTATAATAGCCAGGATGTGGAAGCCACCTAAATGTCCATCGACAGATGAATGGAGAAAGAAGATGTGGCACATATATACAATGGAATATTACTCAGCCATAAAAAGGAACGAAATTGGGTCATTTTGAGAAGTGGATGGACCTAGAGAGTGTCATAGAGAGTGAAGTAAGTCAAAAAGAGAAAAACAAATATTGTATATTAACGCATATATGTCAAACCTAGAAAAATGGTATAGATGACCTTATTTGCAAAGCAGAAATAGAGACACAGACATAGAGAACAAATGTATGGATACCAAGGGGGAAGGGGGTGAGTGGGAGGAATTGGGAGATTGGGATTGACACATATACACTACTGATACTATGTATAAAACAGACAACTGAGGGGAACATACTGTATAGCACAGGGAACTCTACTTAATGCACTGTGATGACCTAAATGGGAGGGAAATCCAAAAGGGAGGGGATATATGTATATGTATGGCTGATTCATTTTGCTGTGCAGTAGAAGCTAACACAACATTGTAAAGCAACTATACTCCAATAAAAATTAATTTTAAAAATGGTTAAAATGGTAATTTTTATGTTACATTTTAGCACAATAAACGAAAAAATTTTTAATCAATAACTGTTTCCTTCTCCAACTCTAACAGCTCTTTGAGTCAACTTTCTCTAGCCAGTGGAAGCATATCACCATAGTGACGTGGGACCCCCATGAATTCCTGTGGTCTTACATACACCCTCTTCAGCACTACACCTCCTCCTGCCCCATGTAAAACACAGCATCATGGCACTCAGCCAGAAATCACTTCCTTTTGTAAATTTTCTCTGTGAAGAAGGCAACAACTTAGCTCGAATGAGATTATCTCATGAAATAACAAATACCAAGTTATAATGAGTATAGTCTAAATTCATTCAAGAATCTAACACCCCAAGGTTTGCAGTGAAACTGGTTTGCAGCAAAATGTTATTTTCCTCTTGGGGATCAGTCTGCTGTTCTTATCTTTTTTTTTTTTTTTTTTTTTTTTTTTTTTGCCGCACGCGGGCCTCTCACTATTGTGGCCTCTCCCGTTGCGGAGCACAGGCTCCGGACGCGCAGGCTCAGCGGCCATGGCTCACGGGCCCAACCGCTCCGCGGCATGTGGGATCTTCCCGGACCGGGGCACGAACCCGTGTCCCCTGCATCGGCAGGCGGACTCTCAACCACTGCGCCACCAGGGAAGCCCCTGCCGTTCTTATCTTACATAAACTTTCCCCAAGTAATAAAGTGGCAACTGTAATAAGTAAAAGCATATATTTAGACTCTTGTGTCTTCTCAAAATGACAAAATCTTGACTTCCTCAAAAGAAAATAGTGAGTGATTAAAAATGGCTTGTCATCCATGATGAGACTTTTGAACCCAACATTTTACCTTACACATCCCACATGGCAGTGAACAAGTAATGGCTATAAAGTTAAACCCTGAAAACAACAGAGCATACATAGATGTTGGCAAGCATTTTGCTGAACATGTTGAAAGAAGCAATGACTTTGATTCTGCTGCCCCAGACTGGGTAAGCAGCACCCCTTAAACAAAGAACATTGAGTCAGAAAGACTTCCTTCTGATAAGTGAACTTTACACATAGATCTCAAAATCCATATTTTAAAACAAAAAACAAGATTGACAACAACAGGCAAGTCATCTGGTATTTATGTTTGCAGTTTTTACAAAGAAGCATTTTGAGAATCTTCTTGACCTCGCTTTTCATTTATCCTTGACCGTGATATTTAAAGCCTCTCAGGAGAGAGAATCTTTAATAAGAGTTCTCGAAGCCACCATTACCCGTGCAGCATACCTTCAATGGGATTGGGAAGCAGTGCAATGATATAAGCCTTGTGGGGAACATTTTTGGAGAGGAACCAATTCTTGACAAAATTTGTTTGTTTATTCAACAAATAATTTTTGAATGTCTGTTATATGTGAGGCAGTTTGAAGGAAAGAGTGCCTTTTGGTGTCTCCATCTTTCCTTGCAACATCTGCCCTTTCCCTATGACACCATCCCCTCACCAGGCTCTCCATGTCCATCCTTTACCTCATCATGGTCACTTACTGTCTCCTCTCTCAAAGCTTGAGTTCAAGAAAAACTCTAACATCCACACATTCTTCACTCTATCTCCAGTACCTAGAACAGGGCATGGCTCACAGCTAAAAGTTTATAACTTATTTATTAAAATAGAGTGATCAATACATATTTTTCTGATGAGTGAGTAAATAAATGACTGAGTGAACTTTACTGGGTATATCTGATTAAACAAATAAACTTTATCCTGTCCATATGTTCTCAAAATAACTAGCAAGAATAGGCTCTTTCCTCTTTAGAAAGGAGTCATACATGAAGATGGAGAGATTCTGAGGATGTGCAATAAGAAAATCTAGAGCCAAACAAAATTATGTTTCTCTCATCTGTTTTCGGTTTGTCGTGGTGTGCTTTGCTTAACTTTGGCCATCTAAATTTCGTCTACTAAAAGCTGGAAGATATACATTGGAAGAAGTGCTTACTGCATAACACACTTGCTTAATAATAGATGATAGCATCATTGGTGGAGGAGGTCATTGGGAGGATGTGACCACCAGTTGACCTGCAAGCTGGACCCCGGCAATCAGAAGTCCCTCGCCTCTTTCTCTGACCTTAGAATGTACTTTCTGTTGTAGAGGAACAAAATTTGTCACCCCAAGATGTGTCTCTTTGGCATGAGAAGTAATTTAGGCTGATTATTTTTAAGAATCAGAAGACTCAGGAAGTCTTTCTTTTTACAGTACCTCCTCCTAAGTTACCTAAAGAATTTAGATAAAAGGCCTGTTCCCAGAATAGAGCCATCATCAGAGATAGTATATGGGCTGGATGTGGTGGTGGAGATCCGAGACCACCCTATGTCCATTGCCTGTGCTTGGCTAAGCAAACATTTATTTACCAAACATTTGCTTTTCCATCTCCATGTGAATTACCTTCCTCCCCTTTGAAGCCTCAAACTACTACCCTCAACATCCTCACTTGTCTTTAGCTGAAGATGGTATTCAAGGTGAGGGCTTTGGCCATTTTGGTGAGTTACTCAGTTTTCCTGGGTCTCTCCCATGTACACATGTTATAAAAAATTTGTCTGATTTTCTCCTATTAATCTGTCTTATGTCAACTTAATTCTTAGACCAGCCAGAAGAACCTAGAAGGGTAGAGGAAAATTTCTTCCTCCCTGACACTGCCCACTGTTGCCACAGTGGCAGCCATTTTCAAGGATGCAGGCTTGAGAGAGCATGTGTTGTTAAGACCATCTGTATGGTATAAGGGACTGGTCCCATTTAAGGCCACTACATAAACATTTAAGATTCTGGAGGATGGGTGTGGAGATTTACTTGTCTTGCACAGGACCAGCCTCATATGTCAGTTCCCTGGCCTATCAAATGTGCCACCTACTAATCTGGAGAGGCTGCTCCTTTCTTCAGTCTCTCTTTGGTTCCAGGTCAGGAAGCCAGTTTGCAAACCAACAATCATACACTCACTAAACAGGGAAGAATCCAGCACAGCCTTTTATCCTTACTTTTTAAAGTAATATTTAAAGAGAAGAGCTTATGCTAGTTACTATATAAACTAAGTACTAAAGCTTGGCTTGAATATAGTATAATTTGAACTCTTATCCTAATTGAGGCATTTTATGTTTATAACAGTTAATTTATGTGCCACTTTCTCAATAAAAAATTTAATCTCATAAGATGACATACCCTTTCTTCTTTCTGTAGTTTTCAGCAGAAAGGACTCAGCTGCGCCCCAAGACACACTGGCCCCAGCCAATCATGGGGCAGCTGCTCCCTAAATGCAGGCAAAATTCTTCAGAGAAATTGACCTGCAATTTCAGAACCTTTTTGGTAACCACTGTTTCAGAGAACTGAAGTCAATGGATTATTGCTACTAATGTGTTTGATGAAAGGTTCATATGCTTTGGAGTCAGACAGATGAACTTTTGCATTTCTGTTCTATTTCTTTCTAATTACATGTAGGAATAATAATTTCCCTAGGCAAGTTATTTAACCTCTCTAAACCCTGATGTCCTGATTGTCCAACAGATTGTTCGAGGAGATAAGAGTACAGTATCTGGCGCAGAGTAAACACTCAATAGATGTTAGCTACCAGGAAAATGATGGTGGAAGTAGCAGTCAGGGGAGGTGGAAGCGGTCAGGAAATTCAGGTGTTCACGTGTAACAAATGGTGTCCTGGAAAACAATGGGGGCAAGGAGGGAAGCCACGAGAAGTATGTGATTTCGAGCACTTATTCATGCCCAGGCGCACCCCAAATTCTATTCACACGTGTCTTCACAGCAGATAGCTACCTTCATCTCCATTTCAAAGATGAGAAAATGAGGCCCAGGAAGGTTTTATATAATTCACAAAAGTCACTTACCAGGGAAGGGGAAAAGTTGGAATTCAAATCTATGTCTTTGTGACTTCAAAATCAAGGCTCGGGCTTCCCTGGTGGCACAGTGGTTGGGAGTCCGCCTGCCGATGCAGGGGACACAGGTTCGTGCCCCGGTCCGGGAAGATCCCACATGCCGTGGAGCGGCTGGGCCCGTGAGCCATGGCCGCTGAGCCCGCGCGTCCGGAGCCTGTGCTCCGCAGCTGGAGAGGCCACAACACTGAGAGGCCCGCGTACCGCAAAAAAAAAAAAAAAAAAAAAAAAAAGAAGAAGAAATCTATTTCCTTAGTTGTATTAGCCATATTTTAGGTGCTCAATAGCCACATGTGGACAGCATAGGTCTAAATGAAAGAGCTTGTCTAGGTCTATCTAGAGGCGTAACACAGAGTACAGTGTCTTCAGCAATTGCCCTAAAAAACTTTGATTTCTTCAGGACATCCCTCAATGTAAGCTGAGGGCACAAAGTCCAACTCAGTGTCAAGCAGAAAGTCAAAGCTAGGAGGTCCACTCACCACCCTCTCTGATGATTTGGAACGAAAGGACCTCTCAAATGCCCTTCAGTCTACTCTGTCTACATTACCTCCCTTGACTGAATTTTTGATTCACAGACCAAAGAAGATAATATTCATAGGCAAGAGTCCAAAGTTCAAGTAACATGTTTCTTTTTTTTTTTAAGTACCTTTTTTTTTTTAAAATTTTTATCATTTTGGGGGCCACTCCCCATGGCTTGCAGGATCTTGGTTCCTCGACCAGGGACTGAACCCGGGACCACTGCAGTGAAAGTGCCAAGTCCTAGCCGCAGGACCGCCAGGGAAGTTCCAAGTAATATTTTTCTTGATTAAGAATAATCCGTATTTTTAAAATAAATTTATAAGAAAGAATAATCCATATGTTTTGAAAGTACCATGGTGAAAAATTAGTAAGTACATCCAAGAACAAAATACACAAAGTTCTTTTGAGAATTAAAAAGATTACTTTTTAAAAGCTCATGAATCAAATGGAAATATGTAATTTTAATACTATTTAAGTAGTTTAAAGAGAAAAGAATATAGAAAGCATCCTCATTTATTTTTGCCAAACCACCATAACCCTTATAACAAAGCCTAAAAAAAAGAATTTCTTAGATTAAAAATGAACACAAATTAAATTTAAAATGCCTATTTCTTTTATGACTAGGTGCAGGGATTCACTGATGAAATTTGAAAATCCTTTTAAACTGTTTTACTCTTCTCAATTCCCTCATCTCACTAGTCCAGTTAAGGAAATAGATGAGTTCAAGTATATTTATGTCAAGGGTTAGGTGATAGAGAAATGACAAAATGTAGGCATAATAGTAAGCAAAAAAAAAAAAAAAAAAAAAAAAAGGGAGAAGAAGACTTAATCAGAGTTCCTCAAGTGAAAATATAAAGAAAATTTCCCCATTTTTCTCATTTGCCTGCCTTGTCTACAAATCAGTTTTGTGAGGAACTTTCCAGTTAAATCAACATATCCATCTCTTGAGAAGAATCCCGTCAAGAAGGGGTCCTGAGGTTCCATATTGACTCTAGCAGGTCTCCTCCTCTGGCAGCCAGAGATGATTATCTACACCATAGGGTGCACAGAATAAATAAAGATTAAATGATTATCAAAATGTGACCAACATCTGAGCAAACAGCATGTACCTTGGCAGGAGGGATACAAGAATTAAGGCAAATCACATCCAACTGTGGAAATAAACTTGTCAGATGCAGGCTGCGGCTGCAGTCCAGGCTACAGACCTTCTCCTGAGCTGCCTGGCTCCTGAGAATGATTCCAAAGTGGTTCAACAGTATCGGGCCAGCCTCCCATGTCCACCTAGGTCTTCCCTCTGCTGGCTGCCTTGACTCCCTGTCAGTCAATTTCATGGTTCTAAGTGTTAGAGATCCTAATGCTTGAACTTGCAAGTCCTCACTGGAGGGAACTGGGCATAGGAAATGACAATATTTGTGTAATTTAGGTGTGAGGTCTAGGGAGGAAAGAAATTTTGATCTGCTGGTCTCCACAGTTAGGCCTGGTAAGAAATATATATCGGGCAGACAACCCTGAAAGGAATGAGATCTCTCTCAAAGGGAATTCAGGCGCAGGCTTACTGGGTCCCAAGCACTGTGTGAAGAGCATTATCTCATTTAATCCGTACCACGGCCCTATGGAGTAGGCTCTATTATTATCCCCATGTTTCAAATAAAGAAACTAAGATACAGGGAAAGTAAGCAACTTTCCCAAGGTCACACAGCTAGGAAATGGGGGAGCTGAGATGTTATCCCCGGGTGGTGACTCTGGAAACTTCCCTCTTAACAGCAATGCTACAGTGCCACCCCATGGGCCTGCTGGGAAAATCCACTTGCCAAAAAAATCCAGTCAGAGTTTCATCAGATACAAATTTCAAGGATGGAAGAACACGTTAGAAAGGACTGATGGTAGGTAGGGACTCCATTTAAAAGCAAATACTTGACAACTGCATGAATTACATATACAAAAGAAAAAGTAAACTGTGAACATTATTTAAAAAATAATATAAATTTAAAAATTGGGAAAGAGGGAATGCGAGAATACTAATCTTTTATGGTAGAAACTCAAATTCCAACTGTATTTTTTTTAAAATGATAGTGATTCCAACTTAATATTTTGCATAATCTCTTTAATGGAATGTTTTAGGAAATAACCTCTCTTACAGTAAAAAAAATCCATTTAAAATTTCACCTTTTATCTTCACTTTTTCTTCTCTTCAATTCAAATGAAATTAAAGTTAAAATTCTCTTAAAAGAGCACTGATAGTTGTATCCTATTTTAATAGAAGCATATGTAGAACAATATCTGAAATGAGATGGGTTCCTCATGTGAATGGTGTTTATTTCTGGATGAGAGTATTTGGGAAGTTTATCTTATTATTAATATTATTTCTATTATTAGTGTTTCATGTATTCGATTTTTATTGAGCACTTACAATATACCAAGAATTGTTCCTGGCTCTGGGGATACAGCAGTGAACAGAACAAACCCAGTCCTTCTTCCGCTCCACAGGGGAAACAGATGATAAACAAATAAGCACCTACCCTCATGCCAGTATTGAAGAAAAAGTTGATAGAGTGATGACAGAGATATTTTTAAGAGGGTGATGAAAGAACCTCCCCATGGTGGGAACACTTAAATCAAGAAGCAAAAGAAGTTCAAGAAGGAGTGACTGCAAACACCTGAAGAAAAACTTCAATGTAGAAAGAAAAGTTGATACAAATGTCCTGAGGCAGGAAGGATATAATAAGGTACAAAAGGATGTCAGTAAATTGTAATGCTGAAGTTTTCAAATTTGAGTCAAGTATTTAGTAAGTCAAATGGCATGCTTAGTCTCATGCTATGTAATACACGAGTAATGTTCAAGTTCGATCTAGCTTTTATTCATTTTCACTTTTCTATCACCTCCTCCACTTTCCCCGGCCTCACAGAGTAACCTCTCTACATTTGGAACCAAGTTCTTGGCCCCGTGGAGCCCTGAATTTAGCAGATAGCCTGCCTGGGTCTTTTCCCAGAGCAATGATCCCGCAAGTGGAGTTGTTAAATGCTTTCCTAACTAAACTAATGGCAACATTGAAACTTTTATTGACATTAAACCCTTTCAAAGGTATCTGACAACCTGGCTAAAAGCGTTTGTACTATGTGAATCTCCCTCATTAATGAGGCAGTTAATCCTGAGAATTAGCCAACTTCATTGAGGACCAAGTGAGCTGCTGTAAAGATGTGATTCTGAGCATCTCCGGAAACCCCCAGTCAAGAAAGGCAGCCCCTCACAGGTGAGGAGGCCTGGGGTGATTGACAGCTCTGCTTATTGATTTTAGATTTTGAGAACAACTCCCAGGGGGCTGGTATCAGCCAGTCTGAGGCAGAATTTGATGAGGCAGATGGGACCCTGAGGGAAAACGCTGCAAGGCAGAGCAGCGAAGTGCCCCTTCCCTGACCCTCTCAAGCATGATAAGAGATGGTCTGGTTCTCATTTTTACAGGATTCATTCCCACCAGGCTGCATTTGAAGAAGATGACAGCCCGGAAGAGTCTTTCTCTTTGGAAAGAAAAAAAAAATTAAGCTTCTTAAGTACAAACTTTTAAACTGCCACCAACTGGCATGTGCTTCAGGGAAGAAGGTAGGAGCAAAACATCTGGTGCCCAAGCCCACCCTGCCTCCAATTTGGATTGTGTTGTAGGTATTAAAGCAAGTGTATGTACGTGTGTGTGTGTGTGTCCTCTCTTCCACTTGAGAACAGATTCTAGCAGCGTTTCTCAGGATATATCCTTGAAAGGGAGGCCCCTCACCTCGCACCCCATATCACCTGCCATCAGAGGCAGTTGGTGGGTTTATTCTAACCAATTAAACAGCAGGTCGTTCGTGTCTTCTAAACAAACAGGTCTCAGACACACTTAAGTGGAGGAGTGCCTGGGAACCGCTAAGGTTTTGCCACACATGCAAAATAATGATGAGCTTCATTTCAGTTTACAGGATAGGAAACGCTTCCGCTGGCAGGAAACATGATTGCACGATGTGTATGCGGAGCGAAATCCCAAGTAGAAATAAAATAAAATGTGCACCGAGAGGGTTGTGTCCTGCTGGGAAAGCTCTTCGCATCAACATCCTCTTGGTATGTCACATGTTCATTTACTTTCTCATCTCTTCACATTATCTGCATTTAAGCCTTAACAGGTGTCAAAGTTTTAATGAAAAATTACCAGAAGACAATTTTAAGTTGTAAACATTCCAATCTAACTGCTAACTTTGTTGTTTCTACAAATTAGAAAAAGTCTCCTTTTATCGTTTGATTCTAGAAGTAGAATGGCTCTGTCCAGTGTGGTCAGTGGGAACATACAGTGTGAGCATCACACCCCAGCATTGGGTTCTGTGAAGGATCTTTTCTCCTCTTGCCTGCCACACACTCCTCCCTGCTCCCAGAAAGCCCACGGTCACTCCCAACAAACTTTAAAAGGAGTGGAGGAAATCACTGGGAAGGTAGCAAGACTGCTGGTCACCCAAAAAATCCATTCTCTCAACCTGCCAAGTTGAATGGAATGGAATTGAAGGTAAGCACGTGACAGCCTAGCTAGACTACATGCCCAGCCTCATTTTGTCCCTTTGACCTGGGTTGTGAGACATGGGATGTGCCTCATCCATGTTCCCTGCACCCCTTTCCAATGGCTGGAACCTGAATGTGGCATCAAACCGGCTTCAACCATGCAGAAAATGGCAGTGCCCCAGGGGATGGCAGACCAACCGAACTGAACTGTTCACATCAGGACTGTTGCATAAGAGAGAAATAAACTTCTTTGTTCATTAGGTCATTGTATTGTTGGGTCTCTGTTGTAGCAGCTTACAGGAATTAATCACAAAACCTGTGCTGTGAATACACAAGAAATGCAACCATTAATGCTACATGGCTCTTAGCTCCTTGCTTAGCACTTTTCCTGGTTTGCTAATTTGTCCTTTCACCTATTTAAATCCCCCTCCTTCCAGGTTAATCTCAAATGCCACCTCCTCCAGGATGGGAGCCAGCCACACCAACAGTCTGTTCCACAGAATCTCATGATCATATCACTTAAATGCCTCATACAGAGCCCAGCCCATGGAAAGAACACAATTGGTTTCCTTTCTGGCAATTGTTTGACATCTTCCAACACAACAAATCAAGTTCTTCTTGTGGATGTAAATATATCTTTGAGAATTCTGGCTTGAACCACCACCTGGATGGTATACCAGCTAACTAAGATGAAGAACAAAACTACAGAGACAAAAAGAAGGTGGGCTGGAGAGGGAAGTTTGGTCACCTAAGCAGTCCTCCAGGAAACTAGCCAGTTCTAGGAGAGAAATTGAAAGATGTTCTAAAAGAAAAATCAAAAAGGAAAAAATGTAAATATCAAATATAACAACCAAGACTGATTGGGTCAAATAGTCAGAACTAGAAAGAAGAGATAAGGAGAAAGAGAGAGAGAGGCCACCAACCCCATCGCCTTTAATGTAATAATGCAACTTGTAGACAATTGTAATTGACTCTCTGAACAAAAGATTTAATTCCAAATACAACCACTCTCTCCTGGCCTGAGACCCCCAGCTGATCACCTTTACCTCTCTATATTTGCTTTTCATCTAAAAAATGGGAATAATTTTCATCTGAAAAATGGGAATAATGAGATAACTAAATAGAATAATACACATGGAAGTAACACACAAAAAAGAAAGCACCATATATGTGTGTTATTATGCTTTACATTGCATTCAGAATGAGTGGGAATATGGGTAGTATCTCTGCAGATAGGATGGTGCAGACTGGGGAATGGGTTAAAAATAAGTTTAGGATGTTGAATAGGATAGGGTGAGGTGCTAAAATAGGAACGTAGAAAAGTAGAACAGTAGGAAAGCAGGTATTTTTTATCAAGCACACCTCTTACTTCTTTTGTCCCCCACAGCTCTCCCCCCAGCTCTGCCCCCCCACACACACACACACACACTCTCATGCATGCATGACCCAGTCTCACTTGTACACATGATGGGACTTAGAGAGAGACCCCGCAAGGAGTAGAAGTCAAGCTGACGAACTGCACACTTCAGACAGAAGGTGAACAGAGATGGTTTATGAGATCAGACAGCTTAGCAGGCACTATGGGATCTAGAACAGATTTTCACAAATGGAGGACATAGGCTTGGCAAAAATGGAAAATTGTTGTTCAATGGACATAAAGCTTCAGTCATGCTAAATGAATAAGTCCTGGAGAGCTGCTCTACAACGCAGTGCCTGTAGTTCACAACACAGTATTGTGCACTCCAGAAGTAGTTAACAGAGGAGATCTCATATTAAGTATTCTTACCACCAGAAAAAAAAAAAATTTACTCAGGGAAAAAAGGACACAGAAAGCTTTGGGAGCTGTTAGATCTGTTTATGACCTTGATTGCAGTGATGATATCACAGGTATTTCATATGTCCAAACTTAACAAATTGTACATATTAAATATAGGCAGTTATTTATATATTGATTATACCTCAATAAATCAGTATTTTTAAAGCAAATTTTTATGAAATTAAAATGTTTTTCTTAATCATGCCACCTAGCCTACATACCAGATCCAGCTGTTGTAGATTTCAGACTCAGCGGCTTATTTGTTAATTCAGTTACTAAATATTTACGAAAACACAAATTATGTACCAGATACTGTGCTTGACATTAATATAGCTTAGTAGGTTTACTTTTAAATTCACGAAATTGGAAGTTTAGTCAGGGAAGGACAAAACAGACTTAAGTCCACCTATTTGAAAAACCTTCAGAAAATTACATTCTAATAACTCATTTATTCATTCACCAAATATTCAATATCTGTTGGATATGTCATTTCCAAAGCACAGTGCTAAGCATTATAGGTAAGACAAAAGATATAGAATCTTACCTCTGAATCCCTTACATGTGGCTGATGGTTTAAATGAATTCATCAAATGCATACACTAATCCTATGTGATAGATATGATTATCACTGGTGTGATGATGAGAAAACTGAGGTCTATGAGCATACAGCCGAGAAGGAAGGCAGAGGCCCAACTGATGCCAAAGCCTGACTCCCTGCACTTCATAGAATATACGCTTCTAGTTTATAAGGAGAACCACAGCTCAGAATATCAAGACAGACAGATACACACATACACACACACACACACACACACACACACACACACATTGGAATATTACTCAGCCTTTAAAAAGATACCTTGCCATTTGGATGGATGGATCCATCCATCCAAACAACATGGATGGATCAAGAGAGTATTATGCTAAGTGAAATAAGTCAGACAGAGAAAGGCAAATACCACACGTCTCACTTATATATGGAAATCTAAAAAACAAGACAAACAAAATAAAATGAAAACAGACTCATAGATACAGAGAAAAACTGGGTGGTTGCCAGAAGGAAGGGATGTGGGGAGTGGACAAAATAGATGAAGGGGATTAAGAGGTAAAAACCTCCAGTTCTATAATAAATAAAGTATGAGCATGTAATATACAGCATAAGAAATATGGTCAATAATATTGTAATAATTTTGATTGAGGACAGGTGGTTACTAGACTTGTGGTGATCATTTCATAATGTATGCAAATGTCAAATTATGATGTAGTATGCCTGAAACTAATGTAATATAGTACGTGAACTACATTCCAATACAATAAATAAATAATAAAAGTTATATCTAGCTAGGTTAAAAAAAAAACAAGAGCAACACAAAGAAAAACCATAAAGTCACAGGTCACCAGCAGTACTATAGTGTATCATAGATTTACTTGAATACAGATCATTTTAAAATTTTACTTACTTGTTTCATTTATTTGCAGAAATGCTATTAACATCTCACTAAACAGTGCTCCACGGAGCACCGTTTGGAAAATGGAGCTCCAAATAGTGTGTAATGACCATAGCTGCAAACGGGACGTCAGTGTGGCCCCGTACTGCTGGCAGGGCACAAAAAACCTGAGGGTTGTGGGTTGTCCTCTGTGTGCTCCCCCGACCCCCTTACTTTGTGCCCTGTTACAGGAGGATGCTGCAACTCCGTGGGTCCATGCATAGTCACGTGCTTGGCACACTGCGTGTTATAAAACAAATCGAGAACTTTTTTCTTGCTCCTGTGATGTTCCCAGTCCAGTGAGGGCATGGAGAGTGCACATACAACCCCAGTAAAGGGCATGATGGGGTAATAAACATACAAAGTGCTCTGGAAGTCCAAGGAAGGATGAAAGGCGAGCTCTTTTAGATTCTGTGCGTGCACAGGCATGCCCACACACACACACACACACACACACACACACACACACTACACTTCACCTGCGGTGGCTCCACGGCTCTCAGGATAACATTTGAGACACCACTGCAAGTCGGCAGAATTATGTGATTCTGTTGCCAGCATCCGTATTGATTTACTTCCTGCCCTAAGAGAAGCTCTGTAACCTCCCAGGGACATAATCCCCCATTTTCACTAAAGGAAAGGCCCTTCTTGACAGAGGCCTGGGGAGAGCCTATTAGCTCACTGTCACAAGCCAGGGCTTCAGACCAAACACAGACAGCTTAGTTTTCAGCCTTTAGTTCCCAACTAATGAGTCTGAAGCCTCAACCTCAGGCTTAAGTTCTTCACCTCTGGTTTAACAGGACCCAGACGGCTGAGCCCCTCCCCCAGGGCTTTAAGATGAAATGCAGTTCAGGTTCCTTGCAGCTTAGTTAACGCTTAACTTCTGTGAGTTTCTGTGCTGCTCTTTCACTGAGTCAGAAAAATATGGTGCTCTGTTATATATCCCTTTCCTTGTTCCAGAAGGAAACTCTACTTTGGATCAATAGACACACCCACTCTTGAATATTGTCTATTACAGAAGCCAAAACTCCTTGCCCAGTCTCTCTTCTCTCACAGCACTTATGCCTAATTTAGAGTCCCTTCCACACTCTGCTTTTGTTTTGGGAATTCCCTGCCTCCTCCTTCCCCTGTTTGGGAATTCCCTGCCTCCTCCGCCAGACTATCATTCCTATCTGGGTCCAGGGAGGCTCCTGAATTTCAGTTGGCAGTGGGGACTAGGGTTGATAATCCGATTAAAAAGAGAGGCTAGGGGGTTTCCCTGGTGGTGCAGTGGTTGAGAGTCCGCCTGCCGATGCAGGGGACGCAGGTTTGTGCCCCGGTCCGGGAAGATCCCACACGCCGCAGAGCGGCTGGGCCCGTGAGCCATGGTCACTGAGCCTGCAGGTCCGGAGCCTGTGCTCCGCAACAGGAGAGGCCACAGCAGTGAGAGGCCCGCGTATCGCAAAAAAAAAAAAAAAAAGAGAGGCTAGGGATTTACCTTGAAGCTCCATTTGCGCAGCAAGCGCACTGGCTCTCCTTCTGTTTTGTATATTCCTGTGGAGTTGTATGAAGCTGATTGCATGGCAAGCTCCCAGTTTTTACTACCACTCTGATGGTTGTTTTTATGTGTCAACTTAGCTGGCCATGGGATGCCCATATATAACACATTACTTCTGAATGTGCCTGTGAGGGTGTTTTCAGATGAGAATAGCGTTGGAATCTGGACTCAGTAAATTGCCCTCCCCTGTGCAGGTAGGCATCATCCATTCTGTTGAAGGCCTGAACACAACAAAACATAGAGGACAGAGGAGTTTGCCCTTTTCTGCTTCCTGCCTGTCTGCTTGAGCTCTCATCTCATCTTCTTAGCCTTCAGACTGGGGTTTAAACTGTTGGCTCCCCGAGTTCTCAGGCCTCCAGACTCAGACTGAATTACACCTCTTACTTTCCTGGGTTTCCAGCTTGTGGGTTTCTCAGCCTCCACAGTCCCATGAACCAATTTCTTGTAATAATCTTTTTTTTGATAGATTAGATAGATAGATAAATAGGTAGATAGATAGGAAGAAGGAAAGAAAGAGAGAGAGAAAGAAAGGAAGGAAGGAAGGAAGGAAGGAAGGAAGGAAGGAAGGAAGGAAGGAAGGAAGGAAGGAGGAAAGAAAGAAAGGAGACTTCCCTGGTGGTCCAGTGGTAAAGAATCCACCTTCCAATGCAGGGGATGCACGTTCCATCCCTGGTTAGGGAACTAAGATCCCACATGATGCGGGGCAACTAAGCCTGCACGCCACAACTACTGAGCTCGCATGCCTCAACAAGAGAGCCCACCTGCCGCAAACTACAGAGCCCATGCACCCTTGAAGCCCACGCACCACAACTAGAGAGAGAAAACTCGCATGCAACAACTAGAGAGACGCCTGCATGCTGCAATGAAGGGCCCACGCACCGCAACTAAAAAGGTCCCGCATGCCTCAACGAAGATCCCACGTGCCGCAACTAAGACCCTACACAGCCAAAAATATAAATAGAAAGAAAGAAAGAGAGAGAGAGAGAGAGAGAGAGAGAGAGAGAGAAGAAGAAGAAGGAGGAAGGAAGGAAGGAAGGAAGGAAGGAAGGAAGGAAGGAAGGAAGGAAGGAAGAAAGGTAGATAGTTATCCAGTTCTGTTTCTCTAGAGAACCCTAATACATTGTTTAGTTTGGATGGCTTTGGGACAGTGGTGAGAATTAGGGGGATAATAAGGCCCCTTCCCCAAAGTCACCCTTGAAGTTGCCTGTGGCTGCAACTAAGTCCTGTTCATTGTCATATTTCAAAGAACACCTCGCACGGTCCATGCAGGAGCTGCAACGTTTAGCTGTAGAATGACACCTGAGCTGGATGTATGATCCAGAGAAGGACACAGCAGAACAAAGCTGGAGAAGGCACAGGCCCACAAAGCTGGGCCTAGTGCAGGTTCAGTCCATACTATTACAATAGGGCAGTGCCAAAGACAGCCACATGGCAACCTGCAGAGATACTTTAAAATAGAAAACTAGCCTAGTACCAATAATAATTCCACTGATCCTCAGGAAAAACACAGTGGGTCACCTCTAGGCAAGCGCTCTAAAAATTAAGGGAGAGGGACTTCCCTGGTGGCACAGTGGTTAAGAATCCACCTGCCAGGCTTCCCTGGTGGCGCAGTGGTTGAGAGTCCGCCTGCCGATGCAGAGGACACGGGTTCGTGCCCCGGTCCGGGAAGATCCCACATGCTGCGGAGCAGCTGGGCCCGTGAGCCATGGCCGCTGAGCCTGCGCGTCTGAGCCTGTGCTCCGCAACGGGAGAGGCCACAACAGTGAGAGGCCCGCGCACTGAAAAAAAAAAAAAGAATCCACCTGCCAATTCAGGGGACACAGTTTCGAGCCCTGGTCCAGGAAGATCCCACATGCCGCGGAGCAACTAAGCCCGTGCGACACAACTACTGAAGCCCATGCACCTAGAGCCCATGATCTGCAACAAGAGAAGCCACCGCAGTGAGAAACCCGCACACCGCAACGAAGAGCAGCCCCCACTCGCCACAACTAGAGAAAGCCCGTGCGCAGCAACAAAGACCCGACCTAAAGTAAATAAATAAATAAATTTATAAAAAAAATAATTAATTAATTAAAAATAAAAATTAAGGGAGAAATGTCAGTGCCACCAAGTGGTGCTCAGACTTTACAGCAAGCTCTAAAGCGCCAACCTCTCTCCAAAGGCACCTTGCCCATTAGCCTGCTGGTGTCTTGATCCAGTACCCCTGAGGTCTCTAAATAGCAGTTTTACAAGGGTAATTGAAAGGGTATTACTGAATGTCTATCTATCATCTCTTGATCACCTAACACCATGGTACTTATTAGGATGAGCTAGTGGACTCTGTGCTAAAGGCACTCAGCTACAAGCTTTGCTGCTGCTTATCCAAGGAGGCAAAGCAAGATTCCCCTCAAATCCTCTCATTTTGGACCCATCTTACGTGCTACTTAATCATGACTACTCCATACAGTAAGCATATTTGAGGAGATTAGTCTTCAGTAGCGTCGGGTAGTGTCCTAATTAACAATATGCTGAAGCAGCGTTCTCCTTGTAAGTGTAAATACAGCTTTAACGCCATTTGCAAACAACAATATGACTGTTTATTAGGCAGCCGTGCTAATGGATGCTACGCTGATCTATTAAAAAACTTTCTGTCCTTTGACCTTTCTACCTCATCATCTTGGCTGGATAGTCTTATACTGTAGTAGAAGAATATGTGGCTCAACTTCTTAGGATGTCATTATCAAAAAAAAAAAAAGAGTGTGGCCAGGAAAAGATAAAAGAGTTAGGAAATGTTAAAGAGCAATTATTCACCTTCCTCTACCAGATCTTAAGAGCTGAAACCTCATCATTGTCCAGAGTTGAGATAGATGTGATAGATAGTGCAGATTATACATTCCTTCATCCATGTTTACTGGGTAAATGAAATAGAGGCATCTGTAGGAATGAATGACCACCGCCCACTTCCACCCAAGCTGCATTCGGCCTTGGCCTTCCTTTAGCACTCCCCCATTCCCAATCCTCCCTCTACATTTCACTTTCTCTACATGCCAGCAGTTTAATTTGATCTAGGAATCCCACATCGTGGAGAAAGAAGAGAAAAATCAGGGGGAGTAGAAATTCAATGTGACCGCTTTATTACACCTATCTCAGATTTGATTCAATTTTCCCACGGCTTCTGACCCTAATTCCATGAAAGAAGCGGACACTTTTCAAGGATTAAGCTGGAAAGAGGGAATAGGGCTGATAGTGACTTATGATTAATATTCGTAGGTAAAGACCAGAAAGCTGATAATGGAAGAAAGCATCCGCCTCCTGACTCCTCAAAAGCAAATGAGTAGAAGGGATCTGGAATAAAAGAATACATTCCAGAGAAGTCAGGATCTATGGAAGGGAAGAAAGGAAAGAGAATTCAGCAGAGAAGAAAAAGTTGGTTTATGATAAAGTCTCAACCAAGGTCTCAGCCAACCCCATGGGGAACTTTGGGGCTGAGACGGTCCTTCAGATTAGCAAATAGAGGAGGAGAAAATTATGGCATTTTTATGTTTTAAAAAGATTCTTCATATATGTGTGTGCACGTTGTTTCAGAGCAAGTTCCCAGGAAAGCAAACCCTGAGATAGGGTGAGCAGGCAGGAATTTCACTGGGAAGTGCTCTCAGGAACAACATGGGGGCAAGGAAAGGGAAGGGAGCATCGCTTTCTAGGCCAATATTATAGATTCACCCATGGGAAGAAATTCACTGAAGACCTATTATGTGCCAGGGACTAGCCACCGAGGATGCAAAAGTGAACACACTCTCCTAAGTCCCTGCTCTCACGGAGATTTCATTCTAGTGGGGGAGAAAGACAATCAACCAACGAACACAGACACATAACACAAGGTCAGATACTTGTACGTCTTATTAAGAAAACTACAGCAAGACTAGGGGATAGAATGGTACAGACAGTGATTTTAGATGAAATGACCAAGAAAGGCCACTCTGACAGGGTAATAATTGAGTAAAGACTTGAAGGAAGTGAGAGAGTGAGCCATGTGATTATTCTATGGACAACATGCAAAATATGTTCGAGAAACACATGAGTTTTTTTGTCTTTTAAGATATTTTCTTTTCTTCCAGTTTTATCAAGATATAATTGATGCACAGCACTGTATAAGTTTAAGATATACGGACAGCATAATGATCTGACTTACATACGTCATGAAATGACTATCACAATAAGTTTAGTGAACATCCGTCATCTCACATAGATACAAAATTAAAGAAATAGAAAAAAACGTTTTTCTTGTGATGAGAACTCCTAGAATTTACTCTCTTAACAATTTTCATATATAAAGACAGCAATGTTAATTATATTTATCACATTGTACATTACATCCCTAGTACTTATCTTATAACTGGAAGTTCGTACCTTTTGACCACCTTCATCCAATTCCTGCTCCCCCACTTCCACCTCTGGTAACCACAAATTCTCTCTCTTTTTCAGTGAGGTTTTGTTCATTTGTTTGTAAAGTATAATGGACCTACAGCACTATGCTAATTCCTATTACACAACATAGAGAAACACACAGTTATTTTTAATAACCCACTGAGCCTCCATAATATGGATGCCCCATAATTCATTCAACCACTCCCTAACTGATGAGTATTCAGGATGCTTCCAAGTTTTTCCATTGCAGAAATGTCGCAATAAACATCTTTGTTTATTTACTAAGGATATATGTATATCCTTAGTTAGTTTACTTTTGTTTTTGTGGGGTGAATTACCAGGAGATTGGGAAAGATTTCTGGGTCAAAGGATATACTCATTTTTTAAATAAATACTTTTTCAACAGTATATAAAAATTAATAAACCCGCTAGCAATATATAAGATGTCCCATTTCCCCAAATCCTCACCAGCACTGATTGTTACCAACTTTTTAAATGTCTGCCAATCTGCTGACCAATATGGTCTCTCATTCTTTTCCTTTGCATTTCCTTGATAACTAGAGAAGTTGGACACCTTTTCCTGTGAACTGTCCACATATCATTGCTTTTCTGAGTTGCTCATTCATGCCTTCTACCTAGTCTTCAGTTGACTTGTATGTCATTTCCTTATCAACTTGAGAGAGGTTTTTGTAGATAAGGGATATTAATCCTTGTCATTCATATGTGCTGCAAATATTCTCTCCCAGTCCATTGTTTGACTTTTTACTCCGTTCATGATGCATTTTTCTATGCAGAAGTTTGTAATTGTAAGTGATCAAATCTATCAATCTGGACTTCCCTGGTGGCGCAGTGGTTAAGAATCCGCCTGCCAATGCAGGGGACAAGGGTTCGAGCCCTGGTCCGGGAAGATCCCACATGCTGCGGAGCAACGAAGCCCGTGCGCCACAACTACCGAAGCCTGCGCGCCTAGAGCCTGTGCTCCGCAACAAGAGAAGCCACCACAATGAGAAGCCCGCGCACTGCGACCAAGAGTAGCCCCTGCTCGCCACAACTAGAGAAAGCCTGCACGCAGCAACGAAGACCCAACACAGCCAAAAATAAAAAATAATTAAAAATAAATAAATAAATTTAAGAAAAAAAAAGAAATCATGAGGTTTTTAAAAAAAAAATCTATCAATCTTTCTTTTATGAACTCATGAGATGAAATTTAGGGGAGATAAATGTAAATATTGTCATCTCATCAAACACTGAATTGAAGTTCAGAAAATCCTCGTTGTCAGAGATTTTGAGGTTGGGAAATTAAGATAATATCAAAAACCAGAATTCAAGAAACAAATCAGAATTGAACCTATAAAAGCCCTTTAAAATATATTTTGCATTCATGAAAATAAAAGAATAAAGACATTATTAAATTAATAATAATGGATGCTATAATAATAATTTCCATTTAACTTTCTTGAAATTTTTGAGTTTCTTAAAATTTCAGTGAAGTTGAAACTTATTTTTTTTCTTTGCCTAGTTCTCCATTCAAATGATCAGTGCCTTCCTGACTGCGTGACTCAGAATATGCTTTCTACTCCCTCCTTGGATCAGATCTTCTCTCTCGCATCTCAGCTCTCAACTCCTCAACTCTTCCTCACAGATGTCACCTGAATATCCTTCTGAGTTTGCTGTGCTTCATTTTCCTTTGTGTTCCCCAAGGATTCACTGTAAAAATCTCTATCCTCCCTCTGCATCTGCTTTACCTCTCCTTTCTATTCCCAACTTCCAATTTCCTCTTTCTGATTATCCAGAAGAGAAGTGACTCACAATCCACACAATTCTGTTTTTCTGGAACCAAAATTCCACTGGTTACCAAACAGGTGTACAGAAGTAGATTTCATTCCATTTTAGTGTATTTTGAAGTTGAAGAAAGATTATATCGCACTTGAATTAAGTTCAAAAAAAATCGCAGACACTAGTATGGAAGAAATAATGTGGTTTAATAACTGTCCATGTAAAAATTATCTAGGGTTATTACTTTTATACAAGCTTGAGCTAACAAAATATTATAATAGCGACAGAAATGGAAAAATCAGTATACACAAATAGAAATATATATCCAGATCAGGATTCAGTCCTCGTGGTGGCGGCAGTGGATGGTGGGGGAATTATCTTTATCAATTTCCATCTTCCTAATCCAATCATAGCCAACTAGAATAGCACCAATGAGATGGGCTTAGACCAAACTGATTCTCCACCATGGGCTGGGGCTAGGGCTGAGATAGCATCTCCTGAAGCACCTGGTCATGGAGGAGAGTAGAGACTGAAAATTCAAAGTGTTGTTTGAAAATATAAGAAGGAATATTTGCTTTCCACTCCTCACGTTTCCTTCCGTGTTGTAGGGAGCTCCATCAGTATAAATCTCCTGGGTCCTCTCTACCTCAGAATCCATTCAATTCAAAATGATGGGAAGGGAAATGAGATGATGTATCTGACTGGCAAGTTTAGGAGGATAAACTGGCCAACAGATTCCAACATCCCTTCCCCCAACCTCTCCTTGTGATTTGAGAAGCATGCAATCTCCTCCATGCCTTCCTACTCTATATCTGACAGCAGCGGGACCCCATGCAGGAAAGTCCTATATTTCGGTGGGAGGATACATTCAATTCAGGGGACAGCTAACTTCTGGTGCATGAGTCAGGAACACTGGGAAATAGATAAGGGATGAGATATGGGGCAACAAAGTCTTCATGGGCTTGTTGAAGCTTCTGATGTACAAGGGCACCCAATTTGGGGCCTTGGATGTGAGTGTGCAGACAGGGTGTTATGGTCTTTTTGGTGCCTAAATGTTTACTTTGATCCATGCAATTGTTTTTTACAGATGTGCAGTAGGCTTTAACCACTGAGGCCAGACAAAGAGGCATTAATCATCTTGGCGGCAGTGCAGATCACTTTGCTCAGAGCTGCTTCTTCTTCCACGTGGCAGATTCAACAAGAAAGTCTAAAGCAAAGGCTTCTGGGTCTCATCAAAGGACTGGGAGTCAAGGGCCTCAGCAAAGGCAGAGGCCATGGGGCTCCATCCAGGAGGGGGGCCTCACCCAGCACAGGCCACACAGGGTTTGGGAAAAGAGAACCCTGCCCTTCTCCCCTCAGCAAATGCCTGTGTCTTCACCAGGCATAGAAACTGCCTTAGGATGCAGGTGACTCATGCTTGATCTTGACCCTCGCCTCAGCTTTTCCTAAGCAGGCATTATCTTAGGTCAGGTTCCCCAGAAGCAAACCCGAACACAAGGATTCACACGCAAGCAATTTATCAAGAAAGTGCTTCCAGGAGAAACGGATAAGGGCTTAGGAGGGGAGAAGCCAAGTAAAGATGCCATTTCAGGTCAAGTCCCAGCCTCAGTCTGAACCCTCAGTGCTGTTCTGGAGTATAAATTATCCCACAGAATTTGTCCAGGCTCAAGGCAAGGATGCTAGGTAACCATACTACCCAGCACAAGAATGAAAGCTAGCACTCTTGTAATTCTGTGAAGATGAGACTTGTCTTCCTGAGGATCTGGTCTTGATTCTGTACAACTTTTGAAACCCAAGTTGAAACTCTGCTCTACCTAGACACTGAAAACTCCTCTAGGTAAAACTGAGCAGAATAAAAAGCTGACAATATGAAGCTTGGATATGATGCAGACATACTAGCAGGATCTCCAGCAGCCCCTGGGAACCTTGACAATGGAAGCCACACACTAAGGATGGATTGGACAGAAAAAGAGAAAAAGTTTCAGTCCCTGACAATTTCATGACACTGCTCCACCTGCTTATGAATTCCCTAACTTTGGATTTTATTTTACAGGAGAAAACTAACTCCCAATTCATTTAAGTTCCTACAGTCGGCTCTCAGTTCCTAGCAATCAAACAAAATTCCTTCCTAACACAATCGATGAACTACTTAAGGAATCTTTAATGCAAACTTACAAAACTGTTAGAAATCAAAGTATTGTTTTGCATTTTGGTTTTGGTGTTCAGGGATTGTTGTATTTTTAATTCCCAAAATTATGTTCAACGTGTTATGTGTATATTAGTTATTTCATCATACATTTATTTACTCATTCTGCCAGCAAATATTTATTGAGCATCTGTAGCCTGCCAAGTACGGTGCTAGGCTCTGGGGATGTTTCACAAACAAGACAGAGTCCCTTCCTCTAAAAAGTGCAGATTTAGTGGGAGAGGCAAAGCAGGGAGAAAGATAATACAATGCAAAGTGCCAAAAACTATGATAAATAGCTGAACAAAGAGGCTGTGGTATCCCAGAGGAGATGGGTTGCTTCAAAGTGCAAATAGCAGCATACTTGGCAAAAAGCCATGAAGAAAAAGACTATCTTCAGTCAGTTCTAAGAGGCCCCTGAGTCATCAGCTTTGTGTTACAGCTGCCCCTCCTGTTAGTAAAGGAACTCCTGGAGAAACCACATCTGTACCCACAAGGATGAATAAACTGGAGGCTGGAGGTGAGTATGTGATGTGACAAAGCCACCTGCCATCAGCCACACATACGATCCTTTCTTTTAGCTTCAGCTTCGAGTCCATTAAAGGAACTGCAGACAAAAGTTGTCCTTGAGAAACCTTTGTAGTCTCCTTTTTCCTCTGTCCTGTTTTACTGCATCATTGTGGTTTAGGCTTTTTATTTTCTCCCATGAAGATGCCCTCGTGAAATTTACCTCCCAGGATTAAATCTTACCTTCTAGTCATATTTAATGTTTTCAAACCCACAGTGAGTTTGTATTTCAATGACAGTACAGTTATTCCCTAAGATGAAGATTTTTTTCTGAATCACTTCAGAAGGTTATTCTCTTGCAAAATTTTCTCTTTAAGTTTTTTGTTACAAGAACCAGTTATGGATGGTGCAGTTGGGGGAATAGACTCTTGGAGTAGACATATCCAGCACCCAAGGAGGGGAGGAGAGGGAATGAACCATGCTGTTTTCCCAACCAGATATTCTCCCCAAGTGGGTCCACTCACCCACCTGTAGGTGGAAGATGGACTTGTAGGGGTGTTGGCTGCGGATCACGCCATTCTTTTCATCAGTTACCATCTTGATCATTACCCCCGAGGAATGACCACACAGAGAGCTCAAGCAGCTTTTTACTCAATAATAAAACATAATTCTAAGAATAGAGAGAGACAGCAGTAGAAACTGAAATTCATCTCTTTTACATGATTAAAAAGACAGGAAACGCAGGCTCTCATACCTGTGTTTCAGAATGTCCCCTCTTGGTCATTCGCTATACCAGCCAGTGCAGACCCCTCCCCAACCTCATATTTCCTTTTCCCTTATCCTGTTCCCGCTACCCTTTTAGCTCTTCCTCTCCTATGAATTTTCCTGCTTTCATTCATGTGAGATTGGTGTGAAGTCCAAGCAAAGGGAACAGCAGCAAGAAGTGAGATTCAAAGGCTAGAGAGAATTCAGCAGAAACATGAAATGAGAGCAAGAGGTGAGTGGAAAACTGGTGTTTCCAAAGATTATGTTGGGTTATTAGGAGGCAATGTGAGTCTCCCATCATCTGGGCTACTGGGATCCTGAATAATTTAACTTAATGGAAAAGGGCTGTGTTAACCAAACAGGCTGGGGAGCTTGGGAATACCCAGGTAATTCATAGTAGTGATTCTCATACAGAAAATTCATTGAAAAGACTACTGCTTCTTGTTAGGGTGTAGAAAGTTGCAAGAGAGTATCATGCCCACTCTAAGCAACAAAAAGGGGCAAAATAAGCTACATACAAAATAGTCTTTTAAAAAATTCTAAGAGCTGAAGATTCCAAGAAACCTAAATGAACTAAATTTCACAAAGTGGAAAGTCCTTCCTCAGAGAAAAGACACCACAGTTGCTTTCACCCCAGTTAGAGCAATGAGAGTGTGTGTGTGGCGGGGTGTCAGAGGGGTGAGTTGGCAATAGATGGAGATAAAGAGAAACCAGATGAACTTTCTACAAACTTTTAATGGGCACACATGAGCCAGGGTTATAGATTAAAATCCTGAGGGGTCCCAGTAATGGAATAATTCTGCACCCATTTGCCAAACTTCCTCAAAGTCCTTCTCCGAGGGCACAAAGGTACACACCAAAATCACAGAGCAGAGCAAGAGACATCCCTTGTAGGTGCAATGAGTCTTTGGGGAATGCAAGGAAAGCTGCAGGCAGGGTTCACCTACTGCACTGCAGCTGCCCAATAAAGACTGGGGACAGGGCAGTTGTCAAAAGTGGGGCAGAGAGATTTTTCTAGATGGATAGAGCCAGAGGGCAGGGATGGAAAGCACAGAGAACTCCCCAGTGACTCAAACAAGTTGGCAGCCAAGTCGTAAAGCAGAGAGAGCTTCCCCGTCATTCAGAAAGCTGGTGGCTGAGCTGTAAAGCATCAAAAATATTCCCAGAGTCGTTCTGGTGTTAACATCTTAAGCCCTGCTGAAGGGACATCCTCAAAATGTTTGAAACCAGGGTGTACTGGCTCTAAAGGAAACTGGAGCAAGCATGAGACCCAGACCAACTCAGCCTCATACACCATCAACCTGAAAGAAGGATAAGGAGATACTTTTTCTAGAGACGAGTCATTTACTTTAGTATCTACTGTTTCTTACACACAATTATGAGCATACAATCAAAAATTGAAGGACCCCTGATGATGTAAGAAAATATGATTGGGACCTCCCTGGTGGCACAGTGGTTAAGAATCCGCCTGCCAGTGCAGAGGACACAGGTTCGATCCCTGGTCCAGGAAGATCCCACATGCCGCAGAACAACTAAGCCCGTGCACCACAACTACTGAGCCTGCGCTCTAGGGCCTGCGTGCTGCAACTACTGAGCCTGCGTGCTGCAACTACTGAAGCCCGCACGCCTAGCGCCCGTGCTCTGCAACAAGAGAAGCCACCGCAATGAGAAGCCTGCGCACCGCAACGAACAGTAGTCCCCGCTCGCTGCAACTAGAGAAAGCTCGTGCGCAGCAACGAAGACCCAGCGCAGCCAAAATAAATAAATAAATAAATAAATAAATAACCTCTAAAAAATCTTTTAAAATTCTCACAATCGGGAATTCCCTGGCAGTCCAGTGGTTAGGAGGGGGCATGGGTTTGATCCCTGGTCGGGGAACTAAGATCCTGCATGCTGGCCGGCCAAACGAAACAAAAAACAAACAAACAAAGAGAAAATATGATCCCCATCACCATCTTGATCTTATAAAAATGAAGTCATCTCAGCAAGTGAGAAGGGACGAGACACCTTTCCTTCTCCTCCCTTCTGCCATCCCACCACCACAACCCACCCTAACACTATCATAGTGGCTAGAGCCCTCTTACCTCTCAGGTCACAATTTACATAAAACATCTTCAAAGAGGACATCCCTGCATGTAAAATATACACTCCCCACATATCCCATGAGTATTCTCTCTCAGCAATAAAAACCATTTATAATCACTAAATAATTTACTTAGCTGATTTTTTTCCCTCTTGCTCCCCTGGACAGTAAGATGCATAAAGGCTGAGGCCGTATCTCTCTTGTTCACTCCATCCAGTTTGAGGAATGGAAATCCAAGGCTCAGGGAAATCGTATTGTTTGCCTAGCATCACACATCTAGAAAATAACAAAACCAGGAGTCACACACTGGTCATTTCACTACTGCTCCTTCTCCAGCATTTGACCTAATGCACGAACCTCTACATGCTTGCGTGAGTGTTAAATTGTTCAAAATTTAACAAAACTGAAATATGAAAATCTATAATCATGGATACTTTAATACTCAGTAGAGATGAAGAGAAAGGAGTATGGTCAGTAAATTCTAAGTAATTGGCTTAAAAGACAACCCCAAACTAAGTAAGAGTTTCCTACATAAAAAGTGACTCACTCATGTTACCTGAATAAGTCATTTTCCCTTCCATCACTGTAACAGTTTAGGTTAACATGAGCTACTCTCAAATTAAATGCCACAATCTTAGTGATTTTACTGAAGAGGTGTTTATTTTTTATTCTTGGGAAATCCAAAATGGTGTTCCTAATTGATGAGCAAACTTTTCTGCAAATAATGATGCAGCAATCCATCTGCATCAAGCCAGGAAAGAGAAAAAACCTGAAGTATCACAGAGAAGTCTTTAAGGAGCAGATCTGGATGTGGTTTACGTTAGAGCTTCTTAAACTGTAACATACTTGGAGAGCAGGTTTGCAGATTTCTGGGCCCCACCCCCAGAGATCCTGAGTCAGGAAGTCTGGGATGGGGATCAAGCATCTGCACTTCCAACAAGCTCCCAAGTGATGCTGACCCTGCTGGTGTTTGGACCACACATGGAGTGGCACTGGCATGTATCACCTCTGCTGATAACTTATTGGCTAGAACTCAGAAATGTGGCTACACTTAACTGTGAGAGAGTATGGTATATATGGTATAAACATATGCTAAGAAAGAAGACAAAATGGGTTTGATGGACAGCTGGACAGTCTCTTCCATATCTCACTTTAAAAAAGAAAAAAATTACTAGCTTCCCATCCAGGTAACCAAGGAGCCAGGAACTCAAAAGAGAGAGATTTATAAATTGAAATTACAAATCCTTCTTCTAGTCAATCCTCTACCCAAGTAAGATTTCTCATTTAAGGAATTGCAGTCAATTAAGAAAAGATCAATGGCTATATTCTGAAACTCTGTAACTATAGCTTAACAAATTGAGCCTAACAATGAGAAAGGGAAAGAAAAGCCCAAGAAACACACACACACACACACACACACACACACACACACACACACACACACACAATATTAGCCAAAGACACCACTTTTGACCAGGATCTAAGCAAACCTGCTCTTGCAAGTGGAAATTCTAATGGGTCCTTAACTCTTGATAAAATATTAGCAATGCTGTAAGTACACTCACTCATCTCCAGGAGACCACACTTAATGGATATAACTCCCTGACCTTTCAGGTTTTACTTATATTTTTCAAGATGCCCCTGAGAGTCCTTATTCTGTTCCCTTTCAGCCATTGGTCATGGGATAACAATGCTCTGTGATACAAGTAATTGCTCAGAACAGTCATTGCCCTCCAGGGTTTCTTTCCTTCTCTAGAAAGATTGTGTCTCTGAGTTCAGAGGGACTTAAGAGAAGCCGTTTAGTCTCTTCTGGCCTTCAGGCTGGAATGTACTTAAAAGCTGTCCCAAAGACATAGAAATTTGAACTTCACTGAGTAACCCTTTCCAATTTTCATCCACTCTCCCTAGAAAAGAACTCTGCTTTCATTTAATCGAAGGATGTCTCGCGGCAGTTAATTTACTTTCTTCTTATTTTGTCCTCAGGGAAACAAGAGATATTTAGCTTCCAGTATTCTAAGTTCAAGAGCCTTTTGAAAATGTGGAGATCCAACACATAAATTCACTTTACTGAGCACCACATGTATGACTGAAAATCTACTTAGCACTGGGAGTATAAAGGTGAACAAGTCTATTGGCTGGAAAGTAGAAAATTACCTGTTAGTAATAATAAAATACCAATGTTTTCAAACAATATTTCTTGAAAAGAAATGTAGTCCATAGTTCCTTTTTTATTGAAGTATAGTTGATTTACAATGTTGTACCAATCTCTGCTGTACAGCAAAGCGACTCAGTTATACGCATACAGACTTTTTTTTTATATTCTTTTCCATTATGGTTTATCACAGGATATTGAATATAGCTCCCTGTGCCACACAGTAGGACATTGTTGTTTATCCATCCTATATATAATAGCTTACCATAATTCCTTTTAAACAATGAACCTCAGAATAGTATAGACACAAGGTGCAAAAGTGAAGTCTTTCCTGCTAGAAATCAACTAAAATGGAACCATCAGGGTCTGGAGGGACAACCTCACAGCTGTCTGTGAACTGGCTGTGATTGGCTGCACTAGGCAATTGGGAAGCCATCCTCAGCCCTCTCCCAACGCAGTGCCATTCACAACAAATCACTGAGCAGCACCTTGAGTCAATAGTTAAGCTAAGTGCTAGAGCAGAAACCGATAAGAGCAAGACTTGGTTTCTGCCTTCTGGAAACTGAAAGAGAGGCAGTCTATTTCAGGAATGGTAATTACATTTCCCCTGCATGTCAAATCTTATTGACCGGGCTTCCCTGGTGGCGCAGTGGTTGAGAGTCCGCCTGCCGATGCTACGGCACACGGGTTCGTGCCCCGGTCCGGGAAGATCCCACATGCCGCGGAGCGGCTGAGCCTGTGAGCCATGGCCGCTGAGCCTGTGCATCCGGAGCCTGTGCTCCGCATTGGGAGAGGCCACAACAGTGAGAGGCCCGCGTACTGCAAAAAAACAAAATCTCATTGACCGATGGTGGTTGTGCTGAGTGCTGTGTTGAGAATAATAAAGCTTGATCTAAAGCCAGTGAGGAAGTACAAAGACAATAGCAATATCTGCCAGGACATGGACTAGGGGCAGGGGGATACCAGCATGTTTTCCAGGTGTTTTCTTTCCCCATTTCGTATATTAGACTGGGACTCTACCCAGATGGAGGAAAATTACTTCCCCTGCCTACCACTTGCCACTATCGAAGTTTCCTCCAGGTGCTGCGGACAAAGATAAAGTCCCAAGAGGAGGTCACTGGGGCCTCAGGAACTTCATTGGTTGTTCCTTATATTCCTCCTATCACCCTCAGGAGAGAAGCAAGCATTTCTGTTGCTTTTCTTTCTTCTCCCAAACGAACACTTGAATCGCATAGAATCTAATCTTCCCCCATATATGTTTGGTGTGATAATGCCTCAAAGCAAAAGCATGTACGAAGTGGAATTACAGAAACAAACATTCTCAGTTGCCAAAACTGGATTTTTTTTTTCCTTACAGTTTTCTCACTTTGACTCTGCTCCTACAGAAGAAGCCTCAATGGCTCTCCCTTGAAAATTGTGACCTGAAAATGTACAAACATGTCAATCCTGAGACAGCCTGACATTTTCATAAAGAGCTTTATTAAAATCTAACAGAGAAAGACAGAAGTAATTGCAGAAATGCAAATGGTATTAAAATAGTTGGGTCTCCAAAGCACAGGTCTGTGATCCTAAGTGTACCAGCAAATCACAACTAAGAAAAACGAGCCTCAAAATCGCTCATCCTCAATTAACTACCCACCCCACCGCCCCCCGTCCTGTGTGGACTGGCAAAACCAAGAGGGGCCTTTGCTGGCTCCCTTCTCAATGCTCAGAAAGTGACTTCAGGTGACTTTTGTCATCCTGATCCCTGAGACCTAGTCTGAGTTCAAATTCCAACTCTCTTTTCCTAGTTCCCCACTCCCACTCAGGGCCCTCCTCCCCAATTTCAGATTTTAGTCACACATCCAATACCAAGAAATATTCATGGCAGCAGTAACTAGCACTCTCTGAGATCTAACGAGGGCTATTGCTCTTACCTTTACCTGCTTTCAATGCATACTGGCAAGATGTTGTTGGGTCATTCTCTATCTCACCACCTGTGCCCATGAAGGAAATGCCTTACAAAAGTCCACCCACTAGAGTGTTAATAGTTCTAACTCATTCACCACAGCTTGGCAAGGGGACTCTGGCCCTGAATTGAGGAATCTGGAGCTGGTCCAGGCTCAGTGGGAAAGAATACAGACATCAATTAGCAATGTCTGCCATGCGTGTGGGCAGCTCATTAGTATTATCCACAGACATATTTACCAACCCCAACTTTAATTGCATAGTAACCATAACACCAATCCAGAGTTAGCAAATAAGAAAGGCCCTTCTTTCCTGGTTGGCTGGGCCAAGAAGCATTTATTTAGTCTGTAGGAGAGAGCAGCTACAGAAACCATGGAGGGGTATAATGCTAGTTTTCAAGACTGATGACTCATCCACTTTTCTAATTAGCTCGAGACCTTTTCCATCACTCTTATTCTATTTCAACCAAAACGTAGGTCTTAAAAAAAACTCACATTTGTCCACATGATGCTTATATTCATCCTCTGTTGCATGAATGTGTTGGAAATGCTGCTGTGAGAGCTTTCGTTAACATAATCAGGTTGAAACTGCTGATACTAGGCAGCTTCCTGTGTCATTTAGCCCTCCAGCTTCTGAGTAAGATTTTAGAAGGTCACTTGGTTGCAAAATCAAATGGAGTCCACCACAAATTACTCTTCTCCTGACCGAAAAAGTTATGTGTCCAAGATCCAAACTGATCACAATTTTGTTGATTAAAAAAAAGGACAAGTGATTTCACTCTACCAACAAACATCCAGGATTTTAATTGCAAACATTCTCACAAGAAGTAGAAAATAAAAACCAAGGATCCTATTTCTAGTGTGGGCTTCTGCTCCTAACTCTGGCTCCTACATAGTATGAAGCAGGAGAAAACAGTAGTCTTGGTATGTTTTAATGCCAGAGGCAACTATATCAAAAAGGCTATAAGAAATAAGGAAAAAATTAGAAGAAGAGAGAAAAAGGCAAAATTATCCTACATGTTAAAAACACTCAGGTAGGGCTTCCCTGGTGGCGCAGTGGTTGAGAGTCCACCTGCCGATGCAGGGGACACGGGTTCGTGCCCCGGTCCAGGAATATCCCACATGCCGCGGAGCGGCTGGGCCCGTGAGCCATGGCCGCTGAGCCTGCACGTCCAGAGCCTGTGCTCCGCAATGGGAGAGGCCACAACAGTGAGAGGCCCGCGTACCACACACACACACACACACACACACACACACACACACAAAAACACTCAGGTAGAAAAAGAGATGAAAAAAGTGAAGAAAGCATATATTCTCCACTACTTCTAGTGTATATCAATACCTTGTTAAGAATCTCAAGATTTTTAGAATATGAAAAAATGCCCATTAAATCTGCATGGTAGAAAATGAGCTAGGAAAAAAGTAATGGAGGAAGCAGCTACAAGGTCGAAGAAGTTTGTCTCACTACTGAGGCAAATTCTTGATACATTTATTACTTAAGGTTCTGGTGAGGAATCATTGAAGAATTTAGAAATAATTAGGAAAATAAGATTGGAGTTATGACTTTAAGACTAATAAAAGGGGATTAGAGAAGAGATAAGCAGAGTCAACCTAAGGAAATAGAATAACTCATGCAACAAATTCCCTTTATTCAGAGTCCATGTTAAACAAGCAACATTTTGATTGTGATGGGATTTCCCATGCAGTCTCTAGTGGCTTGAATTATGTCCCCCGAAAAGATAATGTCCTAGTACTAACTTCCAGTATCTGTAAATGTGACCTTATTTGGAAACAGGGTTTCTGCCGATGTAATTAAATTAAAGGGCTCAAGATGAAATCATCCTGGATTTACAGTCAGTGGATTTAGTGCCTAGAATTCTGGATTCTAGTGACTAATGTCATTGGATTTATAATGGAAAGGAGAGAGAAAGAAATTTGAGACACTGAAACACAAAAAAGAAGGCTATATAAAGATGGGGGCAGAGATTGGAGCTATGCTGTCATGAACCAAGAAACTCCAGAAGCCACCAAAGCTGGAAGAGATAAGAAAGGATGTCCCCCAGAGCCTTCAGAGTAGTCGATGTGGTTCGGCCATGACTTTGATTTTGGACTTCTGGTCTCCAGAACTGTGAGAGAAGAAATTTCTGTTGTTTTAAGCCATCAATCTTGTGCTAATTTGTTGCAGCAGCCCTAGGAAACTAACACATGATCTGCTTTAAGGAAAGAAAGCACTGACGTAAGGACTCAGATGTGCAGCCCTTTAACGCTTACATTTACCATTGCACATTTTAAAATTAGCCTTTGATTTCTGTACAGTGATCTCACACACTTGGTACATTAGGCAGAATGATGCTGCAGTGATAACCCCAAAGTCTAAGTGCCTTAACATGCTACATGTCCATCGGGGTGCAGTGGTGGGGGGATAGTGCTCTTACATATTCAATCAAGAGCTAAAAATCCACCCTGTTGAGCTGAACCATGTGGAACACAAGGCCTTCTGAATTGCAGCAGCGAAAGAGATTGCACGGGAATTTCACATCTACTCTTCTATGTCTTAACCCAGAAGAGGAAAATACAACTTTTGCTCAGAGACCACCAGCAAAAACTAGTCACATGGCCTTACTTTACTGCAAGGGCAATGGACAAGGTAGGCAAATAAATGAAATACTTTGTGAATATTACTTTTACTGCCACACTTTTTTAACACGAATCCACATGGGTAAAAGAAAGACTCTTCTCTTAGTAGACTCAAAAAGGGAAGCTACTACGTTTATGAGATTGAAGGTTAGTTCTTAAACCGTAGCAAATTTCTCTTATGCTTCTTAGAGGTAAACCATGTGGCTTTCTCTGGCCACATACCATCCTACTATTTCAGCACTATATGCAAAGAAGATATTTTTTAAATATTTTTAATTTTCATGGAGCAAAAATACTGGAGAAGCTCCGCAAGAGTCATCCCGAATCTAGCATTCTGTGGCTTTAATTCCCTACATCCTCCAGATTCTGGCACCCTGGTGCATATGTGCAAGCCATCCCACCCCCTCCTCCTGCCAGGTACTATAAAATTTGGATTCCCTGGGATTCTCCAGAAAGAAGGTATGCAGGGATGCTGAAATTCTTGTCAACTGCAGGACCAAGACCAAGAAAATTTTTATGCCAAAAATTTACTACAAATTCTTTATGAAGTACCTAGAGACCATTGTGACTTACTAAATGGAGTCAAATAAGCATAAAAGAATCCTTGATATTCTGAATCATGTAGTACCTAAGGGTCATCCTTCTTAAGAAACACTACTCAGAGAGGGGGTTACCCCTCCCAAAGCAAGAGGGAAAGACTTTATTCTGAGGGGCTCAAACCACAGGAACGCTTCCAGATCTGTTCTCTCCTTCCAGAAATCATTTGGAATCACACCTTTCTTATTTCATCCACGTCTCAAGAGCCTGAACCCAGTCCAAGTTTACTTCCCACCATTTTCAAGCAAGAACAACAAAATCTGGATCCCAATAATTACCACTGAGTATGATTTAGAGGAAACAAAGTAAACGCTCTTCAAATTGCGACGTGCTCTAATTTCCAGCTGAGGTAAACAAGCTACACAAACACAAACGTTTGCAGAAAATTCTTCCTGTGCTGTAAAAACCATTTTTAAATTGATGCAGGTGGTCCTGGAGAGACTCCAGTATAGCATTCGGGTATTCCCTTAAGGGCACACTTCCTTCTTGCTACTTAACTGTTATTTTTGTCTACAAATTAATAGGCACAGTTAACCTGGAGTTGGGATTTAACTGGTGAATGGCAAATTGGGACCTCAGAGACTGCTACACAAAGGAGGGAAGTTAGGTCTCCCCAGAAGGCACTGTCAGTTCCCTGTGATGACGCCTTAAGTCGGAAATAAATGTCTTCCCTTGCAAGGAAATTGGCCTAAAGGAAGAGCAAAGGAGATCTCATTTAATTTACAGAAAACCATCCCAAAGTGGTGCAACATATTAGAAGAAATGTCGTGTCCTATCACCAGTCTTGCACTGTTCTGTTACCCATTTGAAAACAGGGACTCTAGAGACATCTACTTAACTACCCTCATTCAATAGCATCATTTGACACCACCATTATCCAGATTCCAAATACTATTGCACAAAGTAGAAGAAACCAGATCCAGAAAGCCTGGCTAAACAGGTGACACTGATCTAGCTAACTGATTAAACAGAACCATGAATACTGCATGCATCACGTGTAAATTTCTTATGATTAATTCAGACTTGAAAACAAGGCTGTTGATACTAAAGGTTCTGAACAGTCCTGTATTAGCAGGCATTCTTAGTGGATATTGACTTAATGAAAATAAATGTGTTTTTTTGTCTTCTCAGCAGTTTCTGATGAGGATTTGAGAAATCCAAATGATAGCCCAAATTTAAATGGTCCAGATTCATCTGTCAGTAAATGATTGACAACTATCTCTTCTGATAGACTAGCTAGCACCCCTCACTCTTATATAGGAACAATAGCTCAATTTTGTTCAGTGAAATACTCCTTCTTTCACTCTCATTTGATGGTGTTTAGATTCTATTAATTCCACACCTAGCCTGGCTAGTGAGAACATTACTTCCTCAGCTACCATTATGGGTCAGGGATGGATAAGCAGTTAAAACCAATGACGTCTGCTTGAAACACAGAAAGAGACAGAGACAGAGAAACAGAGAGAGAAGCTCTCTTACCTTCTCTTCTGGCCTGGATTAGTTGGAGCCAGGGTGCCACCAAGAGGAGAGACCTGAGGTAACAACCATTAAAACAAACCATAGGAAGTAGAATTGAAGTATGGAGAGATACCAGGACCTGACAATCATTTGTGACATCATTTGAGCCTGAAACCAGCCACACCTGAAGGAGACAACCCCTTAACTTTTCAGGTACTTAAGTCATTAAATTCCGTTTTTGGTTTGTTTAAATGTTTTGTTAGGGATTTTTTTCTTACTGAAATAATAAGATTTACACAATTACGTTTCTAACATGGTGAAACTATCTTTAAAATACAAAGCACATAGGCTAGTCCCCCAAGAAATTTACATGCTAGATAAAATAGCCCATATGGTACCCAGGAGTAGACATTCATTGTTATGAATTAAACAACCTGCCACTCTAATAAGTTTTCATGAAAATTAGGAAAATAGAGCCTGACCAGTTATCATAGTTCAGTAGGAAAAAGAACTGGGGTTACCCAAGGTCCCAATTTTAATTCTGGCTACTGCGTATAAAAAGGACCCATTTCAATGATGATTTGAGAATCTTGTTAGAGCAGATTTAGAGACCTTGAAACCTCCACCCACCACGATCATTTTTTGCTTTATTGTTCATAGTGCATGGAACTTTAGATTCTGAATCCTAGGCTCTTCAGGGTAAAGACCTAACACTGGAATATCAGCTACACAAAGCACAGAGAATGTCAGAGATGCTATATAAATTATACACAGAGGCAGTGATGAGAGGAAAGGTGTTACAAAGAAATTGTGCTCCTTGGAGTTTTATGAGCATAATATTTCAAATTGAAACCAGACAATCTGGTAAAATTGGTGAGTTAAAGTCTGTGTTTCTAATATGTTATGATTAACCGAGGAATAGAAATAGAAATTTTATGATCTGGATCATTCTCCCTCAGTGGAATAATACCTTGTACTTATTTTTGTAAACTATATAGAAACTAATCGTCAGAGTAAAAGCCCAAACCTTTTCATGGAGCCATTTCTTCTATGTTCTATATATTTAGAAAATTGGCATATAAACTAATAAGATAAAAAACTATACAACATTTTCAAAAGTATTCAGAGTTTTGATGTTGTATTTCAGAAAAAATATGAAATTACAAAGAAGTCATGTTACTTTTCAAAGTTTGACAGAAAATGGTACAAGCAAAAACAGAAGATCATAAGAGATATGTACAAAAGATAAACAGATGGGAAGTATAGAAATAAATCAATTGACTTTGCTCTCCTCTAAAGTTTTCTCCATTTTCCCGCTCTACTTCCCCTACCAAAAAAAAAAAAAGAGATTGAAATGGCCCATAATACAGATACTCAAAGGGCAGTTACCTTTACCCTATAAAATGTCCAAGTTACCACTCACTTTTGGTGGCATTTAAGAAAGCAAGAAGGAAAAATTGTGATCTGACTTTTTTTGATAACAGCTTTGTTGAAATATAATTCACACGTGATTCAAGTTCACCCTGTTAAAGTGTACAACTCAGTGGTTTACACTGCATTCACAAACTACTGAAAATCTGTGAAGACATTAGTACTTTGTCCAATTCATTTAAGTTATCTGATTTGTTAGCGTGCAAGTGTTCACAGTATTCCCTTATAAACTTTGCTATTTCTGTAAGTCAGAAGGGGTTTTCTCTCTATTGTTTCTGATTTCAATAATTTGAGTCTTCTCTCTTTTTTCACTGTCAGTTAGCTTTAAGTTTTGTCAATTTGGCAGGACTTTCCAAATAATAAACTTTTTGTTTCAAGATTTTCTCTAGTGTCCTTGTATTCTTTCTTTTAGTTATTTATTTCCTAGTCCTTATTATTTCCTTCCTTCTATTTGCTTTGGGTTAGTTGCTCTTGTTTTGCTAGTTTCTTAAGATTAGTAAATTGATTTGAGGCCTTTCTTCATTTTTAATATGGATGGTTTAATATAAGTGGTTTAATATAGATTGTTAAAGCTCTAAATCTAGTCACTGACTGAGCTGCATCTCATAAGTTTTGCTATTGCTATTTTAATTTTCATTCATCTCAAAGTAGTTTCCAATTTTCCCCGTGGTTTCTTCTTTGGCCTATTGGTTATTTAGGAGTGTGTTGTTGTTTAATTACCACGTATTTGTAAACCTCCCAAATTTCTTTCTGTTATGGATTTCTAATTCCTTTCCACTGTGGTCAGAGAACAAATTTTTTATGATTTAAACCCTTTTAAATTTATTGAGTTTTGTTCTGTGGCCTAACACATAGTCTATTGTGGAGACTGCTTCATGTGCACTTGAGATGAATGTGTATTCTGCTATTGTTGGGTGCAGTGTTTTATAAATGTCTATTAGGTCTAGTTGGTTTATAGTGTTTTTCAAGTCTTCTATTTCTCTGTTGATCTTAAGTCTGATTGTTCTATCCATTATCAACATTACTATTGCTAGATTGTCTATTTATTCTTTCAATTCTGTCAGTGTTTGCTTCATGTATTTTGGGGCTTTGTTCTTAAGTATATATATATATATATATATATATATATATATGTATAATTATTATGACTTCCTTCTAGACTTCCTTCTAGACTTCTAGACTTCCTTCTAGACTTCTCAACTAGACTTTTTATTTGGTTCTTTTTTATCATTTCTATATTCTTCATTCTCCTACTTTCTTTTAGTTCTTTAGACATGATCTCCTTTACTTCTTTGAGCATGTGTACAATAGCTGATTTAAAGTATTTTTCTAGTAAGTTGAACACCTGGGGACAGTTCCTAGTTACTGCTTATTTCCTGTGTATGGGCCATACTTTCCTGTTTCTTTGTGTGTTTCATAACATTTTTTCAAAACTTGCAAATTTTAAATAATATAGTGTGTCAACTATGGTAATCAGATTCCCCTCTTCAAGATTTGTTGTTGTTGTTGCTGCTGCTGCTGTTGTTTGTTGACTCACTGACTTCCCTGGCCTAATTCTGTAAAATCTGTGTTCTTTGTTCCATGTAGTCACTGATGTCTCTGCTTGGTGACATAGTGGTCAGCTAATTATTTCCTTAACTTCTTAGAACCAATAAGTCTCCCAGTCTTTGCCTAAGGGCTCTCTATGTATGTTGGAAAGGTATACAGTTCTGCTTCAGCCTTCATATCCTGTTTGTGCAGAGCTTCAATCTCAGCCATAAATTAGAGCAGCTTAGAGTTCCCTCAGGTCTTTCTCGAGCAGGCCTTCTAGATTCCTTCTAGATTCTAGGGATGTTTCAGAGCTTTCCAAAGCCCCCAGTGGACATCTCATTCCCCAGTTTTTGTGGTTAAGTTTTATGATCAGCCTCCTGTTAGCCCCAACTGGTAACACCACCTCTGGCAGCTATGATGTTAAACAGTTGTCACTACCTGTTTTCAACAAATGCCTTGCAGATAGGACTGAGTCAAGTTAAATAATGCTCTGAGAAGGAATCTTTCAGTAAGCTGCCAGATAGGTCAAACACTGACAGTGAGACTTTAGGGAACTCCAATCCCATTCTACCTTCTCCAGTGACTGCTAAGCTGCTGGTTTTCACAACAGTCATACTTGCAAGAGTGTTTGTTTTTTAAGCTACCACAAGGATGGGGAAAAGGGATGGAATTAGGGCAAGTGAAAAACACCACAAAGCTCATGGTTTTTACCAAGATTTAGCTGTTTTTCTTGAACAAACGTGCCTTAGATTGTTGCAAGCACTTAGTTAATTTCCAGAGTTTTGAAAAAATTGATTTTGACAGTATTCCCAGTGTTCTCATTGCTTTGACAGAGGAGCAGATTTTCAGAGGCCCTTACTCTGACATTCCCAAACTTAGATCTAGTAGACAGCTCCTGTAACAAGTTTCTTTTAAGTAGAAAATAAAATTGTAGTAATAAATAACATATAATTGAATAGAAAACTAATAGAAGTCATATAACTTAACAAAACATAATAGAAGTAGATAAGTATTAGTATATCGTTACCATGATTTGCTTACTTCAACATTTCTAATTTTTTTATCTCTAGTGATGGGCCAAATATTCAGGTGGTGCCTCATATCACATTCCACAGATATAATTCTATCATGCAAAAAGAGAGATTTTTTTTTTTTTTTTTTTTCAGTACGCGAGCCTCTCACTGTTGTGGCTTCTCCCGTTGCGGAGCACAGGCTTCAGACGCGCGGGCTCAGCGGCCATGGCTCACGGGCCCAGCCACTCCGCGGCATGTGGGGTCTTCCCAGACCAGGGCACGAACCCTTGTCCCCTGAATCGGCAGGCGGACTCTCAACCACTGTGCCACCAGGGAAGCCCAAGAGAGATATTTGTACAACATAATAATAAAAACAAAATCTCAATGGCTTAACCTTAATCTCACTCACACTACATACCCAATACTGTGGTGGGGTGGGGGATATCTAGTCATCACACAGTGATCCAGGCTGATGGAAGCTTCATCTTGACAGGTGATTTCATGATCAATACCACATGGGAAGGTAAATCTCCCATTGGCTCTTAAAGTTTCTATGCAGAAGCAATATCCTTTCTACTCAGCTTTCATTGGCTAAAACAAGTAACAAAGCCATGCCTAACTCTGAAGGGATCCGAGAGGTATAATCCTATCATATACATGAAGGAGAGACGGGCCAAAATATTTGTGAACAGCTAGAATGCCTTCTGCAGTTGGTCTTATTATTTATTCTTTATCATTGTCATTCTTAATTTAACAGAGACTATTGAGAATGAAATATATATGTCAATTTCAGAAGCCTGCTTAACAAGTAATACAGGGAAAAACACCTGGGAATGTATTAAATTCTAGTCATCGTTAGATTTATTTCCCTAAAGAAATTCCAGTAAAATAAATTTCAGTAGGAGAATACTGGTTTCCTCTATTAGAGTTGACAGTGATGAAACCCTTGGGATATTGTGGCCTACAATATCACTTGGTAAAAAGGAGTTAAGAAGCAGAGACTCTGTCATTCTTAATATCTATTCCTTCATTCAACAGATGGTTATTGGCCAACATGCACAGATCATTTTCACTCATCTAACAAGCAATCATTGGTAGTCTATTGACAGATTCAGTCCTACAAACATTTATCAGCACCTATAATGTACTAGGAACAAGAAATGTAAAGGTGAACTACATCCAATCTCTACCATAAAAAGAGTACACAGACCAGTGGAGGATGACAGACATGCAATTAACCAGTTATAATGCAGTGGTGGTATTTGAAGATCAGGAATTCTCTATTAGCAGCAAAACTGGCTTTTCATACTCATGGAAAGCCTCAGATTGTCTGCCCTCCCACTCTTACCAAAAGCAAAGTGGAGAAAATAGATACTTGGGTAAGATAAAGTAATGGCCCGTGTTCTAGGTAGTTGATTCTGAAATTTTGGTGTGTAACCAATTACAATTTGGTGTGTAACCAATTACCTAGAAACTCTGTTAGCAATGCAGATACCCAGGGCCTCTCCTCAAATGTTCTGATTCAGTTGGTACAGCCCATCCCATCAAACATCCACCCAAATATTCTCCCTGTTATGGGTTTTATTTTGCCTCCCAAAATTTGTATTTTGAAGTCCTAACCCTCAGTACCTCAGTATGTAAACTTATTTGGAAATAGGGCCATTGCAGATGTAATTAGTTAAGTTAAAATGAGATCATACTGAAGTAGAGAGGGCCCCTAATCCAACATGACTATTATTTTTATTTATTAGTCTGCTTGGGCTGCCATTACAAAATACCATAGAAGTATATTTTATCACAGTTCTGGAGGCTGGAAGTCCAAGATAAAGGGGCCAGCAGGGTTGCTTTCTTCTGAGACCTCTCTCTTTGACTTGTAGATGACCACCTTCTCACTGTGTCCTCACATGGCCTTTCCTCTGTCACACACATCGCTGGGTATCTCCCTATTGTCCAAGTTTCTTCTTATAAGGACAGCAGTCAGATTGGATTAGAGCCTACCCTGACAACTTCATTTTAATTTAATCATCTCTTTAAAGGCCCTATCTCCAACTATAGTCACATTCTGAGGTACATTTGGATTCAGGGAGGATACAATTCAGCCTATAACACCTCATAAAAGAAGTAATTTGAACACACAGGCACCCAGGGACAATGCCACGTGAAGATGAAAGTAATACAGCAAAAGCCAAGGCCTACAAAAGACTGCCAGCTAACCACCAGAAACCCGGAGAAAGGAGTGAAAGAGACTCTCCCTCAGAGCCCTCAGAAGGAGCCAACCCTTGCAATACCTTGCTCTCAGACTTCTAACCTCCAGAACTGAGACAATACATTTCTGTTTTTTAGACCATCCAGTCATGGTACTTCGTCATGGCAGCCCTACGAAATGAATACACTCTTCTCTGCCACCACAGTGAATGCTGCCAGAAGTCCAAATTTCAGACCTGCATTTCTTTGTCTGGCTTTGCCTACATCAGCTTTCCTGGCTGCCAAGGTTTACTTTGCCCATCTGTGAATCAGGGCAGAAGTGCTGGGATATTAATGCCCCCCAGAAGCTACCTTTACCTAAGAAGTAATAGAAGTTGGTGACTAAATACTACAGGTCCCTCACCCCTCAGGGGTGAAAAGTGCACCCTGGCCACAGAGTTTCTCCCGGGTGTTAACCTCCAGTTGCTCAGAGTGGTAGGTGCCTTACTAAAACACTAATTATTGGCTGTCATGTCTTCCCTGTTTCCTTCCCCACTCTCCTCCAGGGCTGAATTCACCTCTCCTACTTTACTCAAATCCTGTCTCAGCCTCTGTTGGGGAGGATTCTACACTAATATTGATACATAGTTCTGTGCGGGGCCTGAGGATCTACATTTTAACAACCACCCCCATCATTCAAATGCAAGTTCGTGGATTACCCTTGGAGACAGATTGTTTCAGGGATCTCTGAGACCAATTAGAACAACCCAAGTTGACATGATTACCTCATAATAGTTCCTCTCTGGCACAAGCAATTTGCTGAGTTAGATTCTAATGTGACACTCTTGATCATTACAAGTGAAAGAGCTACCGAAAACTACTTTTAAACTCATCATAGAACTCTTATTATATACATAAAATCCCTCCCACTTTTTTTTCCCTAAAAATTTTATGCCAAGAAAAATTGTCTTTTCTAAGGAGCTAGAGTACTTCTCTGTGATAATGAAAATGTGCATTTGCTTTTTTTCCCTCTTTGCCTTGGTGACAAGGAAGCTCTTAGACAAATCAGATGCTCACATCATTATTGAAGCCTGCATTCATATCATATTTGCTTCTCATCCTTTTCATGCTCTTACATTTCAATTACACCAGTATTTCCTTTTTGAGAGAGTACAGAGAAAGGAAATAAAGCAATATTAGAGTGTGAACAAGGAATAATAGATTCTCCAAGGTTACTGAAGAACTAAGTCAAACAGTGTCTCCTCTTTGACATTTTCTATGACGGACTTTCCCCAAGGAACTTTAAACGGAGCATTTCACTGGCAAAAGAAATCTGAGTGAAAGGGACTCTGAGTAAAATGATTAATGGCATTAGAATATAGAACGCACTTGACCTGAGCAGGTCACCCAACGACACTCACTTGGCCTCTAAATTGGAATATACCCTAAGCTAAAAAATATGTTCAGGGGAAGAAAAAGACTGATTCAGACAAGATCCCCAAAGGGAAGTTTTACCAGTGCTGAAGAGTTATTGGTTGGGATAGAAAGTAACCGTGCACATTTCCTCTTGTTGAGAAGGCAAGAATTCTATTTTCATTTCAGTTCAGCTCCGGAGTGGCCCACTTCAGACAACTGCAGTTTTATATACTGAGTCAGACTCCCTGAGCCCAAATTCCTATCAGTCCCCTGGAGGCTTAAAAGAATCCCTTGGACTAGTTTTTGTATAAGAGAACATGCCCAGTGGTACCTTGAAAGTGATGACTCTGCTTAATAAAGGGAGATAAAGAGAAAAGGCACTCAGAGACAGAGGGGGCAAACACGTAAGCATCTTTTTTATCCTTTGTCTTGGCATAAAGTTCAGCACATCAAAAGCACTCAACATTTTTTTGACAAAATTATTTATGTAATAAATTTTTTAAATGACATCCTCGTGAGAAAGGTAGGAGGAAAATTCTTTTTATTTCAGAAGTAGGAAAAAAGAACACAGAGAGCTTATCTCTGCTTGGAGGTCAGAAAATGCAAACTACTTAAGATGAGTTATCCCCCATCTTCCCCTAACAACCTGCACCTTCTCTGGTGTTTGATATCTTAGGTAACATCACCACCCACACAATCCCTCTTGCTGAAATTGTCACAGTCAAGCAGAACGCCCTCTGATCCTTCCTCTCCTATACACGTTGTCACCACTTGCTACTGAGTCTGCCCCAGAATCTGGCACCTCCTCTCTGTCCTCACAGCCATGACCTTGGTCCAACCTTGTCTCTCACCAGGACACTCAGCCAGTCAGTCAGTTACCAATCCACTATATTTTTGAGCACTGCATTGTGCCAGATTCTGAGCAAGGGGACTAAACAATTCTGTAAAAGAAATTACAGGAGTATTCCCTTCTCCAAAAAAAGGAAAAAAAAAAAACTTATATTCTCAAGGGGGAGATAGAAAAACTACAGTGTATGAAAGTATACGATAGAGGTCAAAAGAGGGTGCCGTGGATGCACAGAGTTCAGGCATCCATTAATTCATTCACTGGCAAATATTTTAACATTGAACAAACTATGTGTAAGGCATTAGGCTAGCACAGCTAGAGAGCAGCTGTGATCAAGACCATTAGGTTTACTCTACCCATGAAGCTTATACTTTCATGAAGATGACAGACCAAAATTTGCATAGATGATAGACAATGAGATAGATGGTAGGTAGGCAGGTAGATAGATAGATGTGTGTGTGTGTGTGTGTGTGTGTGTGTGTGAGAGAGAGAGAGAGAGAGAGAGAGAGAGAGAGAGAATCAAGTAATATTAGTGGCTCTAAGAAAACTGAAGCAGGGGAAGGGATCAGTGCAGGTGTTAGTATAAACAGGGTGATCAGAGAAGGCCTCTCTGAGGAGGTCCTGTTGGAGCTGAGACCTGGACGAAGTGAGGGAACATGCTAGACAAATACCTCTGCAAAAGCCTCCAGGCAGAGTGAACAGCAAGTACACAAACGCTGCAATGGAAACGTGCATTTCCCTCCAACCAGGACCCAGGCACAGTTTCAGGAAGATGAAGCACGAGCGGACTTGAAGAATGAATGAGTCGCCAGATGGAAATGGAGACAGAGAGCATCGTAGCCAAGGGCAGATGCTGGCAGGGCACGCAGCCAGGAGAAAGGAATCGTTCATTCTGGAGCTCCAAGCTGTTAGAATTACCTAGCCACCAAATGATCTTGGTTCTGTGCCGCCACCTTCCTACCCCATGAACCCTCCAGGTTTCTTGCTTCATCTTTGTTCAGTCTGAAGTGTCTTTCTACACAGGCATTTCACCCAGAAAAGCTCTCTCTGATCAGCTGCTGCTATCAAAACCTGCCCCAGCCAGGCACCACGGTTAAGGCTTTGGCTCTTTTCCACATGCTCGATTGGCCTGAGGTTCTTGATGCAAGGTAAGGGTGTGGGCAAACCTCAGACCTGACTCGCAGGCCCCCAAGGAGGTGCTGAGCAGCTCCCTAAGGATGCCTGCCCTCCTTTCTGAGCGGTAACAGGGCGAGGAGTTAGGCCATGCTTTGCTTCACTGATTCTTTACAAGAATAAGCACAGCCTCAGTTTATCCATCCATTGTACAAGGACCAATGGTTTGTGCCCTCCTCCAGCTTTCCAGCACCCTACAAGGTTAATTAAATGTAGCCTGTAAAGCTTGGTGAAATCCTCCAAGCATGGCTTCCTGTAAATACCAGACTAAGCCTTCAGCAGTAGGTAGAGGGCAGCTTTCCATTTCTACATCAGCTCTCTTTATTTTTTGCTACAGAAGCAATTCCATCACGCCAGAATTCACAACTGGAGAAAAAACAAAAAAAATTCCCGATTTTACTTCCGTATAATCCAGAAACATACGGCCCACAGATCTATCCCAAAGGAAGACAGAAGGGACCAGAGGAAGTGTCACCAGGTGGAAGGAGCCCAGCAGGGGGGTGGGGAGGGTGCTCCTGAGACAGCATGAAAAAGAAGAAGTGATTCAGCCACACCACAAGAGGCGAAGAGAAAGTGGGGTCACAGCAGGATTAGGCAACCACCCTTTATTACATTCACATTCCCAGGAACAGGAGGCCAGGAGAAGCGCCCATAAAACCTCAAGCAGCTCATTCCTGTACGTCTTACACCAACTACTTCTCCTCTGTGACCCCCTTCAATCAACAGAACCACCCACGTCACTGTCACCTTGCTAAGAACTTGAGTGGCACCCTTGACTCTCCCTGGCCCCTCGGAATCTAATCAGCCACTAAATAAGGTTGCTGGTGATGCACAAGGAAGGGCTTTAGAAACAACGTGTAACTGGGCAAACAGGACTGTTCCACCCAGAAAGTAGCAGGGTCAGACGGTGCCAGGCTTCTGGAAGGCACTTTCCCACCCTGAGTTTGCTCCTGTCTGCAATCACCTCATCTGTTCTCCAGATCCTGCTCTAGGCTCCCATCTTCCCATCTGATGTGGATGTCTGCTCTATGTGACCTTTGATTTCTCAACCAGGGGCCAAGCCTCCTGGATGCATTCTGGCACTGACCCCTGCTTTCAGTCTCCTTGTGTCTCACCTTGAGGAAGGTACATCAGCTCCTCCCCCTGCAGTAATACTGAGTCCTTAATTCATTTCATCATATGCAGGTAACAACTAGGTACAGCACTCCTATGTGTGTCCCACACTATTCTGAGTACCAGGGACACAGGTGCACAAGATGGAGAAGGTTTCCACTCTCAGGGAGCACATGTGCTGTAAACAGCAGAAAAGTCCACAGGAGAGAGGTGGTCAAGGAAGACCTCTCAGAAGAGGTGACGTTTGAAAGATGAGAAAGAGCCAGCCAGGCAGCAGCGTGGGGGAAGAGAGTGAGAATGGCAGAGCTGGGGAGAACAGCCGGTCCAAAGACCCTGGGGCCGGATCGAGCTGTATGCAAAAAGCAGAGGGTACTTGTGTGGCTGGAGCAGAGGGAAAGGGGGGATTGGTAGGGGATGAGGTCAGAGAAGTTTCTCAGGCACCAGATGCGCTAGGGTCTCCTTGGCTATGGTAAGGATTTAGGGTTTATATGTGAAATGGGAAGGCACTCAAAGGCTTAAAGCAAAGAGAGTCATTTGTTCTGACTTGGACGTATGTATTTTCAAAGATTGCTATGGCTGCTGCGTAGAGGGCACGAATGAAAGCAGAGACCTGTCCGGAGGCAGCCACAGGGTCCAGAGGAGAGGAGGTGGGGGCTTGGGGGGTGTCACCATGAAGATGACACCTTTAGTTCGTCTATGCTGCTTCACCCACTCTCAAGAACACTCTCCTCACTTTTGCCCAGACTATCACAGCAGCCTCGGAATTCTTTATCTGCACCCCACAATCACTCCCTCATCAGATCAGCTCTGAACACCACCCGGTAATACATCCTGAATTAAGCTGTGAAGACACTGCACTGCTCAATATCTATCCAACCTCAGGCTTGCTTCGCCCTTATTCACACATCCCCATGACCCAATTTGGGTTAACTCATTATGGTTTTCTCTGGGTATATGCACAGTAGTGGGATTGCTGGGTCATGTGGTAATTCTAGTTTTAGTTTTCTAAGGAACCTCGATACTCTTCTCCACGGTGGCTGTATCGATTTACATTCCCACCAACAGTGCAAGAGGGTTCCCTTTTCTCCACACCCTCCCCAGCATTTGTTGCTTCTAGATTTTCTGATGATGCCCATTCTAACTGGTGTGAGGTGATACCTCACAGTTTTGATTTGCATTTCTCTAATGATTAGTGATGCTGAGCAGCTTTTCATGTGCTTCTTGGCCATCTGTATGTCTTCTTTGGAGAAAAGTCTAGACATCCATGAAGACCTCGCACTGTGCCAGCCCCTCTCAGGGAAGTGTGAGGTGTATAACCGATTAACAGGAAGTCCAGAAATCTTAAACCCCAGGGGTACCTCCACATTTTATCCCATCCATCAATCACTGAGCTCAGGTGGAAACAAAATAGCTCAGTGGTTAAGGGCATGCACTTTAGAATCAGATCTGAGCTTGAACCCCAACACTACCACCAACAAGTTTTGTGACCCCTCTGGGCCTCCATTTCAATATCTGTCAATGGAGGATGATAATAATATCTACCTCTTAGAGTTGATATAAGGAATAGATGAGCGAAAATATGTTTGGAACCAGGTCTAGCACATAGAAGTGCTCAATGTTGTTATTATTTCCTCACTGAAGTGTTGTGATGTTTAAAGGAGAAAGTGCATTTAGCGTTGTGCCCTGTGTACATAACAAATGCTCAATAAATAGTAGCTACTACGTTCTTTCCACCCACCTCCAGGCAAGGCGGTATGAGAATACGAGGGAAGCTGGGGCTGTTCTCTGGAAGCCTTACATTCTAACAGGGAAAGAGCTGTCAGGCAAGAAGGACTGGAGGATGCTTCATGGGGAGGCAGAGTATTATTCAGCATTCGGTCATTCAACAAAGATTTATGGAACAGCTGCTAAAGTGCAGGACGGTCGATATTTTAACAACAGCTAGAGAACACTCGGGAAATAACTGCTACCCAAGGCTCCAGGCAAGTGTCTCTGCCACCCCTGCTCTGGGATGTCTGCAGATTCCTGGGATGTCCCACCAACCCAGCCACTAAAGGGGCTTCCCCTGGCACAGCCGGAGCCTCCAGGACCTCAGGATCTGCTCCAGGGGTCCCATTCTGAAGGGCTGGTACCTCTGCCCTGCCGGTTGTTGGTGTTTTGAAAACACCCCCGTGTTCACCCTCCACAGACTGGTAGAGAAGATGAACAAGCAATGAGCTGCCAAACCGTGTGACAAAGAGCCAAAATAGTGCTACTCACAGAAATGAGGAGTACGGGGCCAACTCCACCTCACGGATGGGGCATCATAACCGGCTTTACCGAAGAGGTGATGCCGAAAGCAGGTACGACTGGGACAAGCAGAGATACAGCATCCCAGGCAGAGGGTACATCAGCGGTAAGGCACAGGCTAGAAGGAGCGTCCTCTGAGGAAAAACGAGATCACAGAGCGCTTGTGAGATCTGTGGGTAAGGAGACTGGAAAGATGGGCAGTGGCTAAGTGTTGGCTGGGCTGGGATGCAATAAGGTCTCCAGGATGAACAAGAAGCTGGGGAGTGCCTTTGGTAAAATCACTCTTGCAATGAAAGCAGACCAGAGAGGCAGGAGGATGGAAGCAGAGATGCTGGTGCAGGAATCTGGGGTGAGGAAGATGAGGCTCCCAATCTAAGCAGGGACAGAGGCGATGAAGGCCAGCGGGGGAATTACAAAAGAGGCAGAGAGGATGGATGTGGCAGCTGAACGGATGAGGGTCAATGAGACGGGGCTGTCAAGGAGGACAGTAAGTTTTCTACCTGATCACATGGTGCCCGGGACACCATTCCCCAAGCCAGGGCAGCCAGATGTGAAGGATGACAGCCAGTGACATACACAGAGGGGGCTGCAGGTAACGCAGCCACACACCCCTCCTGAGATGTCAGCCACAAGGATTTTTTTATAAATGTGGAAAAGGTTACATCACTCCTATCTTAAAATCTGAAATCTTAAAATGGCCCCCAATCCACTCAGAATAAGATCTGAGCCCCTGATTTTCTTACCCACATAATCAGGCGCAGCACCTCTCCAAACTCAGTGCCTACCCGCAACCTCCCGGCTTCCTGATCTTCAGCTGCACTGACTTCTTTCTCATCTGGACCCAGAACAAGCTCATTCTTGCTCCTAGACACTTGAGCTTTGCTGTCCCTTCCACATAATTTGTGCTTTTCACCATTTTCCTTGTCATTGAGGACACCTCTCAATTGTCATCTTCCCGGAAATGCTTTCCCTGGCCATCCCACTGACACCCACCCAGTTAGGCTCTAGTACATTCCTTCCTTTTCTTTAAAGTATGAGATGACCTCAGGTATGTCTCCTTTTAGTCTCTCCCATTAGGATATAAAAGCCATGAGGCTAGAGGGAGGGTCTGTCATTCATTCCTGAGTTCCTAACGCCCAGAACAGTATTGGCTCATAAGATACCATCCATAACCATCTCTAAAAAAATGAAGGGGCCAATCTGGGTCATCTGCCTGTCCCTTGTGTTTGGTTTTAATTCTAGAGGGATTCTGAGGAGGCATGAGATATACTATGTACCCGTAAGGTGGCAATAAGAAACAGTGCTCTCCATGGGAAAACTGAGGAGAGTTAAATAAAGGGGCTGTTTATAAGGATGTGGGCAGGGGTGGGAAAATTGACAAGGGATGGCACCATACCGCAGGCATAGCCAGAAGCTGTTGCTTCCCCAGGGGAAAAGGACATAAGAGAAGACATTACCAGGCTGTCTTACCAGAGTAAGCCGAGGGCACTGCAGGAGCAGAGCAGGGAGCTTTAGTGAGGCATGACCCCAGGAGGGAGGGAGCTGGAGGAATCACCTCACTCTCCCAGCTCCGATCCCCTCTCAGTGCCTCTCAATGGATGAATCCAACCAGAAGCCATGGGGAAGGGAGCCCCGGGCGATGAGGGACCTACAGCTCAGCCTCCCAGGCAAAGAGGCAGAGAAGGGTGGAACATGGATCTGGGGGAGCAAAGGGAAGTTATCTGTGCACTGTTCCCCCCCGCCCCGCACCTTCAGAACCGTACAGTAGCGGAGGAGTCATTCACCAAAGTGATACAGGACAGACAAAAACAACACATTTCCACTGTGCATGTAGATGTACAAGCGAGAGAGTCTTGCTTCCCATAACCTCCCTCTGGCCCCTTTGGAGTCTCGTCTTCCCTCTCTTCCCTGTACCCACCCCCTGCCCTCCCTTCCCCCCACTCACTCGGCACCCACCCTGCAGCTTCTCACTGCCCTTGGCTTGTCAGACATGGGAAACGGCATGGTGGCTACAATCTGTGGAATCATCCTTTACATGTCGATACTGCCTTGGGTTGTGGTGCAGAATAAACTGGAGGCATAAAATAGAACGGCCTTCTGAAATTCCTACGGAGCACAAAAGCAGCAGGAGATGGTAGGACAAGAGATGTGAATTTCATGCCCTCCACCACCTGGGCTGCAAGTTTTGAAAATGCAGAATTCCTAAAATGCTGACCTTGGAAATGACAGGACTCAGGCTCAGAACTTTCTAAAGGATTTGGGCTGCTCTGTGTTTTCCCCACAGATTTGGGTGTCTGCTTTTTTAGCACAGAGCCCGCAGATGTGGGTGCACATACGTCAACGAGTCATTGAAGTTTTCTGTGTATTTGTTTCTGTGACATCTAATTCAGTGTTTTGCCCCAGGCTTCATATCATGGGCACAATCAAGTATTAGCTAATAAAACTTTAAATGTAGCCAATGCTTAAAGTCCTTTTCTTAATATAATGGAAACTTGGGGTGGGGGGAGAAGAGAGGAAAAAAATTCATCTTCAACCTTCGTTGTGCTCCAGCGAGTGGCAACACCAAGCAAACCTGGCCCCCAAACTTCCAGGCATCCAGCAGTTGTCATTTGCTGCCGGCTTTCCCCACATCATTGGAGAGTTTTCCCCACTGCAGATCACCCCCATAGAAGGATTTCTCTTTTCTTCAATTTGCATCATTAAAATCAAAGATCAATGCTGGGTTCTGGGAGGGGTTTTACAGGGCCAACTCGGTGCCCCCGAGAAAATACATGGAAGCAACTTAGAATCTCAAAGGTTTCTCTTTGCAGAGTCCACCCTCAGACTTCAGAAACAGCCCTCGACATAGGGTCTGGAAGAGCTGTCTACAGGAACTAGCCAGGTGCTGGGCTCTGTGATGGCCCTGCTAGTGGCTACCTGTGGACAGGTAACAAGCAAAGGTGGAAAGAGAGAGACACTGGGAATATGCGAGAAGCAAGGAAGGAGAAGAAGGCAGAGAATAAAGCAAGGATTTAAATGATTGGTCCATGGTCACTCATCTAGGAATCAGAAGAGGCAGAACCTAGATTCAACTCCAAAGTCCAAATTCCTTTCTTTATAACAGTTGGAGAGGAGTCACAGGTAGCTCCTAGCACACGGTGGGCACCCTCAGTAAGGAGAGTTCCCAGCTGATCTGTTTAACTCTAGTGATTTCCATAAAAGCACTTTTAATAGGCCTTAGAGTATGCCAAACAATGGGCTGGGTGTCTGGGATCCAAAGATAAACAAGACTGAGGAGCCCACAATCTAGTAGGGGAGTAACTGTGAAAACAAATAACTATACCCCAAAACGTTAGGGTAATAACATAAACAAGTATAAAATGCCATAAGATCAGAGATGAGGGAGGAACAATTGATCTAGAGAATCTGACAAAGATACATAAATACGGGGATATCCGATCTGGGTTTTGAGGGATGACTAGGAGTTCCAACAGCAAATGATGGCAAGAAAAGCTATTATAGGCAAAGAAACAGTTATTCCAAAACACAAATATGGGAACACTATGTGGAAGTGATGAGAGGGCAGATTTGGCTCAATAAAGCATAAACAGCCCTGAAATAGAACACTGCCCCAGAAAGCAAAAATTCTCCATTGCTGGAGAGGTCTGAGCAGAGCGTACACAACCCTGCATCGACAAGAGAATAATCATGTTAAATTCTGCCTAGACTCCTTAGTGGTCCCTAAGGTGTTCCCGACTCAAGCTCAGCTCAAGCTGGAGTTGGAGTGAGGTGCAATGGTGGAAGCATGGCCTCAAAATCAGACCAGCCGGTGGAACCCTGGCTCTTCACCGTAAGCGGGACAAGTTACTGAACATCTCTGAGCCTCGTGCTCTATGCCTGTGGACACCTGCCTCACTTGCTAGAATTAAATGAATTACTGGTGTAGAGCACTTAGCTCAGTATCTGGAGTAGAAGATGAGTCCACAATATATAAACTTGAACAATGATGTCATGATTATCACAAAAGGTGGAAACTCCACTAAGGTAAGTTTGACCTGCTCTTATCACCAGAGCAACGTGGCAGTGCTAGGGCCGGTAGCCACTGGCAGAAAACATGGCTGTATGTACAATGGACCAGGGCTGGGACACCAGTAAGGAGAATGGGGTCATAAAGTGCAGGGTCGGATCCTGTCTTTATTTAAAATTTTGGTATTTTGTTCATCATAGATCTTTTTGCCTTAATTTCTATTTAAAAAAAACCAATGCATTAATATATTAAGTATCTTGGTTGCTGAGCTTTTTAGCACCTTCTTAAATTTGCTGCCCAAAGCAAATTGCTCATTCCCCTCCCCCAACCCCTCCCCAGGCTGTTCCTGCAGCTTTCCACGCGGAGCCCCACATAAGCAGCCCTCGTGGGTTCCAGCTTTCACCTTCCTCTCCAGGGCCCCCAGCCCATGCTGAGACCCTAAGATTCTAAACAGAACACAGTTCCTGGCTTGACGATACTTGATTTCACTTGATTTCTTTCTTTTTTTTTTTTCTTTCTTTTTTGCCTGCCCAATTTTTTAATTTTTTTTAATTTTTTTTAATTTTTTTGTGGTATGCGGGCCTCTCACTGCTGTGGCCTCTCCCGTTGTGGAGCACAGGATCCGGACGTGCAGGCCCAGCGGCCATGGCTCACGGGCCCAGCCGCTCCCCGGCATGTGGGATCTTCCCGGACCGGGGCACGAACCCGTGTCCCCTGCATCGGCAGGCAGACTCTCAACCACGGCGCCACCAGGGAAGCCCTTGCCTGCCCTATTATGAATTTTATTAAAAAGAAAAAGAAAACTTTAGAATTGGAAGGCTGAGAGCTCGCCACTTGAAAATCAGCCTGAATTGTGTCATTACCCTGAGGAACCAGAGCGAACTGAAATGAATACAGAAAATTCACATCACCTCCAAATGAGTAGTCTTAATGCAAGAGGAACCTGTGCTCATAGGGCCTGTTTTCCCGGTATAAAGTGCAGCGGCTCCCCTAAGCGACAGCCAGGCCTGTTTTGCAAGGTGTCGAAGCCTTAATCAGCCTTACCGTTAGTGACTTCTTCAAGTCCTGGTCCCACTGACTTCTCTCCCTCTGCAGCAGCCCTAAACGATGCTGTTAAGTAATTCAGTTTGAAGAACTTTTAAGGAGATCAGTTTTACTAATGCACACACAGCATACTGGAGGCTGGACTACCGTAGAGGGAGAAATCTCTCTCTCTTCTTAAATCAGAGAACAAGAACAGGAATTACCGATCAGGTTGGAGCCTTGGCCTCGCCATGGCTTCCCTATGGATTAACAACTCCTGACTTGGCACTTTGCAGAAAGGTTACAACTATTTATGTCATGTGCAAGCCATGTACAGCAATTAGAACTGCTACACAGCTTAAACCAGGACATTTGTGGGTGTTTCAAAGCAGACATCAGAGTCCTTGGAGTTCTGGTGACAGCTGTCACTCAGAACTGGCAGGAAGGGCCTAGATTTTGCATATATATATATATTCTAAGTTATTTCTTATCATGCTCAGTGTTCTTGGATCCTTTACCAATTAACCCTTCTCTTATAAATGTTTCTATTCGGAATGTAAATAGTTACAGTGTAAAGTCTGTAATTTAGCAACTATCCAGCAAGATGGAGATCTAGTTCAAAGACAAACTTGGTCTTGCGTGAAAACTTATTCAAACATGCAGTGTTAGTGGGAGTCAGGAATTAACAAATGGCAAACCGCACAGGAACAAATAAAGCATTTTAAAAGGTAGGGGGCTAGGATATTCTAGAAACTGGTCAGAGAGTCACTTTGGATAAAGATGAAGTACCTGTGAAGTCGATGCGTGTTAAATCCAACAGTCTCTGATTAGAGTGAGTAATCAAACTAAGATGCTATGTACCCCAGGTTTGGGATTCTCTATGAAAGCTATTCTCTTAAAACTATGATTTCCCAGTAACAGAACTCCCCATACGTATGCCTCTGTGATTCAGATTTTCTCAATATCATTTTGATTATATATAAGTACAGACTCGGCTTGAGCCCATGGAAAAGTAGGACATCAGAGAAGCATTAGATCACTCAGGCTACCTCGTACCACTTAGAAGATTAGTAATCTAAAAGGGCACACAAAACCTGCTTTAAAACATCTTTTGCTTTCTGGCATCTAACTTGAAATAGGCTTCCAGGAAGAAAAGATAAGGCAATGGGAGGGAGGGGGGAAATTAACATTGGTGGGGACCCACTGTGCGTCAGACGCTATGCAGGGCACTTCACAGAAATTCTTGCTTAAGCTGGGTCATAATGATGTGAAATTATCAATCCTCTTGCCTTTTTCTATTAATTTTCAGAGAAGCCCATTCACTGCAAAGTACCTTATGTATCCAATTTTAATTACTCTTTTATTAGTTTGGATGTAAGTGACAGAATCACAATTCAAACCAGTTTTGGAAAAATCAGAGATTTATTGGCTCAACTCCAAAGAAAAACTGAGAAACCAGACTGTGGGATGGGCAGAGATGCAACCCAGTTTTATGACAGCTGGAGCTTGGAGAACAATTATCACCGGGATGATCTTCCTAAAAGTTGTCTCTTTCTTTCTGGGTGTTGGTTCATTCTTCTTCAATGCACCCCTGCTTTTCTCCACATTTGAGGGGAAACGTGGCCCTCCCCAAAGCACCTGAGCTTGACATCGTGTAGCTTCTAGATCAGGAGAGGAGCTGACAATGTTTCTTACCTCAAGACCAAAAATCCCAGCAAGAAGACCGTTTGTGATGGACACCAGGCGCCAGTGGTAGCCATGGTGACGGGAGGCAAGCACTTCCTGGGAGAAGGGGACAGTCAGCAGCAGGCCCCTTAAGGCTCCCTACACCCATCCAGAAAGTATTTCTCTCCTTAGTGAATGCCTAGTTTAATTCCTAGCACATAACAGGCCTTCAGTAAATAGTTATGAATGTCAAGGATTTTTAAAAAAAGGAAGTAAAAAAAAGGTAAGTGTGCAGAATAGACAAAAGGCTAGGCTGGCCATGATTCCAGTTCTAAGTGACATATCTTCCCTGCAGGTGAGCTCACTACCTCCAAAAGCATATTGAGAGCCCAAGGGAAAGTTGCTTGTGTGTGTTTAGAAGGGCAGACACCTTTACCCTGAGCTGACTCTCCGCTGACGCAGAGCTGTGACCACACGATAAGGTGCTTGAGCTACCAGCGTTTCCAGGCTTCTTTTATCTTCCCCTGCAATAACATGATTCTTTCTCCTTTAGCAGCTGGCATGAGGATCTCTCCTCCAGGGAGAGACCCACTTTCCTCAGGCAAATGCTTTGATAAATCACTCAGGTCAGCTGGTGCTGGGATTAGAGAAGCAGGTGGGGCTGCTCTGTATGAGATAAGAAAAGTGACTGCTGGGCTCCAGCTCCAGAGAGGGAGGGGAGGAGGGAGGGGAAGACAGAGGGTGGGAGCAGACTCCAAGGAGACTCCAAGTCAACGGCACATTCAAAGAAGCCTGGGAACAGGGCTTTCCTGGTGGCGCAGTGGTTGAGAGTCCGCCTGCCGATGCAGGGATGCAGGGGACACGGGTTCGTGCCCCGGTCTGGGAGGATCCCACATGCCGCGGAGCGGCTGGGCCCGTGAGCTATGGCCGCTGAGCCTGCATGTCTGGAGACTGTGCTCCGTGACGGGAGAGGCCACAACAGTGAGAGGTACCGCAAAAAAAAAAAGAAGCCTGGGAAGAAAAGAAGCACACGTCTAAGGGCGTGCGGTGCCCTGGGCTCTGCTGTATGAGCACCACACCCACCCCCGACACCACACATCCTTCACAAACAGCAGCAATTCCCACTTACAGGGTGGCCTTCCTGGAGAAGCCTGGGAAGGGAAGAGATTTTGTGTCAAGGTCAGAGTGGGGCACACCAAGAGCCTGAGCACCTGGGCAAAGGGGCAACGTCTGGCCTGGAGTCCCAACACCCACGTGTGAAATGACACGCACGCCAGGCCTTAGTCCACACCTGCAGGGAGCCCGGCAGGGCACCAGCGCTGGTGTCCAAGGTAAGGACTGCTGGCCTTCCCTCCCGGCTCCCTAAGGCGACAAGTCGAAGTTCTGACAACAATTCCATCCGGTAAGAGTAGCCCTTGTTCACAGGTCCCAAGTTGCTGTCACTTTGCTGGATTTTCTGGCCCAAGGTTGTATCCGCTCTCGGTCCTCTTCCTCCCTTCTCCAGGCCATTGTGCTGTGCTTCCTCCCCAGCACCTCCCACCTGCATCTGGTGAGCTTCTCTTTACCTTCAGATCCAACCTTCCAAGTTCCGTTTTCTAGGGAGGCTTCCCCTAGCCTCCAACGCTACATCCATGTCCTTTTATATGACATTGATTTCCTGACTTATCTCAAGCATCATCCTGATCATGTTGAATTAGACTTGTTTACTTGCCACTTATCTGCCTATCTCTCCCCCTAGACATAAATTCAGTGTCTGTTTTATTCACCACTGCATCCCTAGCACAAAGTACAGTACCTGTCCCACATCAAGTGCTCAATACATACCTGTTGAATGTGTTGAATAAATGATCGAATGAATAAGGCTCTGGGAAAACCACTCACAGCCAATTCAATCTCAGTCTAATCACTCCAGATGGGTCCTCTCCCCTCCTTGGTCCCACACCCTCCTGCTGTTCCCCATCAAAGAATGGAGAGCCTGCAGCCACGGCTCTGCCATCAAGTCACTCTTCTGATGCACCTGATGGTAGCCGCCAAGGAGCAGAACACCTGCCCATAGAGTTTAAGATCCCAACCCCAGGCAAGTGAGACTGGGGAAAAGAACTACTGAGAAGAATCCTACCAATTTGCCACCTCCTACTGTCCACCTGCCCACTGTTACAATGTCCAGAAAACATATACGTGGATCCTGAGGGCATCAAACATGTCCTCTCCCTGGGTGACCATAGAGGCAAGAGCAGGACCTTCTAGAAGACTCTCAGATGCCCTGGATCTCTGAACACATGAAGCAGAAACACCATGGTCCCCATTTTCACTGAGCCTCAACTCCAGCCCAGGAGACTGGACACCACTGAGAGCCAAGGTGCAACCGTGGAAGAGGACAACAGAGAGAAGGCAGCGAGTGGTTAAAGCCCACAGAGGAGAGGACCCTTCAGAGAAGGGCAGGGACCATCCCCCAGAGGACTTAGAAAATAGGTAGCATCTGAGTGGATGGGTAGAATTAGGAAGGTGTTGAAGACATGATGAAGCGAATCAGCAGAAAGGCAGAAGTAGGAAAACCAGAAAGACCTTTGGAGGCAGGGAGGGAACCATGGCAGCTGGAGTGGATGATTGATTCAGAAAGAGGAGAAGAACCAGAAGCCCAGTAAGGGCTCAGACTGCAGACGTCTGAGCTCCGGGTTGTAGAATTTGAACCCTGACTTCTAGGTAACAGGGACCCTTTGAAAGCTTTAGGCGCAAGTTCCCCTCAGAGCAGAGCTTGGAGACGGGAATCTGGTGACAGGAAGGCAGTGTTGGGAGAGCGAGGCTGTGAGGCAGAGGAACAAGCCGGGCAGCTGCGGCACTGGGCAAAGGGAGAAGGCCTCTCCTCTCTTCCAAGGACCGGGACGATGGAGACAAACGCGGGGCGGGGAGGCGGGGAGGCCAGGCGTGGGGCTGGATTGTGAGCAAAGGAGAATTTAGCTTTATCCAAAATATTTTTATTTTTTACAAGGAAAATTATTTATGTAGTACTTGAGTGATAAGAAGTAATAAAATTATTGGAAAGGAAGGAAAAAAGGCAGAAATAAGAGAGAAAAGAAAGAAAAAAGAAAAGATGAAAGGAAGAGAAAGATTGAGCAGAGAAGGAAGGGAGGAAGAGAGGAAAGAAGAAAAATAAGAAGAATATAATTTAGTAGATTCAGGAGTAGTGTCCATTCTAGAAATATTTACTGGGTGCCTATTCTGAGCCAAGCAGTCTTACTAGGATGAACAAATAGATAAGATAGAAAAGGTCCCCTCCTTCATGGAACTTCTATTTAAGGGAGCAGATAGAAAATAAACAACTTAAGAAATAAATAATTTTATCCCAAATAGTGAGCAATAAGAAAAATAAGAGGCTATCAGCCTACGCAGAGAGAGAATGTTCCAGTTATCTTTTGCTGTATAAAAACCAACCAGCAAACGATATCTTTAAGGAATAATAATCATTTGGTGTTGCACATGAATTCCCAGCTTGGGCAGGGCTCAGGGGGGACAGCCCATCTCTGCTCCACTCAGCGTCACTGGGGCAGCTCACCGGTAGGCAGCTGGATCACCAGGGCTGTTCTCCCACATCTGGAGATGATGCTGGCTGGCAGCTGGCATCTTGGCTGGGCCGGTTGGCTGCAACAACTTCACGTGGCTTCTCCTCATGTCCTGGGCTCTCTCACAAAGTGGTGGGAAGGCTCCAAGAGCAACGGTTCTGAGAGAGAGAGAAAGACAGCGTGACTAAGGCCGCCCAGTACTTGATGGGAGAGGAATTAGCCTCTGCCTTTCTATGAGAGGAACATCAAAGGATGTGTAGACATCACAGAGAATGATGTGGGAGGAAAGCCTCTTACACCAGATGGTTAGTAAAGGGGGCTCCAGAATCATCAGTGAGGGTTCTCCAGAGAAACAGAACCGAGAGGAGGTTTTCTTTTTTTATATATATTATATATACTGATATTATATATGCATTACACATGCACACACACACACATATATACACATACACATGGAGTGGCACATGCAGTTGTGTCAATTTTGCCATTTGTGGGAAGCAGCAAGTCTGCAATCCATAGGGTAGCTGGTAGCTGTAAACTCAGGCAGGCGTTAAACGACTGGAAACCGCTGGAAGATTCTGCACAGGGTGGTTGGTATGTGCTGACTCACACTCAGCCAGCACCGGCTGCAGTCGGAGGGCACAGGCTGGGGGAAGGGCCACCCAGAGTTAGCAGCTCCCCAGATCAGGGGTCTGGAGGGAGGGGACGAAGGGGGACAACGCAAGGCGGCCTGTGCTCTGCCAGCAGCATCAGCCGTGGAACAGAAATGAAGAAAGCAGAATTGTGCTCCCATTCTAGGAAAGTCAGGTCCGAGATGAAAACTGTTCAACTGTCTTGCATCAAAGCAGTAGGAGAGTCAGGGCTGCACCACCATCTGGAAGGCTTGGCTCAGAGGTGATGGCTGAAATCATGGTGCGAGGGGCTGATCAAGGGGGAGAAGAGACAGCACAGCACTCTCTGGCGGCCAGCCCCTTCTTATTATCTAGTCAGGACCGCAAGAGGGGATCCAAGGAGCTGATGAAACAGAAAACAGTTTGAAGAGAATACTGCTCTGTTCTCTCTTTTTGTTCTCCCAAAAAGGCTACGTATGTGCTGAGATGTTAGGCCGTCCAGGAGAGAGCTGGGAGGCGGGCGGCATGCATTACTTATAAGACTCCACTGAAATGTAAATTGGGGTGAGTTTATTGGCTCCCTTGGTCTTAAATGGAATCATGAAGTATTCATTGGGGCCAGCCAAGACCTTTCAGATCTGGAGCTCCCCAAGAAATATGTGGCATGCTTAGCTTACATTAATAAAAAATAAATAAATCTGTGTCCAGGAAACTCGTGCTTGTGCATTCTAAAATTGCCCATTCTGTAGATATTAATGTTTAATGTGTTTGTAAAAAGCAGTCGGCTTTGCCTAGCACAGCAACAAAAACATCCCGCAATCCTCCGTACTTAACATCTCAGCGAGGCGCCTAAGTGCCCGGGTGGAGGTGTTCTGAGCAGCGTCTCTCGTGGAGACACATTAAAAAGTGGCTTCGCTAAGACAAAACGTGCTCGCTCGCTGCTGATGTGTGTCAGACTCAAACTTTCACCCACGGCTCGCCCTGCTCAGGAGAAAGGCTGAGAAGTGGATGTTCTCAGAACTGAATCCGTAATGACTGGACACTCTTTTAAGGAAAGATCATCGCATCCAAATCAACAAAGTTGGCTTTATGGAAAAAAAAAAAAAATCTGGTAAACACTCAACTTGGAGAAGCAAAAGTACTTTCTGGCTTCAGACCACTTATACCATCCCAGATGTTTCCTAGGCATTTCTAGAAAGAGGACACTGATCGTTCTGACCCATCGCTTTCCTAGGCTGTCAGGCAGCAGGCTGCACGTTAGAGAGGCTGCGCTTGGAAACTGTTATGTTTTGCTTTGGGGTCTCAAGTCAGTGCAGAGAAGTCTCTTCTTCCCCTAAGCTGATTTGCAGTCAGAAAACAGCTCCTAGCCCTGCCGACCAAACCTCAGCCTCCCCACATGCCTCTGGGTTACTTTTCATCTGGAGGCATCACTTGGAACCAAATAGTGAAATGAGAAAGGGCAGGTGCAGAGAACAGAGCTGACCACCCAGGAATGGGAATATGTACTCCGACCCAGCATCGGGCACCCACCTCGCCACTACCTGCTCTGCAAACTCAGCCTGGATCTGCATAAAACGAGTGTGGAGAGCAGAGAGAGACTCTCATTCTCTCTCGCCTTCACATCCTGGCAGTCACCAGACCCATCTTCATTTCTGCCCAGACTGCAGGACCATCCACAGTGCCCCTGAAGTCAGAGACCAAGCTTGCAGAGAGAACGCAGGGGACTTAATAGCTTGAGAAATGCTGGGAGACACCTGGAGCTTGGCTTCTTATGCTGAGAAAGGGAGCCTGGCTTATGACCCTCCCAAGGAAGCTTTGCGTGTCACAGTCCATATTGTGGGTTGATCTGTGTCCCCCAAAAAGGTACGTTGAAGCTCTAGTCCCTGGTACTTGGATTTACTGACAATTTTGACTTGAGGATTAGAAGAATGATGTTACGATAGTAATCATAGTCTCATCTGTTTTAACGTGGACCCTTTGCTTACTGCAGTGTTTTAGTGCAACTAAGTATTTGAAGCTGATACTCAGAAATTTACGTTTAAGAAATGGTTTTTCTCAGGAAGACATTAAGAACATATTGGAGAGCATTAATGTGGAGCTAGCCAGTCCCTGCTGCAGGATTAATGGGAAACTTTCTGCAGAGGAGAGGGGAAGGTCAGCAGGTGCATCAGGGCCTGAGTTCTGGACTTGGCCTCGTTCTATCCAGTGATGTGACCTTGAGAATGTCACTGCCACTCTTTGGACCTCAATATCCTAATTCGTAAAATGGCAGTATTGCACTAGGAGACATTTAAGATCTCTTTCTGATCGAACATGCTGTAAGAATTTCCCAAGCTGTCTCCTTTGGCTCGATTGTTCACACTGCATTTCTCCTGAACTTTGGCATTAAAACACCACCAAAGGCAGATCTTGGGAGAAAAAAAACGGAGAGACAGAGGATAAGGGTGTGAGTCCCGGTTCTGTACCTGCTAGCCATCCTTGAGAGGTGAGTAGATTAAATTATGTCTCGCCAAATGATGTTGAAGTCCTAACCCCCCAGTACCAGTGAATGAAGGCAGTGCTGTGACTGTGACCTTATTTGGAAATAGGGTCTTTGCAGATGTAATCAAGCTAAGATGAGGTCATCCTGGATTAGAGTGGGCCTTAATCCAATGACCAGTGTCCGTATAAAGACTGAAAGATTTGAAGACACACGGAGAAGAAGACAACAGGAAGACAGAGGTAGAGTTGTCATTATGCTGCCAGAAGTTGAAGGACACCAGAGACTGGAAGAGGCGAGGAAAAATTCTCCCCCAGGACCTTCAAGAAGTCATGGCCTGCCCACACCTTGATTTCAGACTTCTGGCCTCCAGAATGGTGAGAAAATACATTTCTGTTGTTTTAATCCACACAGTTTGTGGTAATTTATGCAGCAGCCCTACGAAACTAATACACCCCAGGACCCATGGAGGTAGCTGAGGAATGAGCAAGGGAAATCTTGGAGGCCAGTGCTGGTAGGAGCTCTCTGGTGAGGATGCGGATATCCACAGCCGGCCCCAAAGAGGCTTCCCAACAGGGATGCACTGAGGTTGCCAAGAGAATCCCACCTGGGCAGCATATGGTCAGGCCACACCTATCCTGCTGCAGTGTCCAGGAAATGTCCACTTTAACAAAGGCATCTCCAAGAGCATCATCAAGGCACCAAAGGGACTGAGACAAGGGGAGGGCATCATGGTCCAGGAGGAGGCTGGCACTGCTGTGTGCCTGGGCAGCCACATGACATCGTGGTCAGCCCCCAAGGGGGGGCATGGCTGACTGTCCAAAAATAGTCCTCCTCCAGCCTACCTAAATCTTTGGTTTATCTTTAAATGCCTTCCCTAAGAAGGAGAAGCACATAAATCACTCCCTGTCGCTGGGCTGGATCCTATGAGAAAGTAGGCACCCTATAGGTATTTGTCTGGAGACCGAAAAAATGAAGGAATGCTCCAGATAAACTCCAGGTGAATGTTTAACTGGACTGGGGTGGGGATGGAGTGGGATGAGAAAGGAGAGAAGCATGAGGATGAGTGTTGGGAGGACTCAAAGAGGGGAAGTACCGAATCAGGACTGATTTGGGCTCTTCAGGGATGAGCCTGGAAGGAGTCTGGTTTTGAGTCATCTGTCAATGACCTTTAGAAGAGTGTGGGCAAGCTTACTTAGGAAAGAAGCTGAAAAAGTATAAATACTGAGTGCTTCACTCCCATGTATTCATGGTTTGGATTCTGAGATCTGCTTACCCCAAACAGCCTCACTCTGGCCTGCAGCAGTGAAGACTCTTCGGGACAATTCACTTCAACCATTCTAGAAATTCCATGACTTTGTGGAGCCGAGTCTGCCATTGACTCACTGGGATGGACCCAGCTCCATCTCCTTCTGTCTCTTAAGCAGATGAATGAATGAATGAATGAATGGTGACTGAGATTTATGTTTGCAGGATAAATAACACCTGGCCCCAACGACGAGCATAGCATAAAGAGAACAGATTTGGGAGTCAGGCAGCCCAGTTTGCTGCCACCACTTTCTAGCTGTGACCTTCAGCAAATGACAACCTCTGGGAGCCCCCATTCCCTCAGCAGCCAAATGGTTATTAGCAAGAACTGAAGAGAAATATGTAAAGTTCCTAACACCTAACAGGTACTTAATTCCAGGAGTTTCCTTCCTCATCCCTCCATCCTCTACTTCCCCCCTCCTTTATTCCTTTCTTCTTTTTCTTTTTCGGTACGCGGGCCTCTCACTGTTGTGGCCTCTCCCGTTGCGGAGCACATGCTCCGGACGCGCAGGCCCAGCAGCCGTGGCTCACGGGCCCAGCTGCTCCACGGCATGTGGGATCTTCCTGGACGGGGGCACGAACCTGTGTCCCCTGCATCGGCAGGCGGACTCTCAACCACTGCGCCACCAGGGAAGCCCAATAACTAACATTTAAGGTACACCCACTAACTGTTAGGCCCCGTGTGCTAGGGGCTTTCTTATACGTCATCTCATTTAATCTCATCCTTACAGGTTAACTATCCTCCTGTATTAGTTTGCTAGGGCTGCCACTGTAACAAAGTATTACCAACTGGGTAACTTAAATAACAGAAAATTATTTACTGTTAAATAAATTTTAACAGTATCATAGGGAAATCAAATTCTGGAGGCTAGAAGTCCAAGATCAAGGTATGGGCAGGGTTGGTCCCTTCTGAGGATTGTGAGGGAGAATCTGTCCCAAGCCCCTCTCCTAGCTTCTGGGGGTTTGCTGGCATTCTTTGGTGCTCCTTGGCTTGTAGAAGCATCACCCCATTGCTGCCTTCATCTTTACACAGCATTCTCCCCCTCTGTGTCTGTCTCTGTGTCCAAATTTCCCATTTTTATAAGGACACTAGTCATATTGGATTAAAGCCCACCCTAATGACCTCATCTTAACTAGATCACCAGCATAGACCCTATTTCCAAATAAGGTCACATTCACAACACTGTCCTTCATTCACAGGTACTGGGCATTAGTACTGCAACATCTTTTGAGGAGACGCAATTCAACCTACTCACCTCCCAAGTATGGCCAGCAAGTATAGAACTGGGACTCACACCCCTATCCTCTGTCTCTCTGCCTTTCTCCCAGAAGCTGGCTTTGTTTAACGTTCATGCCAAAGTTCAGGAGAAAGGAAGTGTGAACACTCCAATCACAAAAGGAGATTCTTATGGCATGTTCGATCGGAAAGAGATCCGTTTTATAAATGAGGATGCTGAGGTCCAAAGAGGGGCAATGATTGACCCAAGGTCACACTGCTGGATAGAAGGAGTCCAGGTCCAGAACTCAGATCACAACGCACCTGCAGACCTTCTCCTCTCCTCCACAGACAATCCTCCATCAGCCCTGCAGCAGGGACTTGATAGCAACCACATAACGCTCTCCGAGAATGTCGATAAAAGATGTCTCTTAAACGTAAATTTGAATAAAAGCTTGATCACTCAGTTGCAGTAAAACACTGCAGCAGGCAAGGTGTCCATCTTAAGCCAGATGAAGGGACTATTATTATTATCATTATCATTATTATTATTCTAATATTATATTATATTATTCTAATATTCAAGTCAAAATTACCAGTAAGTCCAAGAAAGCCACTTTCCTCCCATGTCCACTTTCAAGAAAACAACCCACAGAAACTGAATCAGTTTCAGCTAAATACATATTTAATTCCTTATGTATTTTTTATATTTTGTTTTGTACAGAACTGTTTACCTAGTTAATGATGAAGTGAAATCTATTGTCACCAAGTTGCTGGGGTTTTTTCCTTACTCAGTCTTACAGTGCCCCCTAGTGAAATGTTTTTGTATTTAAGAAGCAGAGAAATAAGCTGAAGAGAAGCTTTTCAGAGAGCTGAAGAGAATTTTAGAAAGACATGGGGCCAACAGTGGGGCTGAGGGGAATTGCTCCCTCGTTTCAAGGGGATTTGAACATGATTCTTTTAAAATCTATTTGGAAGCCTTTTTCTATATGCTCACTCAAGCAGAGTGCCTGACAGTTTCATCCCTGAGACAGGAAGGTTTCACCCACAGAGCATCCACCAGAGAAATCCTGCAAGCCTGCGTGCAGCCAGGCAGAAGGAACAGCCAGCCCAGCCTGATTCTACGGCCACAGAGAAGCCAGGGACTCACTCAAGCAGCTGCCGTGAAACCTCTGCCAACACTAGGTTTGTGCCCAAGTGATTTTAGGGAGCGTCTTTCCAGGAAAGGAAATCGAGTGCTGTCCTTTGGTTATTTCAAGTCGTGCACTTTTCTATTAAAAACAGCATTTGATGGGGCTGTGCATCTGTGGAGGCAGGGGTATATGGGAACTCTCTGTAGTAAAAAATAAAGTTTATTAGTTAAATTAAAAGAAAAACAATTTTAACCCACAGCACTTCATAAAGCAAAGAAATCACTCAAAGGAACTAAACATCAGAGAGTCAACTAAACGGCTTCATCCAATCGGCACTTTGCAACCTGGCCCCTGCATCAGAGTCACCTATAGGGTTTTTTAAAAATACTCACTCCCTATCGCCACCCTCAGAGGTTTGCATTGATTGGTTTGGGGTGGTGCAGTCATTAGTATTCTTTCAAAAGTCCCCCCAAAGCAGGACAATGTGCAATCAGGGCTGAGGAATACTGACCGAGATGATGGCCGTCGCGCAGACTCTAGATCTCACCAAGGCACCTTCTGGCTGGTGATCTGGGTTCCCTCGGAGTCCTCCAATGGGCAGGATAGGAGAGACTAGTCACGCAGAAGGGATGGAAATGCAGGTTTCAGGTGTGCCCTGTCCCCTGGACCCCGTGGCAAATCAGTAAAGTGGCATCTGCTTATGGATTGGCTTCCCAGACGAGCAGCTCACAGGGCAACTCAGATCCCCAGGTCAACTCAAATTATCAGGGTGACTTGACTAACTGCTCCCTGGGTTATTCAGATGTGTTTCTAGGGATGAGAGAGGGGCCCGAGTTTTAATTCAGACAGATCTGAGCTCAAGCCCCAGTTCTGCAATTTACAAGCTGTGTGGCAGAGCATAAGTTGCTCGACCTCTCTGAGACTCAGTTTCTCTAGCTGTCAAAGACACATGCATTCCCTCATAGAGTTGGGGTGAGGCTTAAATTTAAGAGTGTTGTGCAGGTGCCTGGCCCTACGTGCAGTGGGGCTCAATCAACAGCAACGTACAGTGTTAAGCTTCAGCCCTGACCAAGCTTCCAGTAATTCAGAATAAGGCTCTAGACCCACTCACTTGGGGAAAGCTACTTAACTTCTCTGAAGCTGTTTTCTCATCATAAAAAGGGGGTAATAATAATAATGATAAACGATATAGTTCTTTTGAGGATTAAATGAGTCAATTTGTGGAGAGCAAAGCTCTTAGTACTCCCCTGGCATATAGTCAGTGCTCAGAAAACGTTGGCTGTTTTTATTACGTCCAGCTTCTGTATCTTTGCTCATTTCATTAACCCAGTTTTTAAGGCCTCATGAACATCCCACCTCCTCTGATCCCAGTCAGCCACAGGAAGCCATCAAATGCAGTGGGATAACCAGAGCCTCTGGAAGCCAGTGGTCCTGGGGGTCACAGGGCTGCCTGGCATCATCCAACAGCCCCATGTGAATACACAAACCCCTTCCAATAGCCCAAGGAAATGTGAACCTAAAGGTTGAGGGGCAGAGCCATCCAGTTGGGAGATGGGGTTGCAGGCAGCTGCCTCGCCTGTTGCAGAGCAAACCTAACACCTCTCTGAGTGGCCTCTCTTAGGGGTTAGTGACACCCCTCCTTATGTCTGAGACCAGATCTTCTTGCCCCATTGGACAGGGACAAGCAACACTGTCCTCAGACAGCTTGACCCTCGTGTCCCCTTTACCCAGCCCACAAGAGCTCCAGCAGAGCCTGGGCACTGTTTGGAGGAGGTCGTGAGCACTCCCAGGAAGGCACTGCTGCTCTGGGAAAAGGCGTTCGCTCCCATTAGACGCTGTTAAAGCCTATAAGACTGTATAGCATGCTGACCCTAATGTAAAATATGGACTTTAGTTGGTAACGATTTATCAATATTGGTTCACCAATTGTAACAAAGGCACCACATCAATGCAAGAAGTTAATAATAGGAGAAACTGGCAGGGGTGGAGTGGGGAGCGGAGTCTGTGAGAACTCACTGTACTTTCCACACAATATTTCTACCAACTTAAAACTGCTCTAAGAAATAAAGTCTATTAATTAAAAAAAAAAAAAAAAAAAAAAAGACACTCACCCTGTGAACCTCCCTTGGAATGAGAGTAAGTATGGCCTTTACCCATCACAGTGAGAACAGTTCAAATGTCAGCCTGGCAAATCTAATCACCCCTGTATCTCCCAGGCCCCAGCATGGTGGTACCACAACCAGACCACCAGCCCCAAGTACAAAGTCCCCAAGGTGGAGCTGCCAGCACTCCGCTCCTGCCATCAGAGAGCCTGGGGCCCCTCCTTAATCGCAGTGAGCTTGCTACCCTCCCTAAAAGCTCATATTCAAGTGTAATTGACCCAGGTCAGTGGAGATCCCTGGTGGGGGCTTGGATTTTACATCCCAGCGGCTCCCGGGCTGGGAATTATTTCCTCACAAAGGTGAATTCTTTCTCCTGAGCTGCTTCCACCAGCAACATTCCCCATGCCTGGTGAATGGTGAATGTGTGCAGAGGACCAGAGCCAGAAATTTTGCACGCCCCATTGGGCGAGCTACCAGAAAATCTATCCAGGGCTGATGAGAGCTACATCTGCCCCACCGCAACTTAGCCAATTTGTCTACCCAGAAAAAGAAAAAAATTACATTGAAAAGAGTGCCCAATTTTAAGGCAGAGGTTTTTTTTTTTCATTATTGTGAAACATTTAGTATAAAGGAGTATTTATCACCCTTTGCTGACTGCATTCCATTCTGGTTGCTAAAAATAAGAAGCACAGTGTTCCCATTATCCTGAAGGTGGTTAAACTTGTGTTAGCAAAGCTGCCAGGGGACTGGGTAGCACCCAATAGTGTACCAGGAGCACCACCAGGTGAAATGTTTATACAGTGCCCCCCCCCCCAGTGGGTACCTTAACAACAACAACAAAAAAAAAAACAACCTAGATCACGGTAATGAAGGAGGAAGGAAGATACTGGTGGTTTTTAAAAAATAAAAGCATCTTAGTGGAAAAATTTCCCTCTGTGCAGGACAACAAAAGGAATATTTCCAGGAAGTTGAACCTCCTCTTTTAACCTTTGGATTTTCCCCTTGCCTGCTCCTTTCCCTCTGCTGCCCACACAATCCTGATGGGCATAGGATTCTCCACTTTCTCTGCTCGATACGTTTCTTGACAAGAGAATTCCAACGACACACTTACTGCCACTTCCTCTCCCCAACCACGTCCGGGAGGAGCATTGCACCCAGCTCAGAGCCTGGCCTGAATGGGTATCACTGGCCCCATTCATGGAGAACAAGGAGAGACCAGAGAAAGAGACAACCACTCCAGACTAGTAGATGGCAGTTTTAATTAGCAAGGGGACTTATATACGATACTTGTCTTGGGTGCCACAGATGAATAGATCTTGCGCCCTCCAGTCAGAATCTTAAAAGTTTATCTAGAGGCCTTAACAGGGTTCAGTCACGTGTACCATAAAGGTGGTCTCAACACCACTTTTCTCTCTCAAGGCTGTGTCTTTGCAAAGGGCTTCCACAGTGGGAACGGTGGGCAGAAAGTACATTCCAAGGACAGGTCCAGCTAATGGGGTCAACCTGCAGTTATGTTCTCCTGATGACCTCCTCCAACACTCCATAAGTGATCCAGCTGTGGTAACAAGATGGGAAAGTGACAAAAAGAGATGGATAAACCAAGAACACTGATCTGGCTCTCCATCCCATGATCCCTGCCACAGCATGGCTCTGCTATTTCTGGCAGGTGGCTTCACAGAGCAATAACCCAGCTATTGGCTGATGCATGGAGATGAGCCTAGACTAGCAGACAACCTCTAACCTGTGCTTAAACAGGCCTTCAGTCCTGTTTCAATTCCTTGGATGCCTATATCAAAGGAAAGTTTCTCAGTTTTCAAGAAACAGCACAGCTGGGAAACAGTGTTGATGCTTACACACTGTGAATGTAAAAGTGCTACTCATTGTACACTTTAGTTAAAATGCTAAATTTTCTGTTATGTGTATTTTGCCACAATTTTTCTTTGTTTAAAAAAAAACATGACAAGCATTAACTTCTAACAGCTTTTGATTCCCTTCCAAGTTCTTTTTTGCCCCGTAATTCTTCCCCAGTCTCCTGCTTTGCCGGAGAAGAGGTATTTCTGAAGAAGCAGTTGGCTTCTTACCCAGGTGGCTTCTACACTATTCTAAGAAGTCATCAAGCCTCTAGAAGGAGTGGTGAATGGGACTGGATAAGTGATCATTACAGGAGCCCCCCAACATTCTTTTAAAAATATTTGTAGGGCTTCCCTGGTGGGCGCAGTGGTTAAGAATCCACCTGCCAATGCAGGGGACACGGGTTCGAGCCCCGGTCTGGGAAGATCCCACATGCTGCGGAGCAACTAAGTCCATGCACCACAACTACTGAGCCTGCGCTCTAGAGCCCTTGAGCCACAACTACTGAGCCTGCATGCCACAACTACAGAAGCCCGTGTGCCTGGAGCCCATGCTCCGCAACAAGAGAAGCCACCACAATGGGAAGCCCGCGCACGGCAACTAAGAGTAGCCCCTGCTCACCGCAACTAGAGAAAGCCCACACGTAGCAATGAACACCCAACACAACCAAAGATAAAAACAAATTTACCAAAAAAAAAAATTAAAATATATGTAACCTGCTTCTTCCTTTAATATACCATGAACATTTTTCCTATCCCTTCAGTCTGATCTTCAAAATCTGCATAATATTCCATTTCTGGCTGGTTCACCTTCATAAAAGCACTGCAGTGAACCTCATCATAGGTACACCTCTGTGTCCTCCTCTAAATATTTTCAAGATTTTTTTCAGAGTTCACAGAGAGAGCCACCTCCTTTGTCCCCACCACTCTGTCCCCAAGCTCTGCCCTCCAAGGCTCCCAGGAGCTCACCTTGGCTCACTCTACCCAGCAGAAGATCCTGAGAGATCTCCCCAGAATTTCCCCTCAACCTGACTAGATCTTCATTGGCAAATATATTCATATCTTAAGAGGGCATTTACGGATCTTCATTTGCAACTTTAAGCATTTGTTCAAAAAGCATTTACAGACATTGTTCTAGGACATGGGCATTGAACCTAGGGCATGAGCAAGGAAGGTAAACCCAAAATTTAATCAAAGAAAAAAGGGGAAAGCACCTCAGAAGAAGCTCTCTGAGCACGCTGGACAGTTCTTTCCTTTGCAATAAATGCATCCGAGAATTGTACTTAGCCCGAGCCATTTTTAAAGCTCATTCTCGTTTAAAAAGAAAACGGTAAGGGACGTGTGTTTCATGCCATGAGATAGCTGCAGAAGGTTTGTGTTTCATTTTGCTCAGTATTAATCTCCACATTCAAGTCGACACTGCTTTCGCTGAGTCAGCGCTGTTCCTTTAAGTGACCTGATTCTGTAATTCCATTATTAATATTATGAAAATGGCTGTCCTCTACACTATTTTATGCTATCAATGGAAAACCACAGTTCCAAAATGCATTAGCCGTTGCCGGCTCCGGCAGGATTATTTGCATCAATATAAACCGAGTTAATCATCTGCCTATTTGAATAATCAGTCACTGGCGCCCGAGCGCCTCGCCCGCCCCGAGCCGCGGAATTTCTTTTGGGTCCCACGTTCTCCTAAGCACTGCAGATTTTTCTGCTCGCTGTCCCGTCAACTTCTTGCCATTTACTTTGCCATTTCTCCTCTCCTTCCCGGACAGTGATGTAAGCCCGTGTCCAGCCCCCTAATTAGCAGGTGAATGGCATGTGTTAAAACCGATAAGTGGAAGGAGAGAAAGAAACTTTCATTAGGAAGAAATAACGAGCCCTGTAATAATAAATGTCAGAACAGAAAAGACGCCTCTTATTTTTCACAATATTAAACTGCCTTTGGTATCTTAAGCCTTGAGGTAATACTTTACTTACTTACAATTTGCAAAACCAAAATTAAGGCAGATGGGGATGGGGGGTGCAAATTTGATTCCGATAAGGGGCTTTTGATGTGTTTCAACCTATGCACTTTCCCTCTCCTAAGCCTACGGGGATTGTCATGGATTTCCCGCCAATGATGTTGTTGGCCATCAGCAGAAAATTAGGGAGTTGGAGGCTGGGGAGAGAAAAGGAAGGAACCAAGAAATCTCTTTAAAATGCAAATCAGATCACTTTCTTCCAGGTAAAACCACAAGGCAGCCCTGGGGCCGTGCCATCAGAACCCTCCAGCCTCTCCAGGCTATAGCCCACTCTCTGCCCATCCGTCCCCCACCGCCCCCCTCCCCCGACCCAGTACCTCTCCTTTCTTCCCTGGGACGCACCTCCTCCCTTAGCTCTCCCTCTTCCTTCCTTTGTAAGGCTCCACCCCTATAACGCTCTTGCTCTCCCTTCCAGTTTCAGATGATGTCAGCTTCCTCTGAAAAGCCTTCCCTGATCCCTCCAAGAAGAAATCATTGCACCATCTTCTTTGTAACATGCTACGTGCTCCTAACATTTCTTCACCATCTGTAGTGGGTTGAATGGTGGCCCCAAAAAAGATATGTTCACGTCCTAACCTCTGGGACCTGTGAATGTGACCTTATTTAGAAGAAGGGTCTTTGCAGGCTTAATTAAGTTAAGGAACTGGAGATAAGGTCATCCTGGATTATCCATACGGGCCCTAAACCCAATGGCAAGTGTCCTTAGAAGAGACACCCAGAGGAGAGACACAGGGAGAAGAAGAGAGGCCATGCGCAGTCAGAGGCAGAGGGATGCGGCCATAATCCAAGGAACGTCTGGAGCCCCAGAAGCTGGAAACAGCCAGGAAGGACCCTCTCTAGGGCCTCTGGAGGGACTGCGGCCCTGACAACCTTTTTTTGAACTTCTAGCCTCCGGAACTGTCAAAGGATAAACTTCTGTTGTTTTAAGTGACCTTGTTTGTAGCAATTTGCTACAACAGCCACAGGGACAGCCCGTGAGCTCCATGAGGTCACAGGTCAGGCACTCTATCTGCACTGCACACCAGTCCCGCCAGAGCGCATACCACAGCGCCCAGCACATGGTAGAGCTCAATATATGCTGATTAGGGACCTCCCTGGTGGTCCAGTAGGTAAGACTCCACGCTCCAATGCAGGGCGCCCGGGTTGGGTCCCTGGTCAGGGAACTAGATCCCACGTGCATGCCACAGCTAAGAAGTCTGCAGGCCGCAACTAAGAGTCCCCGTGCCGCAACTAAAAGATCCCACATGCTACAACGAAGATCCTGTGTGCCGCAACGAAGACCCGGCACAGCCAAAAATAGATAAATAAAATAAAAATTTTTTAATATGCTTATTAAATGATTGAATGAATGAATCAATGAGTGAATGAATGAATTAATGGACAAGTGATGAAGGGCATGATAGTATAGGAAGAAATGTTTTTCTTCAATATGAGCCTCCAGCTTATACCTATCTAAGTACCCTATTGGAAAGGGCTCCTTTGTTAGTGATGGAGACTAACCAAAGCCATGTGGCCGTATCTGAAGGACAGAAATGTGGCCAGGCCCCAGAGGATGCAGGAGGAGGAACCGGGAAATCGTCATCACCCTTTCTCACCACAGCCCCATCCACACAGCTGCTTCCTCCTTCTCCCTTGTAGCACAGTTTTCTCTGTTTCTGCCTGGAGAAATCCACCCAGCCCACATCTACCTTAAACAGTGATCTCTTTCTCCACCCTAACTCTATATTCTCAGGGAAGACTCTCTAATGAGCCAACCTTGAATCAAATGCCCACCTTTGTCAGTCAGAGGCAGGGGGCAAAACATGGCTGTAAAGAGTCACCTACTTTTGCAGTTCTTAAAGCAGAGGGCTGAGCAGCTAACCCAGGAGGTACCCCCTACAGCCACCCTGAGCTTGTCCCACACTGTCTAAAGCACTGAGTGACCCAGCATCTCCGGAGCCACCACATCCTCACGGGCTGCCGGCCTTGTGAATGGACAGCCAGTCAGTGCACGAGGGTGGACTTTGAAGGTTTGCCCTGCTCAGTCCTAATGCACCCAGATTTATATGTGTTCCCTTGAAAATTACTAAGAGTGTAGTCAGTCCCATGAGTACATGCTAGAGACTCAGTCTCTCGCTGATATGATTATACCACAGGGAAAAATCACATTTTAAAAAAAAAAATCCCACAATAAGAACAAAACTACTTAGAGGCACTTATCATAATGAAGCTGCATTAAATTACAACAAATAATTGTACTCTTGAAGGAACTTCTGCCGATAAAAAGCTCCCATTGGTAGAGGAAGGCCAGGAATGTCAGCACTGAAAGAAGTATCAGTCGTCTAATTTAATGGCTCACTTGACTGATGGTGAACCAGCCTCCAGGGGAGAAGGGGCTTGCCTCCGTCTCACTACTAGCCAGAGAGAAAGCCCTGGTTAGAATTAGCCCTCCCAAGTCCCTGGCCAATAGCGCCACTATTGTCTCCTCTCTCCTCCTGCAACAGTAAGTAAAGCCAAGAGAGGGGGTAATTAAAGCAGGTCAGGGAAAAGAAAAGACAGAAGCAAAGGAAAAGGCAAACAAACTCAACCAAGCAAATCAGAATGTTGTAGTGAAGGAATAACACCACTGTTGTCTCTGAAACCAGCCTGGTATATAGTAAGCGCTCAGTGAATCGCCATTAACCAATTGCTAATTGCGGGTACGCAGCCAAGCTCATCATTTACAAACAGTAAAGTCTCCCTCGAAAGGACAATAGCCAGTTACAAGAATATCCCATAAGGTTATTTTCTCATTGCTTCTTTCACAAAACAGTTGTGTTCTTTTGTGTATGAAGACGAAGATTAACCAACTCTTGATGGGGTGAGAGGTGAGGTTTTTATTCCGAATCCCCATACAGTTCTGGAATCCATAGTGATTTAGGAAAATTACTTGTGGGAAGTTTATGATCTCTTTGCCAAGATCTCCAGTCTTCAACATGCAGGCCCTGAGGGGCCTGGGGTGAGAAGTTCCTGAGTCTTCCTCCCCAGACCCTGAAACTTGAATTTTGGTGACTATGATATTGTGATTTATTTTTTTAATGAGAAATATGTATTTGGCCTATGTCCTTGTTCCTGGCACAGAGCTCCCAAAACCCTTGGAATTTCCTACGATGAGAGAAATAAAGGTGTCTTATTATTTAAATGAGGTGACTGGAAATCAACGAGACTGGTGGCTGGCTGTCAGAGGGACCAATCACTAATTAGAGGGTTGGAACTTTCAGTCCCACCCAGACCTCTGGGGCGGGCAGAGGGGCTGGCAAATGAGTTCAATCACCAGTGGCCAATATTTAAACAGTCATGCCTATGTAATGAATCCTCCATAAAAGCCCAAATGGATGGGGTTCAGAGAGCTCCTGGGTTGGTGAACACGTGATGATCTGGGGAGAGTGGCACACCTGGAAAGGGCATGAAACCTCAGCACCTTCTCCCCATGCCTTGCCCTGGGCATCTATTCCAACTGGCTGTTCTCAAGTTCCTTTTATAATAAAATGGTGATTTAGCAAGTAAGATGTTTCTCTGAGTTCTCTGAGCTGCTCTAGAAAATTAATTAATTAACCCAAGGAGGGGCTCATGAGAACCTCCATCTATATCTGGACATCAGAAGGACAGGTGACATTGGCATCTGAGGGGGGGCATGCAGTCTTATGGGACTGAGCCCTTAACCTGTGGGATCTGATGCGATCTCTTCATAGTGAGTGTTAGAATTTAGTTGAATTGTAGGACACCCAGCTGGTATCTGAGAATTGCTTGATCAAAAAAAAAAAGAAAGAAAGAAAAAAGCACACACTGGAATTGGGGGTAGAACTGTGGTGACCTTCCCAGAGAAGCTTTGGCAGGGTCAGCAGTGCAGAGGGACAGCTGCTCCACTTTAGCTGAATTAAAATAGAGACAAATCCCCAAGCCTGTTCCAGCTGGTTGATGCCACTGGAATCATGGGTTGTTCAGTCAAGGTGAGCTAATTGATGAGCTGAACTGGCCAGAGCTAGACATGAACTAGAAAATATGTCCATGAAATTTAATATAGTCGACCTCTGTATCTGCATGGTCTGATCAGCAGATGGGGAACCTATGGATAAAGGGTGGGGACATGGGGCAACAGTACTACGCCTTTTTACTGAAGGGTCTTGAGTGTCCAAAGATTTTATTATCAGTGGGAGGAGGTTGGGGGCCTGGAATCAATGCCCCCACTGGATACTAAGAGACTGTATATCCTTTTTTTCCAATAAGAAGAAATGTCAACTAAATCCTTTTGGTACACACAAATTCCACTGTCCTCTAACCAACCTTCCTTCGCTTCTCTTCCTATTAACTTCCACTGGGGGAAGCTTGGTGTGGGTAGAATATCAGAAAATCAGTTTCTCTCCAAAACCTAAACAGGATACAGGCTAAGCTCTCATGCCCAATCACCACATTTTGCATGTCCGGGGACCAAGTCTGCAAGTGCGGCGACGACAAGGAGGATCACACCATTGGGCCCTGTCCTGTCTCATTGTGCAGAGACATTTAGCACAGTTGGGCTTTAAGCGCACAAAAGAGGAAGTTGCAGTCAGCGTTTTGTCAGGCGCCCTGGAAAGAGCCTTCTCACTCTGATATCTTGCTCCTAACTTCCTGGGTCCCATCCCACTGACAACTTCTTTTAATTAAAGCACTGAAGCATAGTAGAAAAGTTCTTAACACTGAAAGAGAGAGCTGTATCTTGATGGGCAAAGAGAAGAAGGGCCAGAGAAAGGAGGCCAGCAGCCACGGGAGGGTGAGCCCACGAAGAGAGAAGACAGGGCTGAGGGGGTGATGTCATGAGTCCACCCAAGGCAAATGGAAGAGTGTGGGTGCCAGGAGTCCTCTTCTATGCAGTGTTGATCACATCTGGCAACCCTGGAAGGACCACTCCCAGCAGAAGAAATACATACAGCATGAGAATTACTAGAAACCTCTGACTCTCCACAGCCTCGGTGACAGGGAACCATGGCAGAAGCCAACTGTGCTTGGTGATTTCCACACATTCCCTCAGTCTGTTTTTTCCTGCAATCCAGTGAGAGGGCTACTGTCAGCCCCACTTTAGAGACTGAAAATAGTATCAGAAGAGCTTTATAGTTTGCAATCTCATTGATTCCAGGTGCTCAAGGGAGAAGCACTTTCTCTTTCTTGCCATCCACAATAAGAAGACAGGAGATGCTTCTAAGTTCCATAAAAACTCTAGACCAAGTTCCAGCAGCCGCAATCCAGGACCACGACGCCAGCCTCTTTCTTTCTGACCGTGCGCCAGGCCAGCCCAGCCCATTTGTCCCAGATCTCCAGTCTGATGGTAAATCTTTCAAGGACTCTGTTGGCCCTCACCGCCCCAGCCTTGGTTGGAATTGCCCTGTCCTAATGTCAACCTCTGTGCCTCAGGGGTTGAGGCATGGGTTCTTTCATGCCCTGAATGCTCCTGGGCCCCTATTCATACTGGTCCCCTCCCTTTAGAACTCAAAGGGAGAGGCAACATTTGCCGAAGCCACCAAACAAGAGTTATACACTCTTCCCAGGAAAATAGGAAGCTCCTTGTTTTACTGGTTCTGTGATTTCCCAGACAAGTTTTCTAAGTCTCTTTTCTGCAAAATGAAAATAATAATAGTATCAAACTCATATAATTTTTATTAATTTAAATAAGATAATGCATGTAAAGCACTAAGCAGGCACATGCTAGATAAATAAGTATTATGTTAAACGTTGCTATCATTATCATTCACCCACATTTGCAAAAATAACGTTTTTCAAGTGACCATCTGCAGACTGAAGATCTGCATAAAAAGTCTTTGTCTCAGTCGACTCCTGTTGCAGCTAGAATCTTCTTTCAGCCAAGCCTGCTCTCTTCTACACAGGTACCAATTAATGGTCCCAGCGCCCTGGCTACATAAAGAGCTAATGCCAACCTTTCAGTGCATTGAAGTCTCAAGTTTATTCTGCATATTGATGCTCCTTGTCTTTCATTTCTCTCTGACTCCCCTCCACATTCACACATACACACCAGCTACTTAAAAAAGAAAAAGGCTTTCAGAAGACAGTAAGAAATATTTAATGTAATCCCTGTTCTAGTCTCATGATTACTGATACAGAGAAGTGTACCGGAGCAAATGTTTAAACCCATTAAAATTAAATAATGCATTGCCTGTGTCTCTGTATTGCCTAGCACACAGGAGTCTCTCAAAAAGGTTGCCCACACTTTCGTAGTTCAAGTCCTGGTATAACAATCCCTTTGTAAGTGCCCAGCATCCCCTGTGCATTCATTTATCTCCTAGAAAATAAGTCCCTAGCAATTGTCACTTAAACCTGATTAGGATGGGGAGATGAAAGGAAACCAGGATTTTAATAGGCTGGTGAGCTTAAATGTGATTCTATCGAACACACAAAATCATTAGCAGGTGTGAATGTGACTGATGGAATATTGCATGAAGAGCTGTTAAGAAAAGGGCTCGCTTGTGTTCATTTCTGGAAAAGCCGTTTAAACTCCTCTTTCCCCACACCTCTCCTCCTCAGTTACCCAATTCAGTACTTGATTTGTTTTCCCACTAAGATATAGATACAGGCAGAATCATTCATTCTACCCAGCTTCTACTGTGTCCCTATGCTGTACCCGGAACTGTGTCAACCACTGGAGACATAGTGATGAAGATGCCATGGTCCTGCCTTAAAGGGACTCGTGGTGGAATGCACGGCCACACAAGGTAAGGGCTGTAACACAGAGCGAGGGGATGTGGGTGCCAACCGAGAAGGAAGAGTGCTGTTGACTTGGGCTCGCTGGGAAAGCATTACAGACAATGCGTTTCAGAAGAGCTTTTAGAGCTGAGGAGTTCACCAGGACATAAGGGGTCTTGTACATGGAAAAAGAGTAGAGATTTGAAAGACAGAAAGTGCTTAGTGTTTTCATAGAATGGCAAGCCCAACAATAAAGTTAAAAGGAAAATGATTTGTTGGGTTTTGTATCAGGAAGATTTTTCCACAAGTAACAAAGTCAGACCACCAGTAGCTTGAGCCATGAAGACAATTATTGTTTACTTCACAAAAATCTATGGGTTCTGGATGGTTCCAGGGTCATTCCATGGCTTGGTTACATCATCAGATACTCCGGCTCTGACCATTCTTCTCTTCTCCCATCCTCAGAGCACTGGCCTCCCGCCGTGGTGCTTGTCACCCCACGATGGTGGCTGCCACAGTAGCAAACATCACATCCTCATCTGGTGTCCCAAGAAGGAAAGAAGAGGCAGGAGCCAAAAGGATTCTTTTATCAGAAAATAAAAGCTTTCCAGAACCAAATCCCTCAGCTCACTTCATCTTAGCTCTGAAAATAGGTTATGTGCCCAATCCCATACATAAGGGAGAATCTGAGGATTTAGGAAAAAGTCTCTGGTAAAGGAAAATGGAATGGCCATGCCAGGATTAGATCAATCCTGATTCATCTCTGAGGAAGGACACATGGTCGGGTCAGTAACTAACAGGGCTACACCTTTTTATTATTAATGCTTGAGACACACAAAGAAAAACAGTGTAAAGAATAACAACTCGGGCTTCCCTGGTGGCGCAGTGGTTGAGAATCTGCCTGCCAATGCAGGGGACACGGGTTCAAGCCCTGGTCTGGGAAGATCCCACATGCTGCGGAGCAACTGGGCCCGTGCGCCACAAGTACTGAGCCTGAGCGTCTGGAGCTTGTGCTCCACAACATGAGAGGCCACGACAGTGAGAGGCCTGCGCACCGCGATGAAGAGTGGCCCCCGCTCGCCGCAACTAGAGAAAGCCCTCACACAGAAACGAAGACCCAACACAGCCAAAAATAAATAAATAAATAAAATTAAAAAAAAAAAAAAAAGAATAACAACTCATCACCCAGCTTTAAAAAATAACTCATTGTCAACATACAGTGTCTTCCAAGGTTCCTTCTCTTTCTTCTTTCTATCCAGGATGGAACTGTCCAGATTTTGCAGGTTTTTCATTTATTTGCATTTCTTTTTTCTTTCCATATATATTTCTCCCTGTTCAATTAATAAAACTGTTGTCTGTATTGAACTTTCTTGTAGATATCATACTGCAAAAATTCATTTGCAAATTGCTTTCTTTTGATCAATATTATGTTTGTGGAATTAATCCATATTGATTCATGTAGCTCTAGTTCATTCCTTTTCATTGCTATGTGAATTCCATTAGAGATATGACAATTTATTTCTCCTCTGGATTGATGCTGGGAAGTTGCCAATATTTTACTATTATAAACAATACTTCTATGATTATTATTTTTCATGTCTCCTAACATATATATGTGTGCATACATAGGTATACATGTGTATATGTGCATATACATGCCTGCATATATGTGTGTACATATATATGTATACATATGTGTGTATGCATGTATGTGTGTATATATTAATTCATCTAGGATATATATCTAGCGGTATATTTCTGAGCAATAGTGTATACGTATCTTCAACTTTACTGTTGACAATTTCCAACAGCAGTAGATAAGAGGTCCTATCACTCCACACCCTAACAAAACTCGGTCCTGTCAGACTTTTCATTTTTGCCAATCTGATGGTGTGAAACAGCACCTAATTTTAGTTTTAATTTGCATCTCCCTTATTAATAATTAAGTTAAGCATCTTTTCATGTGTTTATTAGCAATTGATGTTTCCACTTTAGTAAATTATATCTTAACTCTTTTGCCTGTTTTTACTAACCTGTTTGTCTTTTTCTCTTTGATGTAGAGAAGTTCTTTATGTATTCTGGCTATTAATTCTTTCCTTCTTCCTAACTTTTTTTAAGGTATCTTTTGATGGACAAAAAAATTTTTTGTTTTAATGCAAATTGAATTTTTCAATTTTTGCTATGGTTTGTGAGTTTGGAACATTATGAAATTCTTTTTTCCATCACGTTCATAAAGATGTTTTATTTTCTTGTAAAAGCTTTTAGATTTTTATATTTCAGTCTTTCTACAAATAGAGTTTTAACCTATACCATGCTAGGGATGTCATTGTATTTTTCTCAATAGTAATAACCAATTGCCAATAAATAAATATAATGTTGATTGAATAGTGTCATTTTTTTCCTTGAGCTGCAGCGCCAGCCAGTTATGCATGTAGTGTGTCTGGGCTCTCCATCCTTTGCCAGTGATCTACTTGCCTGTGCCAATACCACACTGTCCTCACCATAGCTTCGTGATCTGTCTCGAGAGCTGGCAGGGAGAGTCCCCCACCTTGTTCTTCCCTCTCAGAGGTCTGTTAGCAGAGCATGACATGTGGGGCACCCCATTCCCATCCAGCTCCCTCCAGCCCGTCTACGCAACACTGGCTTCTTGCTTGACTCCGTAACCCACTAACAGCCTCTCTTCCCTTTCAGTTTGCACATTCAACTATGGGTGGGATGTTCTGTACTCCTTCGAACGGAAAGACTCGCTTCCCATTTGAAGCCGCATCTGAAGACAGACACCCCATTAGCAGACTTGCATTTGGAGGACAATTCCAGTGTCGTAACTAAACACTGCCTGACCACGTTAGTGAGCACAGGGAGGAAAAGGAAGGGCTGGTCTGCTCGACTGCTGCGCACATCTCCTGGGGAAAGTGTCAGCCACACCAGAGCCAAGGAAAGCCAGTGTGTATGGGCTCCGGGAAAGCTGATGTCAGAGAAACAGCCAGAAGGGCCGGGGCTTGGAATACAGGTGTTTTAACCTGACTTCTGTTTCCTCCTCCTCTCTTCACAGACCACCCCCAAGCCCACTTGCACTCCCTACCCACGCACACCCACCTCCTTCTTTCAACTGACAGGGTGAGAAAGAACTTTTGACTCTACCTCTTCCAGGCCTCCTGGGCTGTCCAAACTCTCAGAATCAAATTTAATATTCAGTTTTTCTCTTTCCAGTTTCCCACCACTGATCTCAAATCTCTTATGGAATTCCTAATTTTTGTTTATGTATTTCTAAGTGCATTTATATGTGTAAGAACCTTCAAAAATGTTTTAGGGAAAGGTGAAATCTAAATATATGTCCTATTTTACAGAGAAGGAGTTGCACCTCAGGGAGATGAAGCAATGTGTTCAAGAATTTGTGGTATATCTGGGCTAGAAGTCGTCGTACTCCTAATGTCCACGCCAACATCCTTCTCTTCTTCACTCTCCCCCCACTCTCCCAGGGGCCTTCCGGCTCATAGAACAAAATCTCCAGTGGCCAGTTGGGCTGACGAGGACTTACTTGCTAAGGGATTTCCAGGAAACCACAATGAAGCAGAACCTGGCTTCAAGGAACTTGATACCCAGGGTGTGTGTGTGTGTGTGTGTGTGTGTGTGTGTGTGCGCTGTGTATACCCACTTTAATAAAGTGTGTATCTGAAACTCTGCAGGAATGGTGGCCCCGTCGTGCCAATTCCTTTTTAATGCCTAAACCCTCAGCACTCCCCCTAAGGTACAGAGTTTTAAAAGCTGCTCAGGAAAAGGGGGAAAAAATCTTGACACCATCTTAAAAGCTCTATTCGCTCAGCAAGAACCATCATTTTTCTATCAGCACAGAGACTTTGCCTAACAAGCAGGGGCAGAGGCCCTGTCCAGAAGGCAGAAGAAGGAATTTCAGCAAATTGTGAGTTTCTTAGCGCAGGTGAGGACAGGCCAAAGGACCGGCTCAAGGAACTTGGAAGCCGCAGGAAGACTCTGCAGGAGGGCAAGAGGGTCAGGCCTGATTGGGACCAAGGCCTGGGTGGGCCTTTCGCACTCACATGTGCAGATGCCCAGGAGGCCCTACTCACAGGCTCTGCCCTGGCAGCTCTCACACTTGAGCGAGCATCAGAACCACCTGGGGGAATTCCCTGGCAGTCCAGAGGTTAAGGCCCCGCACTTCCAGTGCAACTCGTTAAAGCAGATTGTGGCGCCGACCCCAGAGTCCCTGGTTCAGTGGGCTTGGGGTGGGGCCTGGGAATTTGCATTCTTAATGTGTTCCCAAGAAAGTGACGCTTCTGGAACAGGAACCACACGTGAGAACCATGGCTCCACTCAATTCAGTTACACATGGAAAGACTCTCAAATACATTATAGGCGCCGGACGCTGTGGGGACAGTGAAATAAGGTGGTGTTTCCAAAACCCAGTTATTCAAAAAAAGAAAAAAACAAACAAAAACACCCAGGAAGCTTGAAAACATACAGACTCCTGGGCTCCTCCTAGAAAATACGGAATTAGTACGTCTCTGATGGGATCAAGGAATCTGCATTTTTCAACAAGCTCCCCAGGTATTTCTTATGATCATGAAAGTTTAAGACAGACTTGACTTAAGGCCTGGTTTTCCAAAAAGCCCAGAACTTCTACCACAAGAAAGGTCTCAGAGTAACCCACTAGTGTTCCCACTTCTGTTACCTATTATCCGGCACAAATTATTCTAAAATGAACTGGCTCTTTCCCGTAAAAGATCTCGAATAAAGAGCCCTGGAATAACAAGGGAGAAGATAAAAAAAGGAGTGAGACCAAGGACAGGTGAAGTTTAGCAGGCCTGGATGGAAGGCATGAGATGCTGAGAGGGGTCCGGGGGGAATGGGGTAAATTGCAAAATGGCCACAATACTTTATAGCTCCTTCCACAGAGAGATAGAAACTATTTCTTCTCCACTTCTTGAATCTGAGCTGGACTGTGACCTGCTTTGATCAACAAAATGAGGCAGACTCATTCTAGAATGCGTCTAGAATGTGGCATGACACGGTCAAAAGCTACTCTAACCCTTCACAAGCCAGCAAGCCCCAGCTGCAGACCACAAATGCCTGAACAAGATGGGCTGGACCAGAACTGTCCCGCCAAGCCCCATCCAAATTCCCTGCAGAATCCTGAGTCAAATGAATGGTGTTATGTTAAGGCACTAAGTTTGGGGTGGTTTGTTACCGAGCAAAAGTTAACTGAGACAGGAAATATCCAGGGAACCCTAAAAATCAATTCCATGATTGGAGCATTTTGCCTTCGGCCAGATCTAAGTATTGTGCCCCTGCTGTATGATAAGGCCACCTTCTGGCTTCCTCACTCCCCAGCCCCTCCGCTCAAAATTCAAAGCTTTTCATTGAGCAGTGAACAGGAAAATTCAGATCCTTCTAACATCTCAGCTTTGCTCACTGTCCCATTGCCCTGAACTCCGTTTAGATGGGAAACAGCTGCCATTTCACCACTTGCCTCCGTTGCCATCTAAGAAGGTAAAGCGAGTCAGTCCCCTCTCCACACACATCTAAGGAGCGTCCTGCCACATCCTGGGGATAACTGAACCCAAGAGAACTCTCTGTGCTCCAAGCATTCACACTGAGCTAACTCTTAGCAAACAGGTAGCTGAGAAGCAGGTAGCCAGGTGATGGATGGAAAACAGTAAACAATGGCCCAGGGGCCTGGCAATGGGCCTCCAGCCCTGCCTGTTCTCATTGGGAATCTTGGGTATGCATTTACCTCCTTGCATTCCAGGAATTCAGTGGCTGGATATGATCACCAACAAGTTGCTAATGATCTGGAGAACAGGGGATGAAGCTCAGGTAAGAGATCTGTGTCACAGTTCGGAGAGAGCTGGCTTTGTAGAGGTGCAACCTATATGGTCCACAGGGCCCTAGGTTCAAACAGCCCTATGCTTGGTTTAATACTCAACGGTTGCCATCTTTAGATGCTTAATAATTTTCTCTTTGAACCTGGGTTCTGTAAGTGAAGGAGGATGGGACAATGGAACATGCACGTGAGCAGAGGAGATAAGCACACTATGTGTGTCAGCCTCTGTCCCCTGTTGCCACATCCCCAGACAGTGTTCATGCCTCCCCATGAGCACAGAAAGCTGGTGGCCCATGATGAGGGGACTTTAGCAAGACTCACGTCTATGACTGATTGGGGGGTCGCTGCCAGCCCCAAGAGGTCATGCTTTCTGTTCAAACTAGAACTTGCTCCAAATGAGGCAATGAGCTCTAAGAAACAGGAACAACCAAGGAAACTGCTATGGGTTGAACTGTGTACCTGCCCCCCAAATTCATGTGCTGGAGTCCTAACCCCCGGACCTCAGAATGTGACCTTATTGGGAAGTAGGGTCATGGCAGCTGTAATTAGCTACAATAGGGTCATACTGGTGTAGGGTGGGCTCTAATCCAATATGACTGGTATCTTTATATAAAGAGGAAATTTGGACACTGACAGGTACACAGGGAGGACGGCATGTGAAGATTGGAGTTATGCTGCCACAAGCCAAGGGACCACCAGAAGCTGGAGAGGGATCTGGAAAAGCCTTGTCTAGAGCCTTCAGAGGGAGATGGCCCTGCCAACACCTTGATCTCAGACTTCTCCCTCCAGAGCTGTGAGACGATACATTTCCGTTGTTTAAGCCCCTCTGTTTGTGGTACTTCGTTACAGCAGCCCTAGCAAAGTAAATCAGAACCCTGCTACATCCTCTCTTCCTCCTGCTACTTCCCTTTGTTAGTCAACCACAGATGCTGAAAATGATGACACAGAAGGAAAGGGAAAGAGAGGCAACTCATAATCCCTTTTCCTTTCCGTCCTTCCTGACTGATTGTCAGCCAGAGAGAGTGTTGGTGGAATGTGCATGTACCAAGAAGTGAAATTTAAAACAGCTTTAAAACAGCTGGGTTCATTTTGTGCAGCACTTCTACTGTCCCAGTAAGAAAAAATATATATATATATGTATGTATTTTATATATATATATATATATGCACGTATAAGCTGCAAAATGTTTTTGAGTTATGTAATTTGGGTGATTATATTAGTTAAATACTCTTATGTTTACATTTAAAAGAGGCATTGCAAAATATAAAGAGGAACAGTAAAAGTGCTATTAATAATTAAATTTTTAATTTTTCTTTACTTAGAACAACACTAGAGAGCAAATGTAAAACATCATCACAAGTTGAAAAAGAGACCATAGAAGAAAGGAAAAAGTTTTATATTGTACCACCTTTAACAGCACTTTTTTCCTGCCTTTTGAAGAAAAGGACCTGCATTTTCATTTTGCACTGGGCCCTGCAAATGACATAGCTGGCCCAATTCTAGAATTAGCCAGGAACGGCAGGCAATGATATTTCTACTCAGGTGCTCTGAACTTTTGGCTTTTCCCCAACTCCAAAATCTGGATCTCTCTGATATTATTCCTTATAGCGATTTATATGCACATAGCACACACAGATTTTACATAATCATAGTGCTTGGGTGTGCAAAAACGTCACCTTTTTCATTTCTCCATAACTGATGCAAACTTAGTTCTTGAGACTCCATTTACCACTGATGGAGGAAAAAAAAAATTGCCAATTCAAGGAAACTCAGTGACTTTGGGGTTTGAGTTCAATCAATTCAGGATACTGTCCCTGTAAACACACACACACACACACACACACACACACACACACACACACACACACACACACACACACACACACACACACACACACCCCTCCCCAGGGAGGGATTAAAATCTGGGAAGAAATTCCTGGCTCCTTACTAGCAGTCATCCAGCCGACTGAGAGGTACAGTTCCCTTTGATCTTTCCCTTTCGGTCCTCACCCACCTACAGATGTAGGTGGAGCGCTCTCCACCCTCCCGTCCACACAGCTCCTTCTTCATCTCTTCATGCTCGCAGAGAAGCCCTTCCAGGTCCAGGAGGAGGCTGCCTGCTTTCACTCTAAAGGACAGAGTTAAGACTTCGTGACAGAGAATGAACAGCCCACAACCAAAAATACTTATTATCTGACTCTTTACAGAAAAAGTTTGCCAAACCCTGGCCTAGACACACTGGCTGTTACTTCTACTTTCTGTTATTTCAATGCAGCAGATATTCTTTTCTCCTGTAGTAAGTTTGCTGCCTCCCCAGGAAGCAAGGCTTAATTCCTCTCTAATTTGCAGAACCCCTCAAACTTACCCAGGGTTTCCATCCACCCCTCTAGGAGGACAGGGCATTTGTCCATGTCCCCAGATGGAAATCCATCATTGTCTTAACCCTGGTGACATTCTCTCTGATCACCCTTTCCCACCAACAAGCCATCAGATCTTTATTACCTCTGGAAGAAAAACTGATTTTATACCATCATGCATTGGCCACATATGTTAGTTATCTACTGCTGTATAACAAATGATCCCAAAATTTAACAGCTCAGCAGAACAAACATTGATGATCTCACGGTTTCTATGGGTCAGGAAACTGGACGTGATTAAAATGAGTGTCTCTGCCTCAAGGTCTCTCCTAAGATTGCAGTCAATCTGTCATTGGCCTGGCTGCAGTCATGTCAAGGCTGGACTGGGGGAGGATTTGCTTCCAAGCTCCCTCACATGATGTGGCAGGCCTCAAAAATCCTGCTTCCAGCTCACTTGGGCCCCTCCACAAGGCTGCCTCACGACGTGGCAGCTGGCTTCCCCCAGAGCCAGCACACCGAGAGAGAGTGAGGGACAGCTCCCAAGATGAAAGCCACTGTTCTCGAAGTGACATCTCATCACTTCTGCCATATTCTATTCTATTCAATCTAATGTGCTGTATTCCATTTAAAGATGTGGCCTTAAACCTATCACATCACTCTAAGGCTTACGACAAACTCTGGCTGCAAAATACCTTTGTCAAAAATAAAACCGAAAAACAAAGCTCTTGATAGCCTGGGCTATCAAGACAATTGTGTCGACCACTATCCCTCAAATTCCATTCAGATACTTGTTTGAAAGCCATTCAGAGATGCCTTAATGATCCCCTTCATCCCACTCCTCCCCTGGGGGCAATAAATACTTTGTGACCAAAAAAGAGAGGAAAAAAAAGAAAGAAAGAAAACAGTGAAAACCAGAAAAGGAACCAGGAGGCAAAACCTTGGTTTTTATCTTCCGATTTTGTCCTACCATATTTACTTGACAAGGCATTTTGAGCGTCTGAAATCCATCTGTTCAGGCAAAGAAATCAAGCAAATAAGAGGAACCAAATGAATGGGGATAGGCAGCTCAATGTGCCATAAATACTCCAAGGTCCCGAGCACAGGACTATGTGAATAAACATTTAGATCCACACAAATATAAGCAAGTCTTTCAGGAACAGATCGTTGGCAACCACCAGCTGAAGGAAATCAAAGTCGCTCTTCAAATAGAGCCCACTCTTTACCTATGTTGTACTTCCTTCTCTCTGGCTGGTCCAGGCTCCTTAATCCCACATCTGCAAAAGTTTCACAATGTCCACTGTGAGATCTCAGCCTTAATGAAGACTAAAGTTAAGTGATCTTCCAGCAATCAAGAAGATGAGAAAAACTTCTTCATTTTCCTCCTTCTAAGAGTAAGTAACAATTGTATGGAGGTTCCTTAAAAAACGAAAAATAGAGTTACCATATAATCCAGCAATCCCACTCCTGAGCATATATCCAGAAAAGATGAAGCTCTAATTTGAAAAGATACACACACCCCAATCATCACAGTGGCACTATTTACAATAGCCAAGACATGGAAACAACCTAAGTGTCCATCAACAGACAAATGGACAAAGAAGATGTGGCATATATATATATGATGGAATGTTACTCAGCCATAAAAAGGAATGAAATAATGCCATTTGCAGCAACATGGATGGACCTAGGGATTATCATACTAAGTGAAGTAAGTCAGAGAGAGAAAGACAAATATTATACAATATCATTTATACATGGAATGTAAAAAATAGTACAAATGAACTTATTTACAAAACAGAAACAGACTCACAGACATAGAAAACAAACTTATGGTTACCAAAGGGGAAGTGGAGGGAGGATGAATTGGGAGTACGTGATTAACAGATGCACACTACTATATGTAAAATAGATAAACAACAAGGATTTACTGTAGAGCACAGGGAACTATATTCAATATCGTGTAATAAACTATAATGGAAAAGAAATGAAAAAAATTATATATATATGACCGAATCACTTTGCTGTACACCTGAAACTAACACAATACTGTAATTCTGTTTCCTGTGCACATGTTATCACTTACTTTGTTAGACACTTTACATGCATTATCTCATTTCTTATCCTCACAACAACCCTGCTAAAAAAATATTGTTATCTCTTTTTTTTCGGATGAGATAAATGGTTCAGAAAAATTCACTCATTTTCCACAGGTCACACAGCTATAAAATGGGGAGTCCAGAATTCAAACCCATATCTGTCTGAGTCTGACTGCATTCTCTTTACAGTATTACCATTCAAGGGGTAAACCCAGTACACACATCTTCCTGGAGCATCCGTTATCTACAGAGACTTAGGGGGAATATAATTTTCATATTAAAATAACTTATTACATATAGGAAAAATTAATATGCATTGTAAAGATCAAATAAATGCCATGCTTTTGGGTCTGTGGGTTTGGACCACACGTGGAGATCTCTGGGGAGATGGGTTTCCTCTTAGCTGCACTTGAAGTTTCCTCCATAAGAAAGTTCAAGAAGCCCAGCACTCAGCCCTGCCTCCCTACAAGTAAGCAAACAAAAAGCTAAGCACAGCAAGACATCAGATAAAGTTTTTTGGGTTTTTTGTTTTCAATACAGTCTTGATTCCTTGTGGAACTCTCTCAACACAGCAACTACTGTACCAGTGAAAATGGACGGTTGCTTTTCTCATTCCTGTTCCGCCCCACCTTGCCTTTGAGTTCTGATACAATCCTGTTGAGATCCTTACAGGGGAATGAGATGTTTTGATTTGTTTGCTGATTTCAAAGGCAAATCCCTGGGAAATACCACAGCAATTGTGTTCTAATTCACCTGAGTCAATGTTTTGACTTATTAGAAAACAATCTTTGCAACAGGAGCAAGCCGTGCAAAAGACGTAGAGATCAGGGAGCCGAGGAGCCATATAGAGACGCCCGGGAAGTTAGTGATGTACTTCCCTTGAGATGTACTAATGTGTCTTATTTTAAGAGAAAACTGAAGGGAGCAACATGGGGCCATTTGGAAGAGCACAACTCAGTAATTAGGTTCCATTCATTGAAAATTTGGACCTAGCCTGAACTAACAGACAACTGCCATTCAGAGAACGATTGATTATGTGCCACAAATCTATGCATGTGGACCACATCTATTCCTCACAACAACTCTTTGGGGTAAAAACTCATTCCCATTTTACACTTGAGTAAAATGAGGCAAAATGTCCAGGAAGGTCCCTCAGTCACTGAGGTAAAAAGGAATAACAGAGCTTCCAGGTTGGTGAACACACCCCGGTGCTGGGAGGGTGGCATGCCCAGGGAGCTCCTGGAGACACCCTCTTCCCATATACACCTCTCCCACCTGGCCATTCCTGAGTGGAATCCTTTATAATACATTAGCAAACATTTAGTTTTAAAAGGTATAATACATTAGCAAACCTTTAGTTTTAAAAGGTTTTAAAAGCCTGGCTCTTCATGGCCATCAGTCACAGTCATGTGCTATATCCTAGAAATTCCCTTATAACAGTCATCACATTCTAATTTCTGATGTAATTGGAAATCTCCCCCATCAGAGGTTTCCACACCCTTGGAAGGTCTGGGGAAGCAACTGACTGAGTTCATAAACCCAGAAGTTCCAGGGCCACGGGGGTGATTCCTAGGAGCTCACCCAGAAGCTGTTACAAACTTCACACCAGCATCTGCCCACACTTCTGCCCACAATTACCCAAGGACGATAGCTTCATCTTCTCTTTCACTTTCCAAATCTCACTCAAGTGACTCTGACTGGCTGAATAGAACCCAGAACAATATGAGAACAGGAACTGTGAGGTAAGTCCCTGCTTCTTCCCCAAAGCACAGACGAAAATGGACAAAGAAGCAGCAAGGATGCTGAGCTGATCACAGCCAATCCAGCCACATGCTAAATCGTCTATGCATCACCAATTTGTAACTCCAATTTATACCCCTGGGACGATTAAGAGAGTTTTTTAATGGATGCCATTATTGTACTATGAATCTATTGCTGCATACAAACCACCCAAAACTTAGTGGTTTAAAACAACCACCATTTATCTGGCTCACAAGTCTCTGGGTCAACAAGCTGGGCTGTGTGCAGCTGGTCGCTCTCACGTGTCTGTGGTCAGCCTCCTTCCAATAAGTCAGATGGCTCTGGTTGTGGGCTGGTGGTTGTCTGGGGCCACATCTCTCTCATCCTTCAGCAGACTGGCCTGGGCTCATTCCTATGGAGACTGGCAGGGTTCCACCAGTGAGAATAGAAGCTGCAAAACCTCTTGATGCTCAGGCTCAGAACTGATACAACGTCATTTCGGCCACATCCTATTGACCCCAACACGTCACTAAGCCTGCCCACGCTCAAAGGTATGGAAACAGCCCCATCCACTGATGAGAGAAACCTCAGAGTCACATTGAAATCAGGGATGCACACAGAGTGGAATGTGCAATTTCTGCAAACATCTCCAGGACTTTATCCCATAATTTTGGGAGTGAGGTAAATAAAGTTCAACACGTTCTCATAAACCCCTTGCAGGTCACTAATACACTAAAGTGCATTATGTGTGGTATCCCGACAAAGCCCTTTGGGTTTTGTGTGTCACGTGGGCTTGGTGGGCTGAGAATCGACCTTGGGAAACACCACTCTCCCGCTGTGAAGTCCCAGCCAGAATCCAGGAAGGTATCTGTTTTCATAGTTTAGAGGATAAAATGCAATAATAGGGCAGACATTTTTGTGGGGAAGAATGTCTTGTTTTATAGTAGGGTTAATAGGGGAAATAAAGCCCCATATAGTCCCTCAACTTTCGGTTTCTAAACTGGAAAGACCACAGTGTGTGTTCCAGCAGCCTCCCTGAAGTCATTAGTGCTTCAGAGCCAGCTGAATTGTTGGATAATAATGATTCTTTGCACTTATAGAATGCATTTCCTCTGAGGAGTACCAAGTAATTTACAATCACTTATTAATTAATCCTCAGCCCCCACGAGATGAGGATGGGTTATTATGTGTCTCTGACAGATGTATGAAGTGGCCAGAGGGAGACCAAGTGACACTAAGCTTCTGCCCAAGGTCACTGCGTTGTCAGACTCACTGGACACCGTCACAGCTCCGCCAGCCTCACCATTCATTCTGCAAGCCTCTCCCACAGAAGCACTGGAATTCCTCGGGGCTGGTTCCAGCCATTTCAGAAAAGTCTGAGTTTTTCAGATCAAACGTGAGGGTTTTGCTGTTCCATTTTGTGTGTTTCGGGGGGAGGGGGAGGGTCCATTTTTTTACTGTTCTGTTTTTGGTTTTGGTGTTGATGGGCACAGTTTTAGGCCTACCACTTAGGTGTCCAGGAAGAGTTGGTTCTAAGTGCATTACTCTTGCATTTTGTTCAGACACGTCACTTACGCAGGGAGAGCGTGCATTCTCCCAACTGAAAGGGGAAGCATAACAGCTCACAGAGTGTGAAAGGAGGCCTGAGAGAGGAGGGGAGAAGCGAGCGTTGCCTCTACCAGAGCCTCGTATTTTTGCAGCAACTTTTTGCAGTTAGGAGATAAATGCAGATTTGCTTTTCTACACAGACTGCACTTACACCAACTCTCAGAAAACTAGAGCCCACTTCCATTAGAAGATGAACACATCCACAGAAAAAGCTACGAGCTACAGAAGAGTCTTTGAGTTTACTTTCAGACATCCTTTGCAGTTTATTTTCAAACGGATCTCTTACCTGAATACGTGTTTTTCCACACATACAAACGAAACCAGCCAGAGTGGGTTTGTTTTTGTACCGGGAAGCAAGAACCAGTCACATCTAAAGAAGAGCTACACTGTACGTCAAAAACTCAGAAACTGTGAGCCAAACCCCAATGTTGAGGCCACGAAAGCCATGGCCAGCCTTCTGGGCCTTCTAAGACCAGCTGTGGTCATTGCTGGCACATGAGAAGAGACAGCTTGGATGACATAAAATCCCAGGGGCCACGAAGGAGTAATTAAGCATGGTGACTTCCAGGGTCAGTTCAACGGAAGAAAGCACTGTAATGTCTGGAACTTTGAGGAATACTCTTTGGACAGGATACAGTCAAAGTTAGGCCAACTGATGGAACTCCTTCCTCCCTCCCTCCCTCCCTCCCTCCTTCCTTCCTACATCAAATGTTTGTTGAGCATTTCCTTTGTTGAAAGCCCTGTTCTGGGACTCTGGAGGGATGTACCCAAAGCCAGCAGTCTCAGTAGAACATTCAATGACCTAATTTTCTTGAACTCTCTCCCACTCCCCTTCAGGCCTGCGTGCCCTTTTGCTCTGCCTGGGTGTGAGTCCCATTCCTGGCAGATTAGGACGTAAAGCAGAACTCTGTCTGAGGAAACAATTGAATAAGGCTTCCAGAAAGACCCAAATTCTCCAGGTCTCAAAGGAAGGGGACCATGAAGGTAGAGTCCCAGTTAGCAGGGTTGCCCTTTGTGGGAGAGAGAAGCGGTGTTACCCACGCATCCAGGTCGTGGTAGGATCACCTCAGCTGCGCGGGTCACAAGCAGAGCGGGGCACAGGACGAGGGGACGTGCGATCGCGTCAGGCGACTGGCCTGCACTTGCAGCTCTGGGCTCCTATCAAGAGGTTCCTGCTGGACAACCCCAGCACACGCTCATACTTGCTCATTTCTCTCTTCTTTTTTGTCCCTGGGTTCTGAGGTTGATCTTGTGTATCTGTGTATGACAGGTGACTATAAGTCCTTACATGTGTTTTCACTCAGTAACTGCTCATTACTGAATGAAATTTATTATCTTCAACCCATCCTTTTCCCTCCCATCTGCCCTCACCTACTAAATTCTCTTGATTATATTCCAAAGCCATGTTTGACTGGTTCTGATCTCATCTCTACCGCTGCATGGCCCTGGGTTAAAGATTTAGCTTCTGAGTCTGGTGCCTTGCATCTGATATCTGTTTTACAGGGTCACTGTGAGAAAGAAACAAAGTAACTTAGGTAAAGCACTTGCCACAGAGTTGACAGCAAGTAAATGTTCATTCTTTTTACTTTGCCTTCCAACCTCTTCCCCTGTCCCAGGCAGTTTGCTCAGACAACTATATTTGACTTAGGGGATGGGCTGCTTTGTATAAAAGTTAGTGACAGGGCTCCCCTGGTGGCACAGTGGTTGAGAGTCCGCCTGCCGATGCAGGGGACACAGGTTCATGCCCCGGTCCAGGAGGATCCCACATGCAGGGGAGCGGCTGGGCCCGTGAGCCATGGCCACTGAGCCTGCGCGTCAGGAGCCTGTGCTCCTCAACGGGAGAGGCCACAGCAGTGAGAGGCTCGCGTACCGCAAAAAAAAGTTAGTGACAACTAGCCCTTTAAACTGATGATGCATAATTTAAAGAAAAGGGAAGTAGACTCAACATTGACTAACAAAGGTAATAAAGACAGAAACAAGAGGCACAGCCTTGGGGGGCCGGGGAAGTGGGGATAAGACAGGAATCATAACTGATCTGCATATGCACACCAGGAAGTCAGAAACTGTCATTATTTATTATCAAACTCTATAATTTATAAAATTTGTTTTATAAAAATACTTACAAAACATTGATCAAATCAACACAACCATATTTTAGAAGGTAATCTTCCAGAAATTTACCAAGCAAGAAAGTCACTCTATATTTAAGGAGACAAAAGGAAATGACAGATGATGATAAAACCAGTTGCTACCAAAAGGGGATACAAATGTGATACAAAAGAACCCAAGAGAATAAACATGTGATGTTGGTAAAGGATTTGCTTGCTTTGAGTAGATCCTTGAGTAACTGCCAACATCCATCTATGTGCAAACTAATAAAATATGTACCACATAAAGTGCAAAGTTTGGCAGACATCTGTGAAATAGCAGCTAGTGGATAATGAGTTAACACATGCTCTGGAGAAAACGCCATTTTTTCTGACCTATTTGTAAATGAAGGATACAGAAGAAGATCCTATAAGAAGCAAAGAAAAATTCTAGCTCTTTACCAGAATAGTCTATATCACGACCAGGCACCTAAGCCACAAAAGCCCCAGAGAAGGACTAGCCAGCCCCTAAATTGTCCATCACCCCCTCCCTGGGACCAGCTGGAGTAAAACCAGAAGCAAATCTTCAAATATCCTCCAGCTTTGAGCCCTGCTCAGCACAACAATATTCCCATAATTCCATGCTCTTAGGGAAAGAAATTACATTCACCTGCGTTTTATTTTGAGCCAAATACCCTTTGGGCAAATCAAAAAGAGATGAGTATTCACTGCTCCCCTCGTCCCTCAGCAATGTCTTATGGCTTAATTAAGACAGTAATGACTCTGGGGACAGAAAACATGTTCGAATTCTAAGCCAGCCCCAGCCTAGCACGTTCCCTCACCAGGCAGGAATCAGGAAAAACTGAGAGCAAGGCCAGCTGAAGGTCACCACACCAGGGGGAAGGTGACTCCTCTCCAATTTTAAAAAGAGGAGGAAAAAGCATGAGGCAGCACCCGTTGGTCCACAGAGCTGTGTTCGTATTTGACCAAGGAGTCAGGGCCATGCAGATTACAAATGTATGCACACAAGCAATACACTAGGTAGGCAGTGGGAACCAAAATGGGATGTCCTTTTTGGTGTGATGATTGGGACACAAAGACACACACACACACACACACTCATCAGAAAATATTTTCTTTAAAGCAAAGTCCACAAATGAAAAACTATGATTTTTCTCAGCAAATCCAAACCTTTCTAACCTTCTGCATTAAAGACATCATGTGACAAATCAGACCAAGCCCACCCCGTCCCACTAAGAGGTGCGCGCCAGCTTCTGGTGAGAAGACCTTCAAGCTTCCCAGAATGATAGATGGTGGCGGGGTTACTGCTCTAGTTATCAGGCCCAGTGTCAGGATCCACAGAAGCCCCCAAACGCCCCTCTTCATCTATCATTGACTACAACGTAGTAAGACAAACAGAACAGATTTCATTCAAATCAACTGCACGGCTGGGAGACAGTTTTCAATTTTATCCCATAACGAGGGTGGCTTTGTTGTTGTAGCTACTGAAAGAATACAAAGTGGCCAGATTTCTGGTCCATAAAAAGGCCAGTGTTAGAGTCTGGAGGAATGTGAAGTTGAGAAGAGGAACTCTTCTGCAGATTTATGTGTAGGTAAAGTTAAAGCGCAAATCAGGGAGACTGGACGCTTTAATACGGCTCTTCTTTAGCGATATTTATACAAGCCTTTGAACTGAGCCCAACCATTCAGAGCTGATACCGTGCAGTGTTCTCAAAAACTTACCAAATATTAAAAACCCTATTTTGCAGAAAAACAACACTTTGCATGTTGGAGAGACAAAGTCATAGTTAAGAAAACTTCCCTTTGTTTTCCACCAAGAGAAACTCAAGCTTTTTTTTTTTTTTCACCTTTTACATTGGATGAAAGAAGATCTTTTCCTTTGTTGCAGAATCAGTAAGAAACTGGCAACCTGGAAATGTGCATTGCATTCATCCTGCGCTCCCTCTACAGGATGGCAGTGTCTGAGCACTTAGGGAGCACAGTCCTGGGGACTGGGTCAGCTATAGAAAAGGCTGAAACAGGTCTTCCGGTCTCCAGAGGCTGCCAGTCTCCTGAGGCTTCTGGTCTCCAGGGGCTTCCGGTCTCACTCTGTAGGAATGAGACAGGCAACCACAGTGAACGTCTCTGTGGTCTGAGATTATCGGAGAAAGATTTCTGAAGAAGGCAGGAATTTAACTGAGCCTTGAAGCAAAGGGAGCAGGTAGATAACTGTTTCCTATTTCCACTTCTCTGCATCTACTATTCCCTCTACCTGGAACTCACCCGTCATCTCATCTTCTCTGAAAACACTATTTTTCCTTGAAGAATCCCAAAGTCTAAAGTCAGGGCATCTTCCCACCAGCCCCACCTCTCAGCCCACCTCTTTCCTTCCTGTTCCCTCAAGTCATTTAGTTTTTGCAAATTCCGTCAGTTACGCAGTAAGCATTTTGACAGAGAGCTGGGTTGAATACAGGACTTCCAGACCTGGGGGCAAGATGAGATTGTCCCAAGGTGGAGATGCAGACCTCATGCTTCCTGTAACAAGATCCCATCAGCCAAAGGCTAATGGTGTCGAAAATACATGCTACGTATAAAAAGTAACTTGCCTTGAAATTTTTCTTGAAACTAGAAAGGTTGTCATAAATGCTCCAGAGAAGGTGGATTTTATGTGCTCTAATTCAGATTCTGTTTACCCAGGGGTTAGAGCCACTGAAAACCTTGACAAAAAGATAGTCAGGCCGCATACCTCTCTCTGAGGACTCTTTCAAACTCCCTCTAACAGGGTGGATTAAGGATCTGGAGGTATTCAGAGGGAGGGAAAATTCTATTGTGGAGACAGATGTGTCCAGGAAGGCTTAGTGAAAGACGTACAGTCTTAACTTAGGTCCCAAAGGACAGAAAAGGGAGAAAGAGGCGGAGAGGGGTCAGGAAGGGTGTCTGGGAGGGGCAGGAATAGCCTAAGTTAGGATGCATCAGTGGTCAGGCAGGCAAGGAGCTGTACGTGAGGAGGTGGGGCTGCTGCTCAGACTTTGCAGGGTAGGACCCAGCTCATGCTAACAAGGGTGCTTTTCCTGAAAGCAAAGGCTACTGATGACCTTTTTTCTAGGCATCTTAGTCGGGTGCCACCAAGTCTGACCCAAAAGCCAGACTCCAAGCAGGAGGTGGGAAGAGGGATATGCCAAGTAGTAGAACAAAGGTGAAATCCAGCACTTGGATCTAAGGTTCAAGGCATTCAGTTCAGGGCCGAGGAGGAGTCTGAAGCCATAGAAGTAAGGGAGTCTCTCTCATAACAGAGAGAGGTCACAGCGGCCTCTGCACACTGCATGTAGAACAAGCCTGGGAAGTCAGACGGGTTCCATCCCATGAGCCACTTCTGATGAAATCATAGTAACTGCCTGGAGGGCTGTGTTGCCAAGGACCCACACTCCTCACTGTAGCCTGCAGAACTCTCCCGGCGGCAGCCCTGTTCACCTGTCCACCTGCAGTTCCTTCTTGCCTCTGCCCTCCCCTTGGCTCACTGTGAGGAAAAACGTCCCCAGAGTCACCTCTGTCCCTCAGTGGGACCAATATTGACACGATGCTGCCTGAGACATTCCCACTCCTGAGGGAGCTCCTGCAGGGACTGGAGGACCTGTCTGTCAGGGAAATTGTAACCCTTTAACACTGGATGAGAGAAGCCCTCATGGAGTTCTTCCAACTCTAACCTTTTAGGATGTAATCAAGGTGATGACCAAACAGGTTGGTCCAAGGTGTAATTGACCAAGCTTTTACAAAAGGGAACTGCCAGGTCCCTGTGTCACACTCAGCTGTCAAGTGGATTAACCAGGACTAAAAAGATGGCACTTTGAAAACCCAAAGCACCAAAACCAAAGAATTAAATCAGTGAAATATTAGTGGGTTGTACTTGAAGATAAAATTAAATACTTAATATTTGTCTGTTGCATACCAAAGCAAATTACACAAAGTAACTCATAATGAAATATTTAATTAGCTGCTCTGAAATGAATTTGTTCTCAAACCATTAATCTAATTAGCACCCACAACTTCCCTTTCGCAGCACTTGCCTCGTTTATGTATGAGGCCGGCACACAGCTCTCGTTTGTCTACTTATGTATATGTATATCTCTAAGAGCCTCCTGCTTGTAGTACAGACTATTTCCTGCTCCCTTGCCTCCCGTATTTGTGGGTAACATTCATTATCCACAAAACAAAGAAATTGCTCCAAATGAGAAACATTTGATGTTTCAAAGTGCACAGAGAAGGGGCTATTTTTTCAACATGCATTGCAGATGTGGCAGCTGAATGCATGTGCACACACAAACTCTAAATGAACAGCCTGCATAATCGTGACAATTATATGTTGCAATATGTTCCGTTTCTGCTAATCAACTCAGGAAGCTCCAAAGAGGGGGCAAAAAAAGATTGTCGTTTTGTTCTTTTAAATATTGCAGCTTGTGGACTCTACCTGCTTACTGATAAATTTGACATTATTGAAAAAATACTTAAATAAATTTAGAAACAAAAATTATTCCCACTGAAAAATTAGATAATTAACATTTTGAAGGCAGCCGGAATGGGGAATAGCTGAGAGAATACCAGTACAATACTGCCATCTAGAGGCAACTATGGGAAGCTACAGCTTAAAAAAATTTTTTTTTTCAGATTGCTTTATTCCACAGATGTAAAATAAGCAAAATAAAAAGGTTTGCTGGTATATCCGATAAGGATAGGAAAAGGAGGCTTGGAATTCTAAAAACTAGATTCTTATTATTCTGACATGGCTTAAAGCGGAGCTCTCCAAACTTTTTTCACTTCTTTGGACCCTAGGGTGTTTGGGAGGCTGAAAAGGAGGGCAGGGTTGCTGATCTGGCAGAGAGGGCCGCGACCAGGCCCTGCCAGGAAACTGAATACATGAGTGGGGCCAGGCTTAGTAATGCCTGTTCTTCCTTTTTTGTTTTTGCATTTGTTTAGGGCAATCTGAAAGTTTGTATGTGAAATCTCCGGATGTTTTAATTTGGCAACTTAAAAAAAAATTTAACTGTGCAGTGCGAATGAAACATGTCTGCGGGACAACTTTGGCTCAACGGCAACCGGTTTGTGACACTTGGAATGAAAGAAAAAATATTACTGGTGAATCCTGACCCAAGGAGAAAGGAAGAGAGAACCTAGGAAGTTGTTGCCAGCTTGGAAATGTATGGGATTGGGGGCCACACCTAGAAAATCCAGCCCAGTCACATGGGAAGATAAGAGTCTAACATAACAGTAGCCTTAGCTCTCCAACTGTAATTCATGGACTTCTGTGAAAAGGACTTAAGGAAATATGCACAATCTTCCAAGTGCAAACGCAGTAAGCTCTTTCCCCACCTCATCACACAGGGGAAAATCGTCCATAACGCTGGTTTCTCCGAACCCTGGTTACAGCTGAGAAAGCTCGCCACAAGAATTGTGACCCCCAGGAAATGGGAGACACCCTGGTAAAGAAAGGAAGGAGAAGAAAGCTTACCAAAAAAATGCCAAAGGCAGAGAGAAACTGCCAAAGAAGAAAAACACGGGGCTTTCATTTTGATATTGTTTTCAATCATTGCAATGAACAAGTTAAAAGTCATAACTAACTATGGCCACAGTATCAAATAACTCAAAGAGAGTAAAATAAAAATGGTATACAAAGTGATGCCAAGCTCTGCATATGTCTCTATGGAGCAAATAAACGTTGGCAGGTAGAGAGTGAAGCATCAGGCAAGCTGGGATGTTGCAATTGATTTGCACTCTTCAGTTATCCTGTACTGAGGTGCTCTGTGTGTTCTGTGTTTTCCCTCTGGATAAAATAATCACAGGTTTATACTGTCACAGAACAAAGAGAATCATGATGTATGTTTCATAATTAATATTTAGCTGATTCCACACACTTTTGCTAAACAGAGGAGTGAAGGAAGGACATTTCAGAAGTGTGTTCACAAGAACCCAGGAGGAAGCAGGGAGGCCAGGGGCACAGTGGTCAGTGTGGATGAAGGTGGTGCATCTCCTCTCCAACTTTCCCTTCTCTTTACTGATTTTTTTTTTTTTTTTTGGTCTTCTTGTTGCATCAATTTATGAAAACAAGGTGTTAAAATCTCCAATTATAACTGTGGATTTGTTCTGTGAGTTTTTCCTTCATGTATTTTAAAGCTGTATCGTGTGCATCCCCTATATATTTAGGATTTCTGTGCCTTCCTGGTGAATTAAAATATCATTATGAAATGTCTCTATATGTAACAATAATCTCTGTCTGGAAGTCTGCTTTGTGTGAAATCAATATAAGCACAGCAGCTTTCTTGTGCTTATTATTCCATGGTATAGCATTTCCCCTCCTTTTTTCACATTCTAACTACATGTATACTTATACTTAAATCGCTTCACTTATAGGTAGCATCTTGTAGAGTGCATTTTTATGCAGGCAGTCTCTGCCTCTTAAATGAAGAGTTTAGTCAATTCATTTTAAGTAATTAATATGATTGGGTTTAATTCTACTACCTTGCTACGTGCTTTCTATTTTTTCAATCTTTCTTGTTTGTTCTTATTGTTCCTCTATTTCTCCTGGCTTATTCTCTTTTGAATTAATCAGATTTCAGTTGTAGAATTTCCATTTGGTTCTTTTTTAGAGTACCCAGTTCTCCACTGAGGTCTCCCATCTGCTGACTTATTGTGTCCATCTTTTTTTTTTTTTAAGTCTTTGAACATTTGTATAATGGCAGGGTTTTTGGGTTTTTTTTTTTTTGCGGTACACAGGCCTCTCACTGTTGTGGCCTCTCCCATTGCGGAGCACAGGCTCCGGATGCGCAGGCTCAGTGGCCATGGCTCACAGGCCTAGTCGCTCCACGGCATGTGGGATCCTCCCGGACCGGGGCACAAACCCGCGTCCCCCACATCGGCAGGCGGACTCCCAACCACTGCGCCACCAGGGAAGCCCTATAATGGCAGTTTTAAAGTCCTAATCTGCTAAGTACAATATTTGGGTCCTATCAAAGTCTATTTCCATTGACTGGTGTTTGTTCCCTTGATCATAGGTAACACAGTCTAATTGCTCACATGTCTAACAACTTTTTATTGTATGTTGGACATTGTGGGTGATGTTTAAGGAGTCTGGATTATGTTATTTTCTCTAAGGAAGGCTGGTTTTGTTCTGCAAAGGAGCTAATTATTGGCAAATTTCCTTTCTCTGGCTTGATTTTATTCTTGTTAGGGTGGTTCTGTTTCATATTTGTTCTTAGTCCCAGGACATGGCTTTTACGTCTGTTGCAGGGGTTGGCAAATGTTGTCTGTAAAAGCCAGGTAGTAAATATTTTAGCTTTTGTGAGCAGTATATGGTCTCTATCTCCTTTTCCTTCTTCTCCTTCTTTTCCTCCTCCTCTTCTTCCAGCTCCTGCTGCTGCACTGCTGCTTTTGAACAATACTTTTTAAAAATGTAGTAATCATTCTTAGCTCACGGGCCACACAAAAACATGCCACAAGTGAGATTTGGCCATCGTTTCCTGACCCCTGCTCTAGAGCATGGTCCGTAATCCTAGCATGTAGCCTTTATGAGTTCTCAGCTGAACTCCTGCAGTGTTTATGAAGACATTCCATTCAGGACTGGCCAAACTTCACTGTACACCAGCTAGCTCACTGCAGTCACTCTCTCCTAAGCCTCATGAAGCCTCACCCTGTGGAGGTACAGCCAAGCTCTCGGCTAAAGACCCAGAAGACACCTTTAAGCTCCACAACACACTGAGGTCCAAAAGGTGCTAAATGGAAAGAGCTGTGCAGGGGAAGCAGCAGCTCTGTCTTGCCTGAGTTAATTTTCTCTCTGAGGCTGTACATTTTCCGAATAGCCTGAAGAGCTGTCCATATCCTCACTGTCTGTGATATGTTCTTACCCTCAGGGGAAACACTGATCCAAATCTTATAAAATAGTTAAACAGTTACTCATGACATCATCCTTACAGATGATTTTGCTCTCCTCGTTCTAGTATCGTTGATTACTGTAAAAAAAAAAAAGTCACTATCATTCGGACTTGTCATCAACTTCTGGCTTCCTTCTCATGCTTACCTAAAGATTCTGCTATAAGCTTCAGGTTAAAAAGTCAGTGCTTAACCAAGACAGACATCCTCAGAGCCTCAATGAAAAGGACAAGGCACTCTTACCTATTGATACTTTAAGTAATAGACTCATGAGTACAAACTGCCAAGCTGACACCACTTAGACAACTGCAGATTGCAGCAGGAGACTGAGTCAGGATCTCCAGGACTTTTTTCTTTTAGTCCAGAAGCAGCCACTTTATGAAAGCAGATTGCAGACCCAACATCCAGTGCAACAAGTATTAGTTACGTGGAAGTGAATGAACTGATAAGGTGAATACAACTGTGGTTATTTGTATTGGGGTATTATTTATTTTCTTATTGTGTACTGGTATTATTTTTAATGTTCTATTTTCTTATGGACATATGATGAAGTCCTTTCTCTTTCTTCTTGATCAACGCCTAACCTTTATTTTAAACTAGGGATTAGAAAACGATGGTCCATGGGCCAAATCTAGCTCATCACAGGTCAAATCTAATCTATGAGCCCATTGTTTACACGTTGTCTATGGCTTCTTTTATGCTGCATTGGCAGATTTGACCACAAATCTTATAGTAGACCCATGGCCCGCAAAACTGAAAACATTTACTCTCTCGTCCTTTATAGAAAAAGTCTGCTGATCCTTGTTTTAGACTATGCCTTTGAAACTGAAATGAACTATTGTTTACAACACTGTCAAATTCAGAGACAAATGGTTTTTGCTAAGTCTTTTGATTTTAAAACCAAGGTAGTGGACTTTCCTGGTGGCACAGTAGTTAAAAATCTGCCTGCCAATGCAGGGGTCATGGGTTCGATCCCTGGTCCGGGAACATCCCACATGCCATGGGGCAACTAAGCCCGTATGCCACAACTATTGAGCCTGCGCTCTAGAGCCCGCGAGTCACAACTACTGAATCCCGTGTGCCTAAAGCCCGTGCTCCGCAACAAGATAATCCACCGCTTGCTGCAACTAGAGAGAGCCCACGCACAGCAACGAAGACCCAAGGCAGCCAAAAATAAATAAATAAATTTATTTAAAAAAAAAAACGAGGCAGTTTTTCAAGGGATCAATAAGTTTTGTTTGTTTGTTTAAGCAGGATATCGTTAGAAAAATCAATTGTGTAACCAAAGCTACGCATGAAGTATCAAATGAGAATAAATCTCATTTAATCAGGTATGATATGCCTCCCATTGAGGAACAGGAGTTGTACTTCATATGCGGAACAAAGGCTCACAAAGCCCTCCCAGGAGACCTGTCTAACACCTGTTTTGTGGATTTCTGGATCCTGGAATTTTAGATCATTTCCTGGCAGACCAGGTCCCTTAGCAGATTTGGAGAATTTCACAGTGAGAGAGAAATTCATTCACATTTACAGGTCCTCCAGGAAAAACTGATAGAAATGTATATCTTAGGTTTGGTTTTCTAGCTTCACATCATGAGTGCAAATAAAAGCAACAAAAACTCTTCTGGCCTATTGAAAAGACACTAGTAGATTCCATGTAATTTCTCCAGACAGAGGTTAATATTTTGGCCTTAGTCATTGCTTAAGTCCACGTGGTGCTGGATTTGCTGACCATACTTCAAAGAAATTTATATTTAACTAACACTTTTTGCTGCACCAGTGTTAATGGATCAGAACAAGATAAAATAAAACTAGCTTTTGTGATCAAAAATAATCTTTAGGAATTATGATCACAAGGATGGCTTTTAGAAAAAGTGTCCAAAATCTGGAAAAAGACAAAGGGGTTTCTGCCTGTGTTTCAGTGTTGTGTTGGGTGTAGTCTAACAACCCACCCAGAGTTATTCTGATTCTCTAGGAGTGTGTGCCTCTGCATGACTTGCTATTTACTATTCAGGATATTTTTCAACTCTGTAAGGGTAGATGTTAACTCACAGAAAACAGAGATGTAAATTATTCTTGTCCAATAGGAATGAAAATGAAATTTATCTCTGGAGAGATGCAAATGGAAATATTATAACCCAAAAGTTATGGCTTATTTTATATATAACTTAGCAATCTGATTCCAGCATCCTTTCAATGACTTTATATACCTAAGTCTCTCAAATTATCTTTGAACCAGCTTCACTATTCTGCTGAGTCTTCATTAATGAGTTTAATAAATTCTTGACACAGACTCACTTTTTAAAATTTTCGATATATAATCATTGACTACCTTCCTAGATGCCTGGGTAAAATATGAAAGCTAGAGAGAGTTAAGGATGTTTTTAAGATAATAAATATTTAAGTCTGTTTCCCAATGTAAAAAAAGGAAGCCATGAAAAGAGGACTATTAAAGATTCAGTCAAGAGGAGACAATTAATGAGTCAAATCCCAGAAAAGGAGCACAAAATTCAAAATGTGAATGGCTGGATGACTCTTGATTAGAAAAATGACCAACTTTTCCTCTGATGGTGAAGAAAGGAAGTATAGTTGTATACATAGATAACTTTGTAAGTTAAGAAGCAAGAAGTTGAAGATGTTCATACCACATAAGCTGACTGTTGCTGAGACTGAGGGTTTGGTGGTGTGGTAGGTAATGCGAAGGCATGGTAAGGGTTTGAATGGTCACTGGTAGAAATGAGAAAGGGGGCCAATTTGAAACAACCTTGCTGAGGTGAAAAGGGAATGTGTTGGCTGTACTAATCTCAACGTGGGATTTTTGGTGAGAATCAGGGATGTGTTGGAGGAAGTTCCAGACGATTGCAGTGATATATTGTGGAATTCAGGGAGGAGAACACAAGAGAGAAAGCCAAGATGTGGCTGATGGATGTGGAGGAGGTGGACGGTATGCAGAGACTGGGCCCCATGACAAGGTTGGCGAGGCACAATAGAGCAAAGGAGTCAGCAGCAAAGAGGCACAGGGTGAGGTTGGGGATGGAGGCTGCAGGTGGACGGTTCCAGATGGTGACGAGGTTTCATCTACCTCGTGGCGGTTGATATTCACGTTAAGTATGGGTCTCGGTCAACCTTTCAGAAGACATTAGGGTAGGGTGTAGGGACAGGCTGGTACATATGACTTCACTGAAAAATATATAGGTGACACTAGGCTCTCGCACACTGGTAAAAGAGTAAGAAGTTCTTTTTTCATAGGGCAACGCTTGACCTCTTCCAGATATTCTGTGTGATCCAGAGCCCGAAGACCACAAGGAAGGGGAGAAGAGTAGAGTAGAGATACCCATTGGGTACCCAGCACTGCGGCGGGCCCTTCACACACACCATCTCATTCAATACAGTAATAGTGAAGGAGGCATATTAGCATCCCAACTTCTTAGATGAGCTAATAGGCTCTGGGAGGATAAGCTATTTGCCCAGTATCGCAGGTAGGAAATGTCAGGGCTCATACCCAGAGCTATCAAGAGGCCAAAGTCCATTTTCATAATTACTACAGCACAGTCTCCAGGAAAATAAGGAAATAAGGGAACAGGATTCAGGAAGGGGAGAGAAGTGGGAAAAGCTACTTAATAATTTCTCAAGATGTACATTCAGGCACCTTGTTTTTTCCAAAGGGGGAGGAAGCACTAGGTACCCCTAGAATTGCCCTACACAGCACAACTGTACCTATCACTGTCCATATGAAGCAATTAAGATAAAAAATATTGAGAATCCATAAAGCAAACATATACTGGAAGTACAGAGAAGAACCCAGGGACTTTGTAGCTTTGTTCCTGGTTGCTCTGCCTCAGAGGCTCCTTTCAAGGTATTTACATACCAAGGTATTTACGTACCTTGCTTCCTTCATGTCATTACTCATAACCAGCTTCGTAACACTGGTCTTCCTAAGGATCCAGCTGAAAATTACAACCCACACCTCAACCCTCACTACTTGGACACTCTGTTCATCTAAGATATCACATATTTCATTTGTTTATTGTATCCTCCACTAGAACGTAAACACCATGAGAGGGGGACTTTGTCTTTTTGCTTTTTGCTTTTTTTTTTTTTTTTTTTTTTTTTAACTATTGCATTCCCAGCATCTAGAATGGTTCCTGGCACATGGTAGAAGCTCAAATACTTTAAAATTTATCTCAAGGTCAGGCAAGTGCCCGATGACCTGTGGCAGACCTTCCTAATTCTTTACTTAAAATCCCCCTTCTTTCTTATCAGTAGAATTGTGTTTGAGGGCAGCAGCAGCATACCAAAAATAAATAAATAAATGCTAAACCATTCTTATTTCCCAGCTTCTCTAGTTGACGATGGCTGTGAGCCATCGTCCTGGCTAATGAGCTGGAAAAGGAGGTTCCTGGGCGAGGCTTCCGGAAAAGCTCTTTACAAGGCAGTGGCATCAGCCTGCACACACCATTTTGCTTTTGCCCTTCTTGTCTGGCATGTGATGCCAGAGGCAGCACAGTTATCCTGGGCCATCAGGCAGCTCAGGATAGATAAAGTGGAAAGAGGGGAGGAGCCACTACCCTACCCTGGACCACCTTCCTCTGGACATCCAGTCCTATGAGAGAAAATAAAGCCCTAATTTTTTGAGCCATTGCTTGGCTGTGTTTTCTGTGACTTGCAGCTGAATGCAATCCTGTGTAAACCCCAGGGTCAGAATTGTGCTTCCCACTTTCCCCTCCTTCAAATCTAGTCCTTGCCATCCATGTGTGGGAAAGCTAGGTGTGATTGGCACCCACTCAGCCAGCTATATGGAGATTATGGCTTGTTTAACAGTCCAGTCCATCGTGGCAGGACAAATAACACTGAGCACAAGAGAGTGAAAGGCTGGCTGCTTTTCCTGTGCAGACCTAGCAAATGTTGGGTTCTCTCAAATTTCTCTAAACAGGAAAAAAAATCTAGAGAAAGTAGAAGAGAGGATGAAATGCTTCCTAAACATGGAGAAGTCCCTTCGTTTACAGGCTAAGAATAAAATGCAGAGATATAGTCAATATTCCCTGATACAATCAGGATCATCCCCGGCAGATATTTTTAAAATGTAGATTGAGTCCCTAGCCTAGAATTAAATGAAATAGAAACACCCAAGACAGGTCTCCTAAACATCAATTTTGAGAGAGCTCCCCTAGTGCTACTGATTTACATGCTGGTTGAGAACCACTGCTTCAGCGGTTTCACACTATCAAACCTGTTATGGATTGAACTGTGTCCCCTTGAAATTCATATGTTGAAGGTCTAACCCCCAATGTGACTGCATTTGGAGACAGAGCCTACAAGGAGGTAATTAAGGTTCAATGAAATCACACAGTGGGTTTCTCATCCGATAGGACCTGAGCGTTCCCCGTCTTCCCCTCCGTCTCTCTGCCATGTGACGACACAGCAAGAAGACGGCTAGCTGTCTGCAAGCCAGGAAGAGGGCTCTCACTAGAATCTGACCATGCTGCCACCTTGATCTTGAACTTCCAGCCTCCAGAACTGTGAGAAAATAAGCTTCTGAGTTGAAGTCCCCCAGTCTACGGTATTCTGCCACAGCAGCCACAGCTAATACAAGCCTGTAACCGAAGGAGGTGACCACCCTACTTCCCCATGTTCTCTCTAGGGTCCTTACTAGTCTCCCAAAGTACCCTACTCATTCTCACCCTTATACTTGTCTCCCTCCATTTGGAAAACAAGTTGCTAAATATTTACTGAGTCTCTGATTTAGTGGCAGGTGCTAAGAGGGAACGTAAGGATATATAAACAAACGTGTTTACCCCTCGAGCCACCTGGAAGCAACAGAACTGTAAAATAAATTTAAGAAGAATCATTTTCCCATCTACAAAACAGAAACAGACTCACAGACATAGAGATCAGACTTGTGGTTGCCATGGGGTTGGGGAGCGGAGGGAGAAGGATGGACTGGGAGTTTGGGGTTGGTAGATGCAAACTATTACATTTAGACTGGATGAACAACGAGGTCCTACTGCACAGCACAGGGAACTATGTCCATTCTCCTGGGAAAAACCACAATGGAAAAGAATATAAAAAAAAAAGAATGTATCTATATGTGTAACTGAGTAACTTGGCTGTACAGCAGAGATTCACACACATTGTAAATCAACTATACTTCAATAAATTAAAAAAAAAGAATAATTTTCCTCACACTTAACCCTTTCAGTTGTTTCCCACTGATCTCAGGACTGAGATGGCCTGCAAGGCCCTACACCACTGGGCCCCCTTTTCTCACTCCCTCCCTACAATCCAGCCTTCTTTCAGTTTCCTGAACCCACCGGATCCTTTTCCTCCTGGACTCTTTCTACACATGCTGTTACCACTGCCTGGGCCACTCAGAAACCTGCTCTCCTCCTCGTCTGTTTCCTACCAACTCTGCAGGGTTAAGCACAGATGTCACTTCCTCGGCAAGGCCCTTCCTGCCCTTCGAGTTAGATCTCCATTAAGCACTCGCAGAGCCGCCCCGTGACCTTTTTCTTCATAGCACTAATAACAGGCATGGTGATTTAAACAATTATTTACGGACTTGTTCAACAAGTGAGGTAAGGACAATGTTTATCTTAGTTATGGTTCTGTGCCCAGCACTCAGCATATTATAGCATATCCTTATTAAAAGAATAAGATCTAATAAGACAAGAAATCTCATTAATTATCAGATATGTAGAATAGTCATTAAAAGCTCAGGTCAGGAGAGGGTGTAGAGCAGCAGAGTGGATAGGCTAAGCCACTGCACAGAGCAAACACCTCAACAGAGTCTGAAAGGAAAGAATCCAATCAATCTGACACCATTTCTGTTAGGCCTATTCAGACAGCACTCACCATTCAGAGTCCAGCTCTAAAAATACGTTTCACAAAGAAAACGGACTAGTTACTCCATGCCATCTTGATCTCTTCCTTCCTTGGAATCTATATTATAAGACAACAGAAACACAGCCATACAATGCTCATTTGTATTGGGTAATAGTCTTGAACTGTCTTCTAATCATTAAACTTGTGAATGCCCTTAACAGTCTGAAACTTGAAGGCAGCAATAACATGTTATTCATTTATTCATTCATCAGGCATGTAATGTATTCAGTGCCTGAAGTTCCAGTCCTCGGGACCTCAAAGCGAGATAAGGCAGAGTCCCTGCTCTTAAGCAGTTCAGTTTATTGGGCCAACAAGTAAACAGGTCCTTGTAATATGATGTGACAAGTGCTGTAATAAACACCAAGTTCTGGACATTCACAGAAGTGGTTTCTCACTCAGATCAGGGGCCTATATGGAAGGCTTCCTGGAGATACCTGAGCTGAGTTAAAGGTTTAGAGTTTGTGGCCCAAGACTTGAGAAGATATTCCAGGCAAAAGGAGCAGCCTGGCTTCTTCAGAAACCTGTATGAAGTTCTGTGCAACTGGTTAGGTTATGACCATAATGTGAAGCCATGAGGCTAGAGAAGTAAGCAGGCCCAGAACACCAACGTCTTTTGCTAGTTTATGTTTATATTTTATCCTACAGGCAATGGAAAGGCATAGAAAGATTTTAATCAGAGAAAATCCATCCTATGGCTTAGAAAGCTCACCTACAAGTAGACGAAAGATGGTAAGGCTGGGTTCAGTTAGCTCTTTAAAGTTAATGAGAAATGGAGAAGGCAAGGCCCAAAGGCAGTAGAGGCATTAGCTGAGATGTTCAGGGATTAAATGGATAAGATTTGGTGATGTGACAACAAATGCGCCTTTTCCCTCCCCTCCCCTTTTCCCTCCATTACACATCAAAGGCAACCTCTGGTTCACTGTTACACCCAGGCTTCATCACCCCCACCACCATCCAGCCCCCCTTTCTTTTAATTTCTTGTCATTGTACTTTTTGACTGCAGATGCACACCTCAAGTGTTAATAGAAAGCTTTTTAAAGGAGAAGCACTGAACTTGAACAGCCGGAATTTCAAAAACAAAAGAAAAAAGCCACATTCTTCTCCTAGAAACCTTTTCCAGTTCCTAAGTGGTGTTGCCCTTCAATCTCCCTCTGATCTGATGCCATCATATCCCAGGGACCAGAGGTCTGTGAGAGTATCTCAGAAGTTAACATTCTCACATGTGGGAAATCAGCCCACGCGGATATTTTAGAACTAAGATGCTGCAATTAAAGAGGCAGTACTTAAGGAAGACACAAGGTATTCTTAACAGAACCACAATACTGGGATGGCTGCTATATTACACAACTATTTGAAACTAAAGTGTGGCAGTCTGAAGCAAGAGATGAAGAACAAGTCTGACCCAGGTAAGACTTCTTAGAGGTCTGCCTTACAGGGAACTAGAACCTGCCAGGGCCAACTAGGCAAGATGTGGGAAGGGGAAGCAGCAGCTCTGCCTCTGCTTTAAGGACTGGGGATTTGGAGTGGCTGAGCCACTAGGACCCCCACTCCCCCCATTGCCCCCACTCCACACACTGCAGAACCGCTCTCACCCAGTGGAGGCCAACTGCCAGCCTTACCTGGAGCTCCCGCTTGCTCTCTCACTTCTGGAGGCTGATGAAGACACTGCAACATAAGCAGTAAACACTAGATCATCAGGATAATGGAGACCCTGGCAGTCATAACTCTAGCTCATGAAGGGATCCTGGGCACTGCCTCAATCCTTTCTTGCTGATAGGAAATCAAGATCTGGACTGAGGCCTCCCTACAATGTCCTATCTGGGCCTACAACAAACATCGCCATGGAGAGGACCCTTTGAGGCCACTCCAGAGACCTGTAGATAAACCTCAGAAAAGCCCAATCATGGGACTGAGGCAATATCTGAAAATTGGCCTGAAGCCCACTTGACACCAATTGAGAAATGCAAATCAAAACTACAATCACACCAGCCAGAATGGCCATCATCAAAAAGTCTACAAATAACAAATGCTAGAGAGGGTGTGGAGAAAAGGGAACCCTCGTATACTGTTGGTGGGAAGGTAAATTGGTGCAGCTGCTACAGAGAACAGTATGGAGGTTCCTCAAAAACCTAAAAATAGAGTTGCCACAAGATCAGATCAGGCTTACCTGAGTAAATCTGAAGGAGAGTGTCTTTCATCCTTTCATCCTGAAACAGACCATCCTGTTTCAGGGCTGGAGACGTGGGGAGGGAGTCTTTTATCAGTACTATCAGGGCTTATGTGGGGTTGCTCAAACACTGTTTCTCTCTGGTAAACAATTTACCCCCGAATGAGCACCCTCACAGCTGTTACAAAGTGTTTTGCTGGAACTCAGTAACTGCAAGCTCACCTGCTGGAACTAGACTACTAGTTAGGTGCAACTTGCCCTTGGACCTGTATGTTTCAGCCACACCAAGTGCTCTGCACATCCTCAGGAAATTAGCATCATTAAATTATCCTTGATTTAATAGATACCTTTGAGTTACATAATCTCTGTCTCCAACATTTGGTTTACATTTCTATTACTGCACTTATTTGAAGGGTTTATGACCTGTCTGCCCTATTAGATACCAAGTTCCTTTAGGGCAGGTACCTGTCACATTAGTCTCTATACCTCCAGAACTTATCGTGATGCTTGGTACGTGGTAAGCTATTTAATATTTGTTGAATGAATTAAGCAGATTCTGATTGTCTCTAACCTGTAATTGGGGGGCGGGAGGGGGAATCTACTCTCTCACTGAAGACCTAAAAACAGGAGAGGAGTAAGACTAAAATTTAAATGTAGGTTTTCTTCGGCTTACTTTTAAAAATAAACATGAAAAATACTATTTGATAAAAAATCAGTTTTAGTTAGTAAATGAAGAATACAAGAATAGCTACATTTGAAAGACTGTATGAAAGATTGAAAAATAACACTAGGACCTTAAGAACTTAACAGGCAAAGGACATGGAGAGACAATTCACAGAAATGAAAAATACATGGCATAAAAAAGAAACTTTCCAACCATACCAGACATTATTTACCAATTAAAAAATACTTACTAAAATAGCAAAGTTTTAACCAAATGGTAATTCAGAAATGATGGTCTGAGGCAGAAAGTCACTTGTACCCTCAGGTATTGAGGGGAATACAAACATAGCTACGTGGAGAAAGAACTTTAAAAACAAGGTATATATGTGAGACTTTTTGTGTATACATACAAACATATGTGCATATACATAAAAATCTTGATGCTTTTCTAAAAATATATATTCTAAGGAATGAGAATGTTCACTACAATTTATGCAGTATGACTTAAAAGTTAGCACGGTTCTACCACTTATTAGCTATGTGATCTTTAGCAAATTATTAATTTTCTGGGCTCAGTTTCCTCATCAGTAAAATGGTGATTTTAAAAAAAGAAAAAAATACACCTACCTTACAAGGTTCAATGACAATATATAAAAAGTTTAGAACAGTGCCTGGTATATAGGGTGCTCAATAAATGCTAAATGCTATTATTCCTCATATTAGAAATTTGTAAACAGCCTAATGTTTAATAATAAAAGAATGATTAAAAAGATTATGGTTAATCAATACAATGGTATATCATAGAAACATTAAAATGTTGTTCGTGAAGAGTTTTTAATAATGTTGGAGAAATGCTTATACTATATTAAGTGAAAAAGCATAATATAAAGCTATATAGTATGATTTCAATTATGTAAAATATATATCAGTATATAGAAAATGATCTAGCAGAAAACATACCAAAATATTAAAAGTGATTACTGTGGGCAGTAGAATTTGATTGCTGTTGTTTCTCTTCTTCATACTTTTCTATCATGAATCGTTTTTTACAATAAGGAAAGTATTACTTTTAACATCAGGAAAATACCATCGTTTTATAAGGTTAAAATAAGGTAAGAAATGGGTAATTTTAAAAATTTATATTAACGTCCAACTCTTCGTGTGTAAACGATGTGATACAGAAATTATTGTGGCTTTCCAAAACTCAATTATTTTCTGTTGAATTTACAAACACAGAGCATTATACTAATGCATGTAAATATTACAAGCAACATAAGGCAGCAAGTATCCCTTGGTTGAATTTGTTTATAACCGTGTGAAATTTAGAACAAACAATGCATCCCCTGACTTAAGATGGCCCACATTTTACTCAGGCCAGCCTCTCCCACTCCCAGGCACAAGTTCTAGCATCTAGGTGGTTCTGATCCAGGATCCCTTCTTACCCTGAACAAGTGGAAGCCTTGCTGGGCACTCCTAGAGATCCTCCTTCTCCCAGTCCCACTTCATGCTCTGTGGCTTTTACCTTCTCTATTCATCAAACTAAAAGGTTCTCATCCCTTTTGCAATTTTCAAAGGGAAGAACTCCTGCCTGGTTGTAAGAAGGAGAAAGAAGATTAGGTATTCCCTTCACTCTGAAGAAACTTTCCAGGGCGCTTTTCAATTCTTCATGCACAATTTTTCCCCTTCCTAAACAGCTTTAGGGTCTGTGTTCCTCAACTCTTGACCTTTCAGGTTAACTTACCTTATAATTAGTCCAAAACACTATGTTCATTTCAGTCAAACAATTTTTGCCCTCAAAGCACTGTCTATTAAATATATAAATATCTGCGTATATAAATATCATTCAAGACCTTAACAGTTTTTAACGACGGCACTGAAGTACATAAAATTTACAGGAAACTTTGGGAAACTGTTCATATTCTTAGTAAAGTATTTCTTTGGAGCAAATCTTGAATGATGATTGTTTATCAATCAGCATTTTCATCTAAACAGGACTGAGTTGGACATTATATATTTCAGCCACAAAGCTGAAAAACCATTCTAGCTAATATGCATCAGTTGTTCACCTAAATGTCCATCCACATTGCATTAACCAGATCATTCTGACTGAATTTTTAAAAGAAGCAGTTTAAGCAGAAATTCCCCAGATGTTAATGTACTTTGTTACTCATGTGACAATCTTCACAGTAAAAGTTACCTTTATAATAAGCTATCAGTTTAACAAACCCCAAACTTTATAAATACAATACAATCTAAATGCACCATAAATTTATATTTGTTAATCTTGATATTAGAACATTTAAACATTTCGAACTACATAAAAATATGACAAACAATATAAAATAGAAAGAAATTTGTTGACAACTTACTTCCAAAACATCACTATTTCTTATATTGCAGTTAAGCAAGAAGACAGCTTACACAGCTCTCCAAAAAACATATAGTGTTCTTAGTGGAGTGTTATCAACAAAAATCAGCACAGTCCCACAAAATAATGTCTTCGATTTATTATCTTTTCCACAGTACAAGTTTTTCACAAACCATAAATCTTTGCAGTTATTGAGTCTGTAAACAAGTGCCTGAATCCCCACATCCCCCTAGTTTAGTATATGCTTGTGAATGTTTTAAGTCCTTCAATCAAGTTTTAACTCTTCCACTTTGTGTAAGGAATCAAGAGCCTCTCTCTTTAAATTATTTATATTTTATCATACAGCCTGCAATGCAGAAAATCACAGTGAAAGCCCTGGGAAAAACAAAACAACATGGTCTTTACAGCAGGACTTGAAACTTTATAATGTTAAATGCATTTAAAGAAGCTTCCCATAATAAAAGCGTGGGTTTTCATTTCCAGAAATCAAGTTAATTAGAAACCCTATGTTCTACTTAAAAACCCATTTTGATCTAAAAGTGAAAACAGTCCCCTATCCATAGTCATTTTATAAACTCTATACAGTTTCACTTGCAGAGATATTTTTCCAGTCTGAGAAACAGTAGTGCAATTAGTTTTACTCCTTTTAAGTTATTTTAGTCCAGGATGTAAATAGCTCTGTGGAAAGATAAGAAGATGCTCTGGTAAACAAGAAATTTTTGCAAGCCCATGCTGGCTTACTAGTCCATTAAAGCTTGTTAAGTCCATAGTGGCTCTCAACAAAATGTTGTATATATATCACTAATAACAAAGCAGAAATAAATAGGCAAAAATGACTGTAAACTGTCTCATCTCTTAATGATTTTTCAGTAATAACTGGCTTGACAAATTGATTATATAGTCATTTAAATAAGCAGACAGTAGACAGTTGCTCTTAAGGACATTCCACTATGGCATCCACTCTGGAAAGCCCCAATGGAGTTACATTCCTAAAATTAAAACAAAAAAAGAGGAGTGAAGGATGGGAGATAAAAGTTTAAAGATGCCACTTGAATGGAATTCCACCAAGTCAGCCAGTTCACTTAGATTTCTTCTTAAAAAGGCTTTTAATTTTTGATGGCTTTTTGCTTTTCTCTCCATTATGGCAAAGGTCATGTGGGATGCTGCTTATCCTGGCAACACCTGGGGCTTCCTGAACTGGTTTGCTGTCGTTGCCAGCTGAGGAACATGATGTGTGGCGAGGTTTAGGTACCGGGATGCCACTGGAAAGCTGGTTCATGCTACAGGATTTCTCCAAGATGCCATTGTACACTTTGCTTGCAGGACTGAAGATCATGCTCTTAGTTTCTGTCAGACCTACACAATCAGGAGAACCCCGGGAGATATCTGCAGCTATGGGCGAATCTCCTCTGGATGAATCCTCTAGGGAGAGCTCATCTCTTGATATTTTTCGTGGAGACAATGTTTGGTATATCTCAAGGCTTGAAGGAGGAGACTGTTTCCTTCCAATGGAAGAATTTAAGGAGTCACATTCTGAAGCTGTGTCTGGTACTTCCCTGGATGAGATAGAGGCAAAGGTAAAATTTTAAATCAATATGTTTCTTAAGGGTACTGGCAGACATTCTAACTAATTCTAACCAAAACATCTTCCACTGTTTAAGCTATCAAAATATTAAAGGGAGAGATGTTAAAATTCTATACACATTTCAACAAAATTTAGAAAATTACTACTTTAAATAATATAACTTATCAAAATGTTTAATTTTTAACATGAACTATGATAATGATACCTTCCAATCTAGAAAATATTATAACTTAAAGTTACACCTTCTTCAATTGTCAGAGAAATGAAAATGTTTAAATTTTACAGGTTTTTATCATTTCAGCTAATTCTGTGTTTTGTTTCAACACTGAAAATTTTTCTTTCTAAATCACATAGTTGACATATAGTTGAAAAGATGAATTTTAGTCACCACCTTCTCCCTTTACTGTTTAGTCATTAAATTGATTAAATATAGCTTCCTAAGGAAGGAAGAAAAGAATATACTAAGATAAAATATAAGCTCTCCCAAGTTTAAAACAGAAGGGAAGGGCTTCCCTGGTGGCGCAGTGGTTGAGAGTCCGCCTGCCGATGCAGGGGACACGGGTTCGTACCCCGGTCTGGGAAGATCCCACATGCCACGCAGTGGCTAGGCCTGTGAGCCATGGCCACTGAGCCTGCGCGTCCGGAGCCTGTGCTCTGCAACGGGAGAGGCCACAACAGTGAGAGGCCCGCGAACCCAAAAAAAAAAAAAAAAAAAAAGAAGGGAAGAGAGGTGAGATACACTGGGGTGGGGAGTGGATGGCAGGTGAAAGGTAATGATATTGAGCTATTTTTTTTAAAGTAGACATTCAATAAATTATCACAAGTTTAGTCCTTTGTGATTTTTCCCTCTTTTCCACAGTGGCAAGAGAAATAAAGAGGACTGGAAAAAATAAAGTTTACAACCCCAAAGCCAACGTACAGTAAATGCTATCAGCTATTCCTTCAAAATATACCTCAAACCCACCCTTTTCTTCCTGTCCCACTGCTACCATCCTTCTTCCTGCCCTACCAGTTACCTCAATGATAGCAATAGCTTCCTAATTCGTCTCCCTGCTTCCATTCTTGTTCTTCCCTCTGAGTTACTTCTCTGCACAGCCCTTAAAGTGGTTTTTAAAAACTCAATCAGAGCACAATAATCTCTTGCTCAAAACTTTCCAATGCTTCCTCACACACTTAGGCTAAACTCCAAAGTCCTTGCCAAAGGCCGCAAAGCCCTGCATGGTCAGGTCCATGGCTATCCCTCCAGCTGCACAGTGTACCATCTTCTGCCTCTTCCTTGTTCCTGCCACATGCCAATCTTGCGACTCCCTCAGGGCTGTTGCACTTGCTGTTCCCGCCGCCTCATCTTTTTTCCCCTCCATCTCCACATGACTCAAATGCTCTCTCTCCAGAGATGCTTCTCCTAACTACCCTATCCAAAGCAGCATTCTCTTTCCTTTTACCTGTCTTTGTTTAGCATCCCAGAACTTATCACTACCTAAAATATTTTATATTAACTTATTTATAGTCAGTTTCCCCAGAAGAAAGGAGACAATGAGGGCAGGAAGTCTTATTAACTTTTGTAGTCTCTGGAATAGTGACAAGCTCATAGTGGATATTTAGTAAGTATGGAAGGGAGGGAGGGAGGGAAGGAGGAAGGGAAAGAGGCAGGGAAGGAGGAAAGGAAGGAGGGAGGGAGGGAGGGAGGGAAAAGAAAGGAAGGGAGGGAGGAAGGAAAAAGAGAAGAAAAGATAAGAAGAGAAGAAAGAGGGGAAGGAAGGGAGGGAGGGAGGAAAATTCTGAAGAATAGGGATAACAATTTATTCATTTTTGAATGTACCATACCTGAGATGAATAGTGTTCACTCTATGAACAGAATGATTACGAAATGAAAAGTAGAGTCAAGGTAAAAAGTAACTGGCAAAAGAAATAAGGTGAGAGAAGGAAGAGAGCTGAAGACAGAAAGGCAGGAACACATATGATCATCATCTACCAGCTGGAACTAGGCCAGGACCTTGTCTCACCTGTCTTGGCAGCTCAAGTTATTAGCAAGTACACGGCACACAGCAAGGACTAAATTCATATTTATAGAGTAAATGAATTGAATGCTCTCTCACCTTGGATGACCTATGATTACTATCATTATTCATGTTATGATATGCATGTTTATTGATTTTGACATGTATTTTGTTAATACCACACTTCAGTTACATATTAGACTGCTAAATGTATTTAGTCTTTTCTATGAACTTTACTCACACATGTATGTGAAGACTGTCTTTATTACACTACAAGCTTTCAGAAGGTATAAAATCTCCTGGGCAATGGGGCTTCCCTGGTGGCGCAGTGGTTGAGAGTCCACCTGCCGATGCAGGGGACACGGGTTCGTGCCCTGGTCCAGGAAGATCCCACATGCCGCAGAGCGGCTGGGCCCGTAAGCCATGGCCGCTGAGCCAGCATGTCCGGAGCCTGTGCTCCGCAACGAGAGAGGCCACGACAGTGAGAGGCCCACATAACGCAAAAAAAAAAAAAAAAAAAAAAAAAAAAATCTCCTGGGCAAATAAAGACTTAAATAATGCTTTCATTTTATACAGTTACATGTACTGTATAATTTTTCAAATGCTCTTACAATTGATAATGGATAGTGCTAACAGAGGGCAAGGGGCAGTTCAGATAGGAAGAAATGACTCAGAAATCAGTCACTGGTAGGGAGTTTTCTGCAAGGCTTCTTTTTGGAGTAGATGTCCATTAATCAAACAGCATATATCACTGTTCCCTGGAGCTGTTCACTGTTCCTTCAGCTTCCAGAGCCAGAAGCTGATCTAGTCAAAATTTTATGAATTTACTTTCTATTCTGTTATGTGGTTTGGCTGCTTTGTGTGTGAAATTCTAAACTAGGTTAAAAATATTTTAAAAACTAGCTTCTAAAATCTAAATAATGTGTGAAAAGAATACTGACCTAATTTAGGAGACCTAGATTCCTGTCCTGGTCCTGCCATTAATTAGCTGTACAATCTTGGGCAAATCAATTAATTTAACCAGATCTCAATTTTCTTGTCTAGGTAAGAGTATTTGATCAATCTCTAATACTACTTTTAGTTCTAATATCCTAATTCCAAAACAAATAATAATCTGAAGTGTTGCTTCTTCTGCATAACTAGTCAGACTTGGAATACAGGTCTAGTACACCTTAAAATCTCCCATTTTTCCCAGAGCATATATTCTTCAGAATATTGAATTTAATTGTATGTACCATTTATGTCATTTTTCTACTTTTATTTTTTTCCCACAGTGACGTGTGGTTGAATTTATGTAAGTTTAATGCACGTATAACAAGACTTAACTCAAGGTAAGGTTTAAATGAGCGTATACGTGCAATAATGCATAGAACATAAAAGATTGGTAAATAGTAAATGTTTGTATTATTATTATTTTGTAAGGATTCTGGTGGTTCAACACTTAAAAGACTAAAATGGAGAGGAGGAAGTTGTCTGAATCCAAATTCTTCTCAAATTAATGAGCTACCTGTGAATTTCTGACAGTGCTCTTTGAAATGAGGGCTGAACATTTCCATCAGTGCAAAAAATTCTACTGGACAGCAGAGCTCTAGAGTTTTCCTACTAATTTCCATAAGCCACACAAAATTAGTTTTGTCAGTAAAGCCATCTTACTGGTGACTACAGTTATACTGCAAAGGTTAGACAAAAAAGCTGGTCATAAAGTGCTAACCAAGCAAAGGTGCCTCAGATTCTCCAGTTGCAATGACAACACAAAACTTGTATTATCTCCTTAGGAATATGCTACAATAATCACTTTCTAATCATAAAATTTACTTTCACTAGCAGACGAAACAATTATGTGTGAAGAATCACATGACAGAGAGCCACCAGGGCTTATGGCGAGTGTCCAGCCCATTCCTTCTGGTTTTGTTTTTCTAACAAGAACAGTAAAGACTTCATGGCCACATGGCTACTAAGTGGCAAACTCAGAAACCAATACCAGTTTTTCTGTCACTTAATACCGTACTGCTCCAAAAGAGGAATACGGTTTAGAGAGATCCCCAACAGCAACCGGTCTCATTGGACTAGAATACACTGCTGCTATATCTACTTTATAGAAAAAAAAAAAAAAGTGTTATGAATATAATTTCCTCCTTTAAATTCCTGACATTTTCTTAAATCTTTTGCATCTGATACTGCTTGCTCACTAGCAAGTACTAGCACATAACAGAACAAATCATTAATTGGCAACAAATATTTTTAAACCTCAGTCAGTCATATTTAATGTTTCCTTGTGCTCAAGTATACTTAAGCTCATGCCTTTATATTTTACATATGAAACTGTTCGTTAGACAAGTTTATATTCTGAGACTTGAGTCAATTGTGTGCATTAGCCTCTAAGCAGTTATATCTCAAAATATCCTATGTGTGTGGTGGTCAGAATTCTAAGATGGTCCCCCAATTCCCAGCTCTGGTGTGCACACATCTTCTCCCAGTTAGTTATTTAATCAAACACTAACATAGGTGCTGCTATGAAGGGATTTTGCAGGTGTAATTAAGGCCCAAACTAGTAGATCTTAATATATAGAGAGATTATTATCCAGGTAAGCCTTTTAAATTTGGGTATAGAGATCAGAGATAAAGGAAAGCAGAGATTCAAAGCAAAGGAGGGATTTGAAAGAAGGGAAATTCTCTGTTGCTGGCTTTGAAGATAGAGGCCACACATGGCAAGGAAGAGCAGGCAGCCTCTAGAATCTGAGAGCAGCCCCCAGCTGAGAGCAAGCACGGAAACCAGGACCATGGTACTGTAACCATGAGGAACTGAATTCTGCCACAACCAAGTGAGCTTTGATGAGGCCCCCTAGCCCCAGATAAGAATAAAGCCCAGCCAACACTTTGATTTTAGATTTGTGAGACCCTGAGCAGAAAACCTAGCCACACCAAGCTTGGACTTTGGCATACAGAAATGAGAGCTAATAAATGGGTGTTGTTAGAAGCCACTAAAGTTTGTTGTAACCTGTTACGCAGCAGTAGAAAATTAACACAACATACCACTCCTACCCACCCAGCCCAACACATACTGTATTTCATTCATTGCCAATACCATTGCTTTTCAGCAGAGAAGTAAATGGCCTCCTCCTCCTCTTCATTTCGATAAAGAGCAGGGCAACTTGACACCGAGAGGATATCTGGATCAGGGGAAGGCAAGGAGTGCTGTGTGTGCTGGGGGTGGTGGGGATGCCGGGGGTGTGCCGGGTGAGCATGTGCAGGAAGCTGAGCTCGCTGAGACTGCGGCGAGGACGGAACGATGCTGCGGCGGGAGCGACACAAGCTGCTGCTTCTGGCCAGTGATCCGGCAGGTTTAGCCATGGTCCCTGAAAGCCAAGCGGAAATAAATGAAAACATTCATAAAATCCAATGCTCCTTTCATGCACACTACAGAGACACACCAAAGAGAACTGATGTGATTAATCTACCTTTGTCACCATTGAATCTACCTTTGTTGAAGTAACTGTACAATTATTACCATCCTCTATCACCTGTAAAGCTGCTTCTCAGGAAAGTTAAGAAGTAAAAAAAAAGGTAACAAAAATAAAAACAGGTCTAAAAAATAAACAGAAGTGAACATATAAACACATGTGGTTTTAAATACAAAATCTGACATTACTAACCATAAAGGCTTAAACATTTACCCAAGATAACAAATTCTTATATTTAAAAATCAGTAAAGCATATTTAAAAGGAATCTGTACTTTATTGCAAATATTTTAATGAATTTTAACATTGAAAGACGAGAAAACTATTCAGTAAAACAGGTTGGATTTTTCAACAAATATCTCTTGACACAGCACAACTTGTTTGAACTTTGAGAAATTTTAAATCAAGGATCATTTAAATACTGTATATATAGGCTCACTATTTTTTAGGCAAAGGTCAGATAAAAACTTGTTTTTTGAACACTGACTATTGTGGAACTAACCAGAAGTCTTAGATTACCTTGTTTCTGCTCCCAGTCTCAGTCTAGACCCACGCAGACAGTAGACAAACTTCCCCTATGTGCTTAAATCTTCATTGAATGGGCACTTCATTTCTTTGCCTTAATGGAAACATAGCTCTCCTAAGAATACTGATCTCAAGCTGAAGCCGTTCATTCTTCATACCTCACATGCTGCAGCATCAGAACAACAGATTGACGGCCTTCTCACTCCCCAATATTGTTGTAAACCCTCACTCCCTTTATAAAAACATGTTTCTTTGACACACGCTATTAAGCCACGTGAATCTCTCATCTCCACTTCACTAGTCACTTCCTGCTTAGTCTCTCTCTTACCAGTCCATCCAACCTCTCACCAGCTTGAGCCATCTCATCTGTAAGATGAACACCTTAACCAATCATGTTTTTCATCTCTTCTCACAAGACATTCACCTCTACTCTACTCCACCACCCACTCTCATGCCTTGGTCTTGTCATCATTCAAAATTGCTTCATTTTTGAAATAATAAGCTTAAGACATCAGATAATTTAGATTCTAACATTCCTACCTTTCTAGTTCACACATTCTGTTCCTTCCACTATCTGTCCCATTCTCTACCCTAAACTCAAGGACCTTATCTACTGTTTATCCCTTTTGCTGCCTTTATCTTCATCTTCTCCTCTTCTATTTCCCATTGGCACTTAAAAATAAAAGTGAAAAAAACAGGGGGCTTCCCTGGTGGCGCAGTGGTTAAGAATCCGCCTGCCAATGCAGGGGACATGGGTTCGAGCCCTGGTCCGGGAAGATCCCACATGCTGCGTAGCAACTAAGTCCATGCGCCACAACTACTGAGGCTGCGTGCCGCAACTACTGAAGCCCGTACACCTAGAGCCTGTGCTCTGCAACAAGAGAAGCCACTGCAATGAGAAGCCCACGCACTGCAAGGAAGAGTAGCCCCCGCTCGCAGCAACTAGAGAAAGTCCGCGTGCAGCAACGAAGACCCAACACAGCCAAAAATAAAAATAAAATAAAATAAATTTATTTTTTTAAAAAGTTGAAAAAACAAACCTGAGAAACAAACAGATAAACAACAACAGCAATAAGAAAACCTCCTCTACCCTCAGACTGTTTTCAGCTGACATCTCTCTTCCCTTTTATGTAAATGATCTATGTTGCTTTCTATACTACTTTATCTTCACTCATTCATCAAAGAAATGGTAAAGTGCTTCCATACAATTTCCCTGCAACTATCATTAACAAAGTTATGATAAACTTCCTCATTGCTAAATTCAGTGAGTATCTCCATCCTTCCTTGACACTGGACCAGCACGTGACATTATTAGTTTATCCTTTCCTTGACCTCTCCAACAACATTTTCACCTCTTCCTTTACTGTCCCTTAATTGTTTGTCTCCGAAGTTCTGTTCTAGGCCTTGTTATTCTTGTTCCACTTATTCTTCTCAAGAAATTTCATCCACTCCCATTACTCCAATTACCCTTTGCAGTCTATAGAAGTCCAAATCTGTGACTCTAGCTTTTAATCTTTTTCCTAAACTTTAGGACTTCACAATCAACTGCCTACTTGACACTTGGGTGTTCCACAGATACCCACACTGAATTCAACATTTTCCTCCCAAACCCACTCCTTCTTCTATGTTCCTTACACCTTGGTGTAAAAAAAAAAAAAAAAAAACAAAACACCACCACTCACTTAGTTATCTGAATTGGAAACGCAGACGTTCTTGACTCTTCCTCCTCCATCATAAACCACATCTAGTTAATCATAAAGTGTTTCCAGTTCTACCTCCTGGGTATCTCTCACATCTCTCCACTTCCCCCTCAACAAATCACTGCTGTATTATGCTGGACTACTGCACCAGAATAATAACTGATCTTTCTCCTCCAACTTATTCTCCATACTGCAACCTGCATGATCATTTTAAAATGGAAAAGGAATATGACATTTTATTGGTTAAAACCCTTAAGTTGCTCCCATTACTTCTAGGATTAGGATAAAGTCAAACTCCTTAACATGGCTTAGAATGCCCTATTTATCTAGCCTCTAATTTGGAACTAGTGTCCCTCTTCTCTGTTATAGGAATACTAGGAACAATATACCTCACTCAGCTCCCAGAAGTATCAGAGTATCTCCATACCTTCTTTCCTCATCTCATCTCTCCCTTGACCTCCCATTTCACTTAAAGAGCAGTTCCTCCAGGAAGTTTCCCAACCCCTCCAAATTTAAGGTCAGTGTTTGCCCTCTTGTGCTCACATGGCAACACCAAAGTGTATTTCCCCATGACATAACTTAGTGCATTGCTCTTGTCTGTCCTCCATTAGACTGCATGTTTCATGAAGGAAATAACTGTGTACCATGTTCAACACTGAATCACAACTAGCACAATGCCAGACAAAAAGTAGATGTACAGGGACTTCCCTGGTGGCGCAGTGGTTAAGAATCCACCTGCCAATGCAGGGGATACAGGTTCGAGCCCTGGCCCAGGAAGATCCCACAAGCTGCAGAACAACTAAGCCCGTGAGCCACAACTACTGAGCCTGCGCTCTAGAGCCCGCAAGCCACAACTACTGAAGCCTGCGCACCTAGAGCCCGTGCTCCGCAATAAGAGAAGCCACTGCAATGAGAATCCTATGCACCGCAACAAAAAGTAGTCCCCGCTCACCACAACTCGAGAAATCCCACACGCAGCATCTAAGACCCAACGCAGCCAAAAATAAAATACATAAATTTATTTTTTAAAAAAAGTAGATGTACAGTAAGTATTTACTGAGTGAATTAACAAACAATTCAAACAGAAACAGCCACTGAAATAACTTGACTGGGGAAAAAAAAAAAAGAAAATGGATAAAATTAAAGGGAATATTTTCAGAATATTTGACTACCTCCATAAATACCATACAAGGCTTTTTCCAAACACAAATTATATAATATGAAACTATTTATAATTTAGTAGACAAACATTAGAATTTTCCCTTACTTATTTATAATGATTCATAGATTACAGAACTGGAGGAAACCCTGGAAATCTTTAGTCCGATGTTCTCACTTTGTCAAAGAAGAAACAATATCCTACAAATACTAAAAGAATGTGTCCAGACTGACACAGATGATTAAGTTCTACAACTCTTAGCATATAATACAGCCATTCTCATCAGTCACTGGTTACTTGGTATACACAGTAAAACACAGCCACATTCAGCCATGACTAGGTATGATGCGAAGGGCTGAGAAGAATCAGGATTCCCTGCTTGGAAAAATTTTTTTTGTATTACTCACAAAGATGGAAAGATACTGCATGAAGAAGGTTTAAATACAAAGCAAATAGTTTATATGAGGAAAATTCTAAGTAATCCAATAAAGAATATAACATAAAGATGAGACTCATAAATGGGTCACATCTAGAAAATGTTTACAACTCTACAATCCTTTCAAAAAATTTTCTTCTTACATATTGCCAACACCACAAAACTCACGTAGGATTAAAAAGCAGTTCACTTTGACCTTGTAACAAGCTCTCCTATACAAAAGGTGAACATGTTTAATAGTACCTCCAGGCTATTATTAATTCTCAATGAAAGCCGACAGCCATCCCTACCTGTGATTTATAAGAGTAGCTAAATGAAACACTGAAGTTCACTGTACAGATATTTATTTGAGGTGATTTTTCATTCTAATATCAATAATTATATACAGGAGCATAACAATTTAATAAGACACTATTTTGCAAACTGTATTTTCTTATGGCAAAGAAGATGAAATTTGGTTTTGAATAAGGGGGTCCCCCCCCACCACCAACAACCAAAAATAATAAGTAATATAGGGACTTCTGGTTCTAGCAATATGGCAGTCAAAGATAACCTGACCACCATTTCCAATCCCCAACCACACACTTTAAATAGCCTCAAGTACTTCAATATGCTGAATAAAATATAACAACAGTTTTAAATGCATAGCTGAGTTTGCAAGGAAGAAGAGAAAATTCTTGGATGCCAAAACACAAAGACTAAAAGTCAGAGTTAGTAGGCCTGTGAGTGATGTTGGAACTGCTGTGGGAGGTTCTCGGTCTCAGTAATTTAAGGGTTTGCGCTTTAATTTGGGGACATAAATGACATCTTAAGCCCACAGAAGGTGAGGAATAGGAATTGTGAGTGTTCTGGATAAAAGCCTGGGCCTAGATGGCTGCATTCCTCAGTGGGAGGGTGTACTGAAAAGAAATCTGACCAATGAACAAGGGAACTTCCTTCAATGAATGTTCTCTGGATACTGGAATTTAAAAAGGTTCTTATGAAAAACTCAATATGCTGGGTGTTCAATACTCAAACTCAATATAAACTAACTCATATTACCCTGGAGGTCAAGTTTATACTACCAGAAGGGTCTGTGAAACCCAAATCCGAAAGGTTAACAAAAAAAAAAAGATGGTCCTGAGTAGGCGAAGCCCTTGAAACTACTGCCAGAAGCAAGAGAAATCATATTGAGGAGCACTCCTACTCCTCACAAAGTGTTTCCCTGGAGGGAAGAAAAAAAGGAAGTTCCTTTAAGATAGTTCAGTAAAACACTATAAAACAGGAGAAGGCAATCTGCTCTGCAAACTCAAGAAACAGCTGCAATAATCAATCAAGAACATCAAATAATACAATTATCAAATAAAACTAAAATATAAGATGTTTAAGGGCATTAAATTATAAAATAAAAATGAAAAAAGGACAAGGCATTAAAAAACAAGTAGATTTTATGAAGAATCAAGGAGAACTAATAGAAATGAAAACAGTCACTGAAATTAAAAATTCAAAGAATGGGTTAAACAAAATTGGAGCTGAAGAAAGAGTAAGTAATCTCAAAGATGGATCTAAGGAAATTTTTCTGAATGCAGCACAATTAGATAAAAAGAAAGGTTAAGAGATGTGGAAGATAAAATAAGATCAAACATATAATTATAGGTTAATATTAGTCTTATATTTCTATACAACTAATATTCCAGTAGGAGTGAAGAGAGAAAAGAAAAACAATATTAAAAGAGAAAACAACTAATAATTTTTCTGTAATTGAAAAAAGATAATCATCTTCAGATTCAAAAGCACACCAAGTATCAGGGAAAAAATTGTACACCTAATTATATTATAGTAAAAACGTGTAACAAAAGAAAATGATAACATTTTCTAAGTGATGAGAGAAATGAGAAATTACCTAAAAGGAAACTGGAACAATCTGCCTTACTAAAACTTCTCAACAGTAACAATAAGAGGCCTGAAAATAACAACAAATGTTTTCAAAATACTATGGGAAAAGTAATTGTTCATCTAGAATCTGATATCCAGTTAAACTATTATTCTCAAGTGAGAGTGAAAATAAAGACATTTTCAGGCAAAGACAGAGAATTTACTACTCTCAGTTGCTAACTGAAAGAATTTTTACCAAAGAACATATTTTCAAGGAAGCAAAAAAAAAGGAAAGAGTAAAAAACAAAATACAATGATGAAGAGAGAAACACATAAGTCTTTCTGAAAAACGACTGAATAAAACAATAAAAAATGACTTTTGCAGGGTATTCAAAACAAAATACTAGACAACATTAATATATAAGATGCGGAGGGTAGTGTCTAAAATTAAAGCATCTGAAGATCCTTTAGGAGAATGACAGAGAAGCTGAAAAGAGGTATAGAAAAGAGAAACCACAAAATAATATGCCAGAGAGAAATCCAAACGGATCAGCAAGCAGATTAAATGTAATTGGATTAAATTGGACTTCGCTGGCAACAGAGATCCTCAAATAGAAAGCAAAATAGTAAGTTATTACTATTTCTTATACTGACATATCTAGAGCCTAATGATGGAAAAAATTTTAAGTAAAGAAAAAGTTACGCTGGCAAATATTAATCAAAAGAAAGCTCCTATAGCTATTTTAATATCAGATAATACAAACTTAAAGGCAGAAAGTACGGCTAGCTGTAAAGCAGTCTCCGCATAATCATAGAAGAATAGTTAATCTTTTAAAAAGATACATCTGGACTTATATTCACCGAATAACTTGGTTTAAACTATATAAAATAGAAATGAGCAGAATTACAAGAAGAAATTCAGAGAGATCTGAACAAACTTCTTTCTGCAACTGACAGAAAAGTAGACCAAAATGTAGGTATATAGAGATTTTTCATAACTAATACATGATTTAACCAACAATATAGTATCCTATAACTAACAATTAAGAAAATGTACTTTTCAGATATGTGTGGAAATTTTTAAATATTCGATCAAATAAATACTAGGTCATGAAGCAAGTCTCAGAAGATACCAAAGAATAAATGTTATATAGATGCTATTCTCTAAGCATAATACAACTAGAAATTGATAAGTAAAGATATTCTTTAAAAACTGATGACCAAATAAACAACAAAACAAACATACTACATTTGGAAACTTAAACACATACTTCCAGATAATTCATATTTCAAGGAAGAGACATATTAAAAGTTGGAAACATTTTAAAACTAGATGATAATCAAACTATATGTATCCAAACTTCAGGTAGATTCAGTTAAAGTCGTTCTTAGAGGGAAATTCGCAGCCATAAAAATCATACATTAAGGAAACAGGAGGACTGAAAATTCATGAGCTAGCTGTCTAAATATTAAAAACAAACAAATGAAGCAAATTCCAATAAAGGAAATAAAAGATAAGAGCAGAACTAAATGGAGAATATCAACAAAACCAACAGTTAGCTCTCTGAAGAATGACGGAGTGAAATAAAATAGACAAATCATGCCAGATTAATCAAGGAGGAGAAATGAAAAGAAAATTTAAAGATGTGAGATTTTTAAAATCATATAAAATACTATGGACAACTTTCAGTCACAAATTTTGTAACTCAGATAAAACAAACAATATTTTAGAAATATATAATTTAACAAATCTAGACTTATGACCATTATAAGAAACTGAATCAATAATTTAAAAATCTGTCTCCTTCCCTTCTGCCAACATACACACACACCAAACTCAAACTGCCTATAGGCAATTTCTTCAAAATCTTCATAGAATCATCTGTATCTTATATTTCAGAATACAGAATAAAATTCAAAACATTTATTGAGGATTATTATGGGCCAGGGTATGTTCTAATTGTTTTACAAATATTATTTAGTTTAAATTACAAAATAATCTCATAGGGTAGGTTACATTTTACAGACAAGGAAGCTTAGAGAGAGTACCTCCCACAAAGTTACACAAATAAAAAATAATGTCTTGGGCTTCTCTGGTGGCGCAGTGGTTGAGAGTCCGCCTGCCGATGCAGGGGACACGGGTTCGTGCCCTGGTCCAGGAAGATCCCACATGCCGTGGAGCGGCTGGGCCCGTGAGCCATGGCCACTAAGCCTGTGCCTGTGCTCCGCAACGGGAGAGGCCACAACAGTGAGAGGCCTGCGTACCGCAAAAATAATAATAATAATAATGTTTTGCGGGACATTCAAAACAAAACAAAATACTAGACAACATTACATACATATAAGTTAAATGGAGGAGTAAGGATTCAAACTCTAGCAATCTTGTTCTAGAGACCAAATTCTTAACTACTACTATAAGAGTAAAAAAAAAAATGAAATGAAAGAAAAAGGGGGTATTCTTTGCCTTATTTTATGATGCTAATATAACCTTGATACCAAAATCAGAGTGTCGAGAAGGAAAATTATTGACTAATCTATGATTAAAAACGTAAAAACCCTAAATAAAATAATATAGCAAACCAAATCTAATTATTATCAAAACAGAACATTGTGACTAAAAGTTTCACTGACATTTAAAGGAATTTATTTAAACAGATTAAAATTCAACAGAATAAAGAAAAATAAAACAAGCAATTACCTCAAATTATGCAGAAAAATAATTTGGTAAAATTTAACATCCACTGATTTAAAAGAAAAATCATTCTTAGCAAAATAGAAATAGAGATTAATTTCCTTAATTTAAAAATAATCCATCAGGGACTTCCCTGGCGGCCCAGCGGTTAAGACTCCGTGCTCCCAATGCAGGGGGGCATGGGTTCAATGCCTGGTCAGAGAACTAAGATCCTACGTGTCTCGTGGCTCAGCCAAAAAAAAAATGTAACCCATCGAACACAGAGCAAAAAACAAAACAAATAAACCAAAAAACACACTTCATGATGAAATAAGCATTCTCTTTAAAGTTAGAAATGGAGATCACTATTTGTCTGCGATCACTTTCGCACTTTTATTCAACATTTTACTGGAGGTCTTAGACTGCCTTGGGATAAAAGCACAAGGAATGGAAAGGGGGGGGAAAGTCATTATTATTGTCCACAAAACAAAATCCAAAACACTCTTAGAGAAAAATTCAATGTTTCTATATACAAAATCAGCATACCAAAATCAACAGCTTTTCCCTACATATCAGCAACAAGCAATTTGAAGTATAACTTTTTAAAGAAAGGTAACACATGTAACTATTAAAAAAAACAAGCTAAAAATTAATCTTTAAATTCAAAGAAATTCCAATAAAAGCCCCATGGAAGTTTTCATGGCGTTTCGTAAGCTGATCCTAAAATTCATAAGAATAACTTGCCAAGAGTAGCAATTCTGAATTTAATAGAGGAAGATTAAACCCATCAAACATTAATACTTACTATAAAGCTACATATAGCAACTAAAGCAAAATGGGATCAATGGAAAAAAAATAAAGAGCCTGGAAGCATTTATGTATCTATGGAGAGAAGTTGTATTACAAACCAGCAAGGATAGAGCAGGAATGAGACTAGGACAACTGTTTATCCATACATCAAGAGATATCTTTAGATTCCACTCACAAAAGGAACAAAAATAACTTCCAGGTAGATGAAAAGACTAAAGGATTAAAGTGAGAGTTAAAAACTTTTAGTAGAGCAAACAACAATCTATCGCCTTATGAAAAAGACATAAAAACACAAACCAGATTTGTAAATTTGTCATTAAAAATGTTTTTTGAAAAAAAACCATTTGATTAAAAAAAGAAAATAAGTAACAAAGCACAGTAAAAAAGAAAAGCCAAGACCTAGGAAAAGATATCTGCAACCCTCAAATAACCAGAAAATAATAATAAAAATTCTTCCAGATAAGTATGGAATCTCGGAGGGAGATTCCACAGCAGGAACAAGCAACTCAGAGAGGAAAAAATCTGAATGACAAACACCAATAAATATGAAATGGTAGTAGTAGTCTTTTTAGTCTTTAAAGACAACCTCAGTAGTCTTTAAAGAAATTACAATTTTAATAACACTAAGGTATCATATCACACGCATTCAAGTTACAAAACAAACCAGATGATTCCTAGTATGGTGAGGATACAGGCAGACAGGCATTCTTATAAACAGTGGGTATGTAAACAGATAGAACCACTTTGAAAGCAACTTGGCAACGACTAATAAGAGGTGCCTTCCCAATGACTTAGCAATCCATTTCTAGGTGTCCACCCAGAGAAATTCTCAAAGTTAGAAATAAGGAGATAGAGATAAGGATGCTCATTTTTGCAAGGGCAAAAAAGTAGAAAGAACCTATCTCAGTAGAAAATTGGATAAACTGTGGTTTATTATTACAAAAGATAAATAGATATACTGTGGTTGACTCATATTAAACAGTTTTAGTGAATTTATCTGTATATAAACATGGAAATTTTCTAAAACATACTTTTGACCAAAAAGAGCTGCAAAATGATACCCACAGTTTGATACCATTTATGTACATTTTTAAACAAACAACAATTGTATCTATTGTTTATAGATATAGCTGCATGTAATACAAGTAAAACAGGCTTTAGAAGATATACAACTTTAGTAGGAAGGGGAGGAGATGTGTTTTCTTTTTCAGAGAAAAAGAAAGATGAATAAAGCAAAATGTTAAAATCTGTTTATCTTTGTAGTAAATGAGCAATTTATTTTCAGTATTTTTAAGCATATCTGAAGAGCTTTATGATAAGAAATTTTAAATAAATTGCTACCACAATCCCACTATGAATATTTAGTAGATACTATAAAGGTACTGGGAAAACCCATACAGAGCTAACCTTTGATCATATTTTCTCTTTTTTATTTACACATAATTAAACATAGACAATATTATTCTGTATATGGTTTTATAATCTTTTACTTCACTCTTAACATACCACAGGCAGGCTTCCTTGTCATTCCTTCACTCTTAGACAATTTACACATATCCATGGTGCAGATTTAAAACTGCTTAAAAGAGTATATAACGAAGAGCCTTCATCCTACCCTAGACCCTAGTACTACTGCCAAGAGTTTATTTGTCAGGTCCAGAAATTACGCTTTTATAACTAAACAGAGTGGAGTATTACTTTTGTGCCACTGGGTGGAGACAGAGCTCTCAAAGTGTAATCTTTGGCATAAGTTATTTTTCAGAGATAATAAACTTCAGCATTTCTAAAGCATCATACTGAATTTTAAAAAGTTCAAATTTCTCTGTGTATCACAATCACTAAAAAATTATTCACATTTAGTTATAAGTGTTTTAATGCACATGTGGATATCTTGCCCCATCAAAAAGTACTTTAAAAAAAAAGTAAAGAAAAAACTAGTTAATTTTAGGGAATACATATATGCACACTTCTGATATCGAATAATTATAGTTTCTAAGGAGGAACTGCAACTTTAAAAAGCTATCATTTTCAAACAAAATCATACACTTATGAATCAGTGCTGCATATATGGTAAGCTTAAGGGCACATAATTCAAATAAACTCAAGTTGACAGTATCCAAACAGCAGAGCTAGCCCATATCTAGATAAAACTTTTCAACCATCACTATCTTGCAGCATGGGGCAAGTGAAATGATTGAGGTCACATACTTCCCAGTATTCACTGCATTTACAATCTGTCCTCTCCCCCTTCCTCTTGTAAGAGTTTAGTGTCTCCCCAATCTGCTTGCATTATCTGTCTGCCGTTAAACCAGATAATTAAAATCACAGAAATGAACACAAGCACACAGTCACTGATTAATTATTTGCAAACTTAGGGCTTTATTTCATAAAATTGTTTTAACATTAGAACCCTTTCTAAATCATAACTTTAGGAAAGTTGTAACAATTGGACAGAAAATTTCAAACTGCAAAATGCTCATATATGATGATTTGTGTCTCAAAGACTCAAATTTCTGTGTGAGTTTTCAACTGATTAATGATTAAATTTTGCTCTCTATTCTTTGGAATCTTGTTCTAGCTATACTGTTTCAAAAAGGTTACAAAAATTGGGAAAATGAATCAGGCAAGCAGTAATAAGGATAAACAGTTTTTCAAATGATTTCTAATACAAGAAATACACCACTTTAAATTTACACTCTCTATAACTTTGCAAAAATTCCAAATATTTATTAATAAATTCTACAATTTATTAATAAAATCTAAAATAGTAAAATTTCACCTTCCTACCAAAATATATTCTTTACACTGTAAACATCTTCAAAGAATACAGAATAACAAAGCAATTATAATGAAAACTGTACATGTTAAAACCAACTTTGGGGGCTTCCCTGGTGGCGCAGTGGTTGAGAGTCCGCCTGCCGATGCAGGGGACACGGGTTCGTGCCCCGGTCCAAGAAGATCCCACATGCCGCGGAGCGGCTGGGCCCGTGAGCCATGGCCGCTGAGCCTGCGGGTCCGGAGCCTGTGCTCCGGGAGCACAGTGGGAGAGGCTACAACGGTGAGAGGCCCGGGTACCACAAAAAAAAAAAACAACAACAACAACAAAAAAAACCACCTTTGGGAGAAGCTCCACTTTTTAGCAACAAAAAAATGTATGTTTTCTAAATATAAACGCAATTTAATTTTGTGTAAAGGTGAGTGGATTTAATGCTTTATGAGTTAAATATTAATTAATACTCTTTCAATAAAAGGATAGAATTGGAAAAGCAAAACAAAATACTATGAAACACGCCTACTGGGAAGGCAACTCAATTTAAAATAAATCGACTGGCTCAAAGTCACACAGTTGGTTAGTTAGTGGCAGAGCTAGGATTGCAACTCAGGTTTCCAAGGTCTTCCTCTAATTTTTAATTTCTACTATAGATTAAGCTTCCATATGAAAGGATGTTTTCCCTCAAAGCTCAGCACTTCATTCATACAGTGACTTAGCATGTATGTGTTATTATATATGTGTACATATATATATGTGTGTAACACACATAGCTCATAGAGTATGTCAAACAGTAAACACAATGATCAAGAAAAAGAAAAAAGAGAAAATGAAGAATTAACACAAATTTTATCATAGATTTCAAAGCAAATGATTCATAAAAGGCATGGCAGAAAGTTACCTTTAAAACTGTACCAACTCTCTTTTTTGAACTCACCACTTACCGGGAAACTGTGACACTATTGGGGGTGTATCTTCATCTAAATCATCAACTCCTCCAGCAATGGGATAGGGTGGAATGGAAACTCTGGGCATCACCACCCAGCTGTGATCAGAATAAAGGGAAGAGGTGAGGCTGGGGAGTCCCGAGTTATGGGCTATCTGAAAGCCACAGATCTTCTCTATCTGTTGCCAGCGAAAAAGTCGTTCTCGTAAACAAGTTGTCAACTCAGAGAGAGCTTTCCTGGAAAAGCCAATATAGGAATTACTTGTTGCATCAAAGAGTCTTTAATACAGCACTGAAAAAAGTCAACTACATGAACAGACCAAGGCAATTAACCAATTTCAAGAAGAAATTACCCCTTTTTAGAATTAGTATAAATGATATAATAGTACATAATTAAATGACAAGTTAAAACATAAATTGCCTATAAATTACACATTTCAACACAATAAAAACAGACAGATAGTGACAGTAACATTCTTACTTTGCTTCCAGAATTTTGTGGTCTACCTCATCTAGGGAGGAGCTATGTGCAACATGCAGAGTCCCAAAGACTGTGCTTCTCTTCTTTTTAATTTTCTCTGCCTAGAAACCCAAAGAGAGAAAAATAAGGCTAGGTTTGGGATAAAATACACATATACGAATAAGGTTTATTTTATTTTGAATATATTAATAATTATAAAGTCAATGGGGAGTTATTAGCCAAGATATAGCCCTATTTTCCAAAAAAGAAAACAAATGAGGGAGAAAGCATGCTTTCCTAAGCCAAACTTTGTTCTGGAGAATTTTTTCCCTTATTTGTACGGATCAGAAAGACCTGAATCTTCTATTTAAAACTAGGAGAATAACATAAACTATATATCCTACTGCAATGGAGGTGTTAGTGTAGTGAGTGCACCGAGTTTTTTGTTGTTGTTGTTTCACTAGAAATCAGATTAAGACTCAGTAATTTCACACAATTATTAAGAGTCAGACATTAATTTCTAGTAACTACTAACCTGAATCAGATATGAAGCAGCAACCCAGAGGAGAAAAGCTCCATATAAAACATTTATGATAATGATAGTAGGGATGATTTTTAAATGATACTAAGGTCATTCTGAAAGGTATGTACTTCTCTTAAATAAAGTGATTTCACTTTTATGAGAGTCAATCTATGCAATAAATTCCAATTCATAAAAATAATCTGCAATACTAAAAATTTTATTCAGATCTTTGTATACCAACTGGTTAATCCCTTTAGAAGCGTAGTACGTTTTGCAATATAATAGAGTACCTCATCCTTAGCAATAGCTAACTGCATTTCAGCATTCTGTCTTTTAATATTGTAGTACTGTACTTCTACTTCATGCGTCAGCTGAAGCCATTTTTGAAGTGCATCTGGAACAGACCAGCTGCTTCTGAGTTCAAATTCTTTTTCAGCCTTTTTTAGAGCCATTCGAACCTGGGAGGGAGGTAGGAAGGAAAAGGAGGAGTGGGAGAGAAGGAGAGAGAGGGAGGGAGAGAGGGAGGGAGGGAGAAAGAGGGGTAGAGGAAGGTGGTAGAGGTTAGAGAGAGAAAGAGAAATTTCTCTTTTTAAAAGATATTTAAACTAAGATTTTTTAGTACCAAAATTAAAAGAAAAGGCAATTTGAATTATGCTCTTTGTAAACATCTTTTTAAATCACAGTCTAAAACAATATTTCTAACATTAAAAACTAAAGCTGAAGTTTTTAAGTACCTCTTAAACTCACTAAGCAAGTTTGTAAAGCCAGAGGGTGAAAGGGAGCTTGCATATATCTTAGGTTGCAATACTGCATTTTTATATTTTATAATAGCCAGACTCACTGACAGACAAAAACCCAGGGCATGTACAAACTGAAATGGATTACATTTTTTGTATTTCTTTGTTTATGGACAGGATATGAAGAAGTATCCAAAATAGGGTGAATACCTGTTCTACTACCCCTTCTATTGTTCCCCAAAGACCTTGCTGTAGCTACCTAACTATACACCCATTTTTTTAAAGTAATTATACCATTTTTAAAAAGTTTTTCAGACATCTTTATGGCTAGTTATTTCTCATTGTTATGAGCATATCTGCCTATTATAGTCTGTTTTATCACCTCTATTTAATTTTTTCCTGCTTCTCACATACCAAAAAGTTGATAAATTAGCATATGCAGACCAAGTGTAAATTTCGAGAAAACAGATTCTGAGTGAGAGTCTTCTTGATTTTTCCATGGGAAACTATGAATAGCTTCAGTGTCAGAATGTGGAAGTTTTTCTTCTAGCCTCCCTTTAGGGGAGCCAGACAATAAACAGAAAACTAAAATGCTTAGTGTATGAGGTGGTATTACGTGCTAAGGAAAAAACTCTTAAGGAAAGTCTCACTAAGAAAATGACACAGAATAAAGAGACAATCCATTGTAGGAATGATTCACTTAAAAACTAGCAAGAGCTCAAGCTAAGGATGTATAAAGATACATGACGGGGCTTCCCTGGTGGCTCAGTGGTTGAGAATCTGCCTGCTAATGCAGGGGACACGGGTTCGAGCCCTGGTCTGGGAGGATCCCACATGCCGCGGAGCAACTAGGCCCGTGAGCCACAACTACTGAGCCTGCGTGTCTGGAGCCTGTGCTCCGCAATAAGAGAGGCCGTGATAGTGAGAGGCCTGCGCACCGCAATGAAGAGTGGCCCCCGCTTGTCACAACTGGAGAAAGCCCTCGCACAGAAACGAAGACGCAACACAGCAAAAATAAATTAATTAATTAATAAACTCCTACCCCCAACATCTTCTTAAAAAAAAAAAAGATACATGATGGAATTTATGAAATTACATACACACTCAAGACCTTCAGACAAAGTGACAAATGAACCATGGGGCATCCTGCTTCTGGAGCACCATAACCACAAATTAATTTTCCCCACAGTTAAGTAAAGTAACTAAAACTTCATTCCTAAACTAATGTGCAAAAGAACGTTGGATCTGATCAAACCCCATTTATTTAAATAAACTTTATCATGTGCCAGAATAAACTAAATTAGAGTACTAGACACAAATTTCTGATAAAGAGAACAGCTGCCAGATACTACAGGAAAAAAATGTAGAAAGGTATTTTTTAAAACTCTAAAACTTCTAAAAAGTTTTCTAAAAACTTTTTTTAAAACTCTAAAACCGTCAGACAGGAAGTAAACAATTCAAAATATTAACAGGAAGGGTAAAACAGGACTTACTCACTTGAGACAAATCGTAAGCAACACTTGCCTGACGCGACTCCCTGTGCAATGTGCTTGGGACAATACTGCACTTAATAAGACAGTTGGCAGAGCTGTGTGGCGTCCCTGCTAATCTCTCAAGAGAGAATTTGAACTCAGGCCCTGTGACATGGAGTTGTATATAACACTACAAAGTGTAGGTCACAGGCCCTTCTTCTCACAAGATTTTTTTTTTTTTTTTTTTTTTGCGGTACGCGGGCCTCTCACTGTTGTGGTCTCTCCCATTGCGGAGCACAGGCTCCGGACGCGCAGGCTCAGCGGCCATGGCTCACGGGGCCAGCCACTCCACGGCACGTGGGATCTTCCAGGACCGGGGCACGAACCCATGTCCCCTGCATCAGCAGGCGGACTCTCAACCACTGCGCCACCAGGGAAGCCCTCACAAGATTTTAAAGCTAAAATTTCTATACAGTTTTCATTGACAAAGATGTATACAGAGAATCTGAACAAATTCACTCGTGTTTTTCTCTTTAACCATAAAGATTTTCCTTACTGTTATATCCATAAATTTGTTTCCCCAAAACAAGCGCAATAAACACATTTAACACAGAATTGATATAGTTCTAGTATAAACTGAGGCTGACCAATGTTTTGATTGACTGTCAAATAATGTCTCAAAATTTTGGGAATTCTGACCTTCCAATAACAGCAACTATTTTCTCTGCCATTATTCTTAAGTTTATCACTTGATCTGAATTCCAACCCTCAGTCTAAATTAACATTGTTATTTACAGGGAAATAGATGCAGTGAAAATTGAGTAATTAATAGGTTTTACAAATGATGAATTATTAAGTTGTTTAAAAATACAATAATTATTTATATAAGTTTTGTGTCTTGGGAATAAAACAGCAACAAGTAAAAACATGACATCACAGAAGAAAGTCTAAATATCTGAAAACCTGGTTTCTGGACCAACTTTACAATTTATTACCTCTGTTTCCTTCAGCAAGTTCTTTACTTTCGGAGACTTACTGTTGCATGTACAACAGAGGTACTATGACTTGCCCTAACTTTAGGCTTCTTGAGACTTTAAGAACAAAATAATTTATGTGAAAAGTATTTAAACCACACAAAATATAAAGCAGTACTATTATTCACCCAAAAGCTTTTGTTTAACAGAAAATAACATTATACAAAATATGTACCAGATCTTCCTGCCTTCTAACTTTGAGAAGTTGATTACCCACTCGACAAGATACAATAATACTTCAAACTATGTGGAACTGTGGATTATGTGACATATGTAAATTAATTTCCCAGTTAAACTTACTTTTATAAACAAAGCTTTTAATAGCAGTATGGGAAAACATGGACTTTGGAATAAAACACACATAATCTTGCCTTTGCCACATAATAGCTGTGTGACCTAAGGCAAGTTATTTAACCTGTACACATCTCATCTATAAATGAGAATAATGTCTATGTATAGTGAGGATTAAAATTTTGCAATGATGTGCACAGCATAAAGTTCTGGCACAGAGTAAGCACTCATAAAATTGTGTTTCTTATTACTGTAATCATGTTGGACAGAGTTTTTTTAAATACCCAGTTCTCTCCTTTAAACCACCTCTTACTCAGGATCTCATTAGGATTATTACGTTTGTGCTGGGATGTAGTATCATAGTAATCTTAGGGTCTATTAAGGGATGCAAGGTCTCTATGTCCCAAACCCCAGACTAGAATATTTCTGATTTAGGGGTCCTTCTTTATATTGTGTCTTTTTCCCACACTGTGAGGCAGTTTCCTGTAAAATACTGCTACCAGTTTATGTCTCTATAGAAGAATCCCCACTATTGCTTTCTGATTTGTTCTTTCTCATCTGCAAAGTTCAGGAAAACAGCTAACAAGCTTTTTAGTTTATTTAGTACTGGGAACAACCAAGAGTTGAAGTCTGGGTGGGAACAGGCACAGAGTTCTCACAGGAGAAAAGGACATAGTATCTAATTCTTGGACACAGTATAATTTGGCTATGCCTTTTTTGGTAATTGGGTACGCCTTTTTGTTAACTCCCTGGTTCTTTACTACATTCTACATAGACAAGGTCTGTCAGGTAAATAGGACCAGACTGCAAAATAGGTCTAGGAGTCAACTTAAGAGAACAAACCCCTTACAGGGAAAAGACCCAAAAGACAGGTATCTGGGGTATGAGAGAAAGAACAGTTAACTGTTAACAAAAGAGATAGCTGCATTCAGTCAGACAAAATGACAATCTTGAAGGAATTAGTAATGTACCCTGAACATTTCCTCATGAGTTGAAACTGAAACTCATCCATTACATAATTCTTACTTAGCACTTGATTGAGAAGACAACAGTGCATAAAGCAAAGTGGGAGGCAGAATACCTAGGTTCCTGGCCCTGCTTTACAACCGAGTCACTCTCTAAACTTGAACAAGTTTTCTCGTCCTCATTTTGTTCCTCAACTTCTTTATCAGTAAAGAAAGGGTAAGAGTCAGAAGAAGGAGATGAGACCATGGAAGCAGAGGCTGGAGTGACATGCTTTGATGATGAAGGAAGGGGCCATGAGCCAAGAAATGTAGGCAGCCTCTAGAAGTTGGACAAGGCAAGGAAACAGATCCTCCCCTAGAGCCTCCAGAAGGAATGCAGCCCTGCAGACCTATTTTAGACTCTGACTTCAGTAACTCTAAGGTAATAAATGTGTGTTGTTTTAAGCCCCTAAGTTTGTGGTAATTTTTAACAGCAGAATTATAAAACTAATACATCTGCCTACAATTAAATTCTCCCAGGACCTCCCCACCTTTTCTGAAGGACTGTGCAATGCCTGAACTCCATCCTGAGTAAATGCATAGTAGAAGCAGATATTGAAAAGGACACCTTTTGAACAACTTCAGAATTTGTAGCAGATTATGTTCTAAAACCATTTAACAGGATTCAAATGGATGTTTAATAGAGATTCTTAACATTTGCAGAGAACTTTAACAGTAGATATACTTTACTAGGTTACAGTCAGAAACTGAAATATACTACAGTTGTTAAATAAACATCTTAGATTCACTCAAGACAATTAACATGGCATGGGATAGGACTTCATGAATGAGTGAACATGAGGGTAAATTTTTCTTTTAGTTGGTACTTTGTTTTTTGCTAATGAACTTTGACCAATGCTAACAATATAGACAGATGACTCTTTTATTAACTAAGGAAGAGTATATAATGGAACTAAATGTAGGAGATTGAATGAAACCCAAAAAACTCCTCAGGGTAGCAATACAAATATCCTCACAAATACTTTTTTAAAACATAAATACCTGTTCCAATTCCTGCTCTGCATACTGACGTCTACTCAATTCACATTCAGCTCCCTCCCTTAGCTCTCTCAGCCGACAAGCCTCTTCCTTTGCGTAATTGATTTCATCCATCATTTTGCGCTCTAGATTTTGCTTTTCTACAGCAACATTTCTGTTTTCTTCCTGTGCCTTTTCAAGCCTTACAGAACAATAAAAATGAAAATTCCTCACAAAAGTTTCCAAAATTTCATTATCTTAATGAACAATAAATACGTATCAAGCAATAAGATACATGTTTCAATCAGAATTCACAGCATTTTCTATTAATCTTAAATATGGACAACAAAAACATCAGGTAACCTACTATACAGCTATTTTGATTTATATTGAGCTAAAAATACAAGATATAGAAGGGAAACACTCTTCAGGAAGAAGCTTTTAAGAAATTCATAATTATTTAAATCATGTTAAAAATAAAATTTAACTTCACTTATAATTCTACCTATATTTGATTTATTTCCACTGGTCTTCTGCCCATTTATTCCCTAGTGCATACCTTTATAATAAATTTGTAATTATGACAATATGATACTTTTCTAAAAACATGAAATGAACTCCTGATGTATGTACCAACCTAAATATAAATGGTAAGCACATGCCCATATTACATATTCACAAACTGTATCTTCCCACAGTTTTATAGTCTTTTTTACCTACTCACCTCTCTTGTAAGTCCATGAGACTTTGCTCTGCAGTTTGTAAACTCTCTAAGTCTTTCATCATTTTTGCAACATGTTCTTTTGATGTCCTATTCTGCGTGTAAGCAAACCAGCACCCGCCAACACCAATTACTATAGAAACTGTGAGGATAAAATCCTTCATCCAGTTATGAGGAGGGCCTACGAAGACAATTACAGATGGTTAAGTTAATCTTTGAGTATCATAGAATCTCAGTACACAGAGCCACTTATTTTAAAAAATAGTAGGTATCTAAAAACAAAACAAAATATGAAGATGTCCCTCCCATATACAAGTTCTCCTCAAATAATCAATGTGCTTATTATAACTACCTGATATACTAGACCTACAGGAGGGCAGTGATAAACCCACATGGATACACCATGCCCCCTGCTGCTACAGGAGCTAGTGACAGAATTCCTGGGGAGCTCTGAAGAAGCAACAGTATCTCCAATCACATAGAGAGGATGGTCCTCTGTGGGGTGAAAGGAGTCATGGAGAGTAACACCATTACCAGCTCCCCTCCTTCAGACAAGTTAGGCAGCGGTCATGCTTTGATACACAAACTGAAATCTTAATCATTCACCAAAAAGCAATTTCCCAAGCACACAGCCATGTAACGAGATTAATTAGTGATTCTCAACCAAGAGTGATATTCCCTCCAGCAGACATCTGACAATTTTTGCTTGTCATAATTTGGAAGGTGGAAGTAAGGGTGTCTGTTATGGGTATCTAGTAGGTGGAGGCCAGGGATGTTCCCAAACATCCAATAATGCATAACACAGTCTCTTTTCCTGTCCCCAGTCTGGCGGTAACAAAGAAACATCTAGGAATTATCCAGCCCGGAATGTCAATAGTGGCAAGGTTGAGAAACCATGGGTTAAATGATCATAACTAGTAACGTTTTAGGTGGTTATCTGCCAGAGAGATCTGGGTTACTAGAGGGAAACATCGGGATCGCCTTCCCCTGTGGCACACCAAGCGTGACAGTAACCCCTGACATTTTTTCTAAAGTCAGAAGCCAGGAGCCAGGCCTACTGTCCTCAGTAATACAAACCACAGCAACCGCTAGGCAAATAATTTCCTAGTTGATCTGAGTGTGGAGGCTCAGTGGGGGAAGACATGATAACTAATACAATATAATGTGTTATTTGTTGCAAAGAGATACAGTTTTTCAGTGAAAAACTGCCTAACTGCCCACACCTCCAGAAGTAAGGAGATATTCTGCATGTTTGATGAGATGAAGAGCTCTATAGAAATGAAAAGTTTTCATGCTTACAAGTCTAGCGTTCGTATACATTTACATTGTGTGATAAACAGCATGTTCTATGCCAGAGACTCTCAGTGTTTCATATTTCAAGAGTGCACGCCCTCACCTATAGTGAAAGAGATTCACTATTCACTCTTTGGCAGAAGGCTAAAGTCTCAAAAGGATTTATTTTTATTCTGCCTCAAACTGAGAGGTTCAGCTCAGGCTCTAGTCCAAATATAAGCCTTGTTTAGGCTGAACTATAATCACCAGGAATAACAATAAACAGATGGACAAGTCTCAAACTGTACAGTAAGTACCACAAACTGGAAAAGATTTCAGTGAAAACTCCTTTAAAATGTATTTCTGTTCACTTGACACTGCTAATTTTTTATAACTCTAATGTGGGTGTTCCAACTGTAGGGCTCATTCACTCAAATAATAATTCTAAGACAAACACATTAAAAAGGTAACGCATCATTAACTTCTAAACTGGTTTGTTATTAAAACATTTGTTTTCAACATTCTTTGAGACTAGTTTGGTTTCTTTTCAAATGATAATACTGTTTGGCTTAGAGAGTGGTTTGTTCTTGGATTAATAAAATATAAATATTCCTGACCAGTTCGTATATAGAGACAAATTCTATAGTCTAATTCCTATTTTCACCAATCATTCACATGAAAAAACTAGATCGAATCTCACAGAAGACAACCCCCAATAGATTCAGTTGAAAACTTAGGATAAGGAAAAGGTTAGAAAGGGTATCATCTTTATGGAATGCTTGGCATTTCAACAGTGTTCTATTTCATAGGGTTTGTAATTTCCACCAACTATCACAAAGGAGAGTTCCAGCTGTTTCACCAGCTGCCCTTTTAGCCTGAGCCAAAAAAGAACCACCCGTAAAGTCATGGAATCCATCCAACCACTCCAGTAACCCTTTACTAGCAGGGGCACCCCCAACATGGTATTATAGAAACCTGCAAGTCTCTTAACTTCAAGAATTGAGGTAAAATTAACATTCGTTTCTTAATTTATAATTTGTGAAAGCCATTTTTCTTGGATTAATTTTGTTATCCCTTTTTAGCTTCTGAAAAATAAAATATAATTCCTCTAAAATGTGTACTCTTCAAACATTTTTCCCCCAAAGCTTTCTGAAATTTGAAATTAAATTAAGTAAACATATTAAACTTCCCTTCTGGGAAGAAAGTATTCCTCTCAAGGTAAAGAAGAACAAGGCTCACTTTCCTTACAAATATGACAAAGCGATTTCTTAAATGTTCTTCTTTAGAACAATCAAATAACATTCCCCACCTTGTACTTCTGCCAGAATAGTCTGTTACTTTGTACAGTTTCAAGCAGGCCTCTAGGGCCTCTGTTTTTGATCTGTATCTTAAAAATCCTTTTCCTGGTAATTAATAAAGTCAGGTTAGGATTTATTACTTCTTGCTATCAAGATGGTTAGATTGCAACTTTTTTTTAAGGACTCTTCAGTGAATATCCAGCTATAATAACATCAACATTAAAACTGCTGTAAAGAGCTTTAAATCTAGAAATTTAATTCTAAATCATCAACTAACATATAGTTTTTACAACTTTCTACATCAGTAACCAGCTTTGAAAATTCCACACTCCGTATTTCCATGACAGAAAATCTCACCCTATAAATCTTTTAAGATAGTATTACATCTCTTTCATAGCTAACAGAGGATTCTTCTTGGCCTACCACATTTCTTACTTTTTCCTTCTTTAAACAACAATGGATGATCTGATTATTCTTTCACACCATATTTTGTGAGAGAGAATACTAACGCGTTAGAGGTCCGAACAAAACCACATCCAGCGCCTTGAGCTGAAGTTTCTGTCTGTGACTCCGATCACTGATTTTCAACTGAGAGATCATAAATGAAGGTTCATGCACTGCTATCCTGTTCATTTAAAAAATACATATATATTAAAAATATTACTCGTATGTAAATTTAAATATTTCAGCAACATACTTAACACTTTACATATTAGTGATGATTACTTTAAGAGCTCATCGTGTGCAATTTAACACTTTATTACATGTATCGAAAACCTTTTCAGTGAAAACTCAGCAGTGCAAACACTCCTGTATGTTAATAATTTAGTTGCTATATTGATGTTTTTGTTTTCTATGGTTACTTTATGCTATAACAATATGATTTAGAAATTTATCAAATTCAAAATATTTTATAAGCATTAATTACCTCTGGCATTTTACTATCATTTCATAAACAACACGAAAATTGTAAGTAATTTACTGAACATAGCAGACTTTCAAAAATCATCCTGAATTTAGATCATATTGCTTTTCTTTATAAATATCTTTTAAAACACCTATACCTTTACATTCTAATATTTAAACTATTTAAATGTTAAAGTCCACTGAAGTCATAAATGGAAAGTAAAAAGTCATCGCTGGCTGGGGGAGTAAACTGAGGGACTGATGCAGTAAGAAGTATTGAACCATTTCATTAGCAATGAAGAAAGTATGCAGGGTGCCGAAAGGCACAGGTGAAATAAGGAAATAAAATCACTCTGTTTTGGACTTCAAATCCAAGTATCCCAGTAGTTAAGATTTCTTATCAACCAACTATGATGCCAAGAAGAATCTTAGGTTACAAAGCGTAATAATAATAATAAAATTGTTAATAACAATGACGATTAAAACAAGCATGTACGGGCTTCCCTGGTGGCGCAGTGGTTAAGAGTCCGCCTGCAGATGCAGGGGACATGGGTTCGTGCCTGGTCCGGGAAGATCCCACATGCCGCGGAGGGGCTGGGCCCGTGAGCCATGGCCGCTGAGCCTGCGCGTCTGGAGCTTGTGTTCCGCAATGGGAGAGGCCACAACAGTGAGAGGCCCGATTACAGCAAAAAAAAAAAAAAAAAAAAAAAAAAAACAAGCATGTACTACGCGCTGGGTACTGTGCCAAGGGTTTTTAGAATTCAAAGAACATATAATATGTGTAAAATTGCCATTTTATAGATGAGGAAACTAAGGTACTGCGAGGCTGAGTAACTTGCCCAAGGTTACTAATTAGTTAGAAGTAAGGCAGAGATTCAAACCCAAATGTGTATGATCCCAATGACTGTACTCTGAACCACTACATTTTATTTAGGAAGATTTCAGGTTACAGAAATCCTATGAGGTTTCTACAAAACTTTAGAGAGTAAAGAACTCTAACTTGCCCTATAGAAAATGCCTTCCCTCATCATCTCTGCAGGTAAACTTTTGTGTATGCTCCTGTTACATCTTCAATATGACACTTATCAAAGTGCTTGAAGGCAAACTATGCCTCATCTCTTTATCCCCAAACCTAGCATAGTGCTTGGCAAAAGTAGATGCTTGATAAATGTTTATATAACAGATGAATGAATGCATGGATGGATGCATGAATGAATAGCAATACTATCGGTAGACTAAATTTAAAACAGACAATGAGATGTAGTAAAAAGGAAACTATAAAACAGAATTTTATGCAAAGTTCTATATCAGCCCAGAGGTGGAAGCAATTCTACCTGAGTGGGTGAGGATGTCAGGAAAGTTCACACAGGTCTGAAAGGAATGAGGAGGCATGTGTCAGGTGAAGAGAGCCTTAATATAAGCTCTGGTAACAAGAATTACAGAATATAGAAAATACAATAAAAGGCTTAAAGATAACCATGACATAAAACTAACATAATTTTACCTACCTACTGCAGATGTAACAATATATTTTAATGCCACAGAAAGGAAACAAAATAATGAATTATTGTAGGTATGTGTACATCTGGAATATGTAATACATTTTCTTAAACATTCTTATAAATAGCTCTTATATCTACAGTTACCCTACAAAAAAGTTTAAGTTTAAAAGTTGTGAAGTTAATTTCTATTACCATATAAAAGTTTTAAGCTTTTAAATGGACTCATCTAATTTCTATTACCATATGAAAGGGGCTTGATGAAGGCTATTCCAGTTTTCCTTTCCCCTCCATTCAAACAGCCTCCAGTGGGCTGACCTGAAAGCTGAACTTCCAAATTTATAAGCTTTTCTTCTGTAGTAATGTGTTCACTATTTTTAAAAAACTGATCTTTTGATTAAGTGTGTGATGTTATCTCAACAATTCTACCAGAATTTGAGGTAATCTCTGATAACCTTTACTTAAACAAAAGAAAAAAGTGGCTATAACATTTATGGTCAAAACATCAAACAGCCTGGGACTTCCCTGGTGGCGCAGTGGTTAAGAATCTGCCTGCTAATGCAGGGGGCATGGGTTCTATCCCTGGTCCGGGAAGATCCCACATGCCACGGAGCAACTAAGCCTGTGCACCACAACTACTGAGCCTGCACTCTAGAGCTCGCGAGCCACAACTGCTAAAGCCCGCGCACCTAGAGCCTGTGCTCCGTAACAAGAGAAGCCACCACAATGAGAAGCCCGCACACCTCAACAAAAAGTAGCCCCCGCTTGTCACAACTAGAGAAAGCCTATGTGCAGCAACGAAGACCCAATGCAGCTCAAAAAAACAAAATCAAGCAGCCTATTTTATTTCATGTTGTTGTTATATAAAGAAACTTCCCAAAAGACAGGATAAGCAAAATTCTATACGTTCCAGGGTAACACAAACAACTTGAAAAACCCTAATCCCATCAATGCTCTACTATCCTGTTTTGTTTTAACTTAGAAACTTGTCTTATTTAAAAGCAAGAACTTTATTTTATTTTTTTTCCTTCTTTTCAGCATCTAGTTGCACCATGAACATAAAAGACACTCAATATGCACTTGCTGATTTGACTCTTAACTCCATAATTTCATCATTATAGTCATGTGCACAGTAAAATCAGAAATACTGATGTTGATTTTCAGAATACATTTAAGAAGATATGAAAACTTTAAACTTGATCCAAAATACAAACTTCAAAGCAACAAACGCCTCTTATTTAAATAGAATGTATAAGTAAATTGATTAGAAATATGATATGCATATAATAATTAGATAGCACTATGAGAGACTTTTTTGATACAAGAAACAATCTAGGTTGGAATGGAACATAAGAATCTCGTAAGGGTCAAGTTCCAGTGGAATTATGCAAATTTTAACATTTAAATCTTTAACGATTATTAGGTTAGCTAATGGAATTTTTAAAACATAATTTAGAAAAGTAGTGACAATTAATTCCAGACATCTAAGGAATAAATTGGCATCCTATACTTTGGTATCAGATCTATCTGTGTTCAAATGCTACCTTGGGCAAAATATTTAACTTCTCTCTGACTTGGTTTTTTCAATCTGTAAAATGGGGTAATAATACACTGTACTTCATTTTAACCATGAAGCTTATATGAGATAATATACAGTACCTCTATGTAATATATATTCAAAAATCGTTGTTATTACTTACAATTTATTTATTAAACTTCATTTTTTTGAGGTTTAACATATAGTCACTAAAATTAAGAGTTGTTATTAAAAGAATACCAATTAAGACTAAGGATCTGTACATTAATCCATTCAAATAGGTCTTTTCATAAAGGTGGATCCATATCAAATGAATAAGCTTTTGTTACATTTACAATGGGGTCAGAGGTTGGCCCTTTGTTTTGGGGGGTTTTTTTGGTTTTTTTGGCTGCATTGGGTCTTCGTTGCTGTGCACAGGCTTTCTCTAGTTGCAGTGACTGGGGGCTACTCTTCGTTGCAGTGCACGGGCTTCTCATCGCGGTGGCTTCTCTTGTTGTAGAACACGGGCTCTAGGTGTGTTGGCTTCAGTAGTTGCAGCACGCTGGCTCAGTAGTTGCAGATCGCAGGCTTAGCTGCTCCACAGAGGTTGGCCCTTTGATGTTATCTAAAAAAGATGTAGTTGACCTACCTTCTAATTTTCAAAATTACTTTCCTTAGGAATAATTTTTTTAAAAGGCCAGATTATTTAGGCAAGAAAAATTGGTTAAAGCTCGCAAATTCACACTGTACAGATATCAAAGAATGGATATATTTATAATATTTTCTTTGAGCACTTAGCCACAGAAGTAACTTGTAGATTTTGCTTTGAAAAGTAACATTATTCTCCAGAAGTACAAAAAATATATTTGAGTAATAAAGACCCACCTGGGAAGCGTTGTTCCTTTGACGTTATTGTCTCTAAAATTCTTCTCATATTGGGGTAGTTCAACAAATTCTATCAACCACTGAAGCGTGTCCTCAAGGGTCCAATTATGAACTGCAAAAGATGAAAAGAGAAGGAATATTTTAAACACATCTGCTTTCAGAATTTATATAAATTATATATATAAATTTATATACATACACATATGTATAACAATACTATAACTTCAGAGGAAATAAAGATGTTAGACTGAATTTTCAATTCAATTCAATCAATAGTAAGTACTACAATAATATGTAGCATTCTATGGAAAGCTAAAAACAATGGAGACATACCTCCTACCCTTAAGGGCTTATAATCTACAACAGAGAAGACACATAAAGGAAAAGATAAAATATTAGCATGGTTAATTCTAAAACAAGCATCTATGCAAAGTTTGAACAGGACAAAATAATCCACTATTTCCCTGGTTGTAAACTTACCAGATATATATTTATTCTTTCATTTAGCCATCCATCCATATAATACTGTAAACCTGAGTATGAGGTTCCATTCTAAGCACTGGGAATACGGCAATAAAGAAGATGGATAAAGTCCTTGCTCTCATAAAACAAATTCTTTTGGGAGTGGGGAGGGGCACTTAACAAAAGGAGGAAGAAAAGAGGAGGAAATTTCAGATAGTGATCAGCTATTAAGAAAGAAAAGATGTCAGGGTAAAGTCTCTCTGAGGAGCTGTTACCTGAATTAAGACCTAAAAATAGCAAGGAGTCAACATTGTGATGGTCTAGGAGAAAAAATAATCCAAACACAGGAGAAAGCTGGTGTAAAAACCTTAAGATAAGGAATGAACTAGCTGTGTTTGAGAGAAAGAAAGTAGTCAGAGGGGACAGGTCAAAAAATACTTTCAAAAATTCTGGATATTTTTCTAATTTCAAGAAGAAGGAGACGTAAATAATCTTATGTTTTTTTTTTTTTTTTTTTTTTTTAACATCTTTATTGGGGTATAATTGCTTTACAATGGTGTGTTAGTTTCTGCTTTATAACAAAGTGAATCAGTCATACATAAACATATGTTCCCATATGTCTTCCCTGTTGCGTCTCCCTCCCTCCCACCCTCCCCATCCCACCCCTCCAGGCGGTCACAAAGCACCGAGCCAATATCCCTGTGCCATGCGGCTGCTTCCCACTAGCTGTCTACCTTACTGCGTTTGTTACTGTGTATATGCCCATGACTCTCTCTCGCCCTGTCACAGCTCACCCTTGTCCCTCCCCATAACCTCAAGTCCGTTCTCTAAGAGGTCTGCGTCTTTAGTCCTGCTTTACCCCTAGGTTCTTCATGACATTTTTTTCTTAAATTCCATATATATGTGTTAGCATACGGTATTTGTCTTTTTCTTTCTGACTTACTTCACTCTGTATGACAGACTCTAGGTCTATCCACCTCATTACAAATAGCTCAATTTCGTTTCTTTTTATGGCTGAGTAATATTCCATTGTATATATGTGCCACATCTTCTTTATCCATTCATCTGATGATGGGCACTTAGGTTGTTTCCATCTCCGGGCTATTGTAAATAGAGCTGCAATGAACATTTTGGTACATGACTCTTTTTGAATTTTGGTTTTCTCAGGGTATATGCCCAGTAGTGGGATTGCTGGGTCATATGGTAGTTCTATTTGTAGTTTTTTAAGGAACCTCCATACTGTTCTCCATAGTGGCTGAACCAATTCACATTCCCACCAGCAGTGCAAGAGTGTTCCCTTTTCTCCACACCCTCTCCAGCATTTATTGTTTCTAGATTTTTTGATGATGGCCATTCTGACTGGTGTGAGATGATATCTCATTGTAGTTTTGATTTGCATTTCTCTAATGATTAATGATGTTGAGCATTCTTTCATGTGTTTGTTGGCAGTCTGTATATCTTCTTTGGAGAAATGTCTATTTAGGTCTTCTGCCCATTTTTGGATTGGGTTGTTTGTTTTCTTGTTATTGAGCTGCATGAGCTGCTTGTGTGAGTGGTGCTGGGAAAACTGGACAGGTACATGTAAAAGTATGAGATTAGATCACTCCCTAACACCATACACAAAAATAAGCTCAAAATGGATTAAAGACCTAAATGTAAGGCCAGAAACTATCAAACTCTTAGAGGAAAACATAGGCAGAACACTCTATGACATAAATCAAAGCAAGATCCTTTCTGACCCACCTCCTAGAGTAATGGAAATAAAAACAAAAATAAACAAATGGGACCTAATGAAACTTCAAAGTTTTTGCACAGCAAAGGAAACCATAAACAAAACCAAAAGACAACCCTCAGAATGGGAGAAAATATTTGCAAATGAAGCAACCGACAAAGGATTAATCTCCAAAATTTACAATCTTATGTTTTTAAAATATCACTATCCAATGTGGAGAATGAATTGTGAGAGACAAGACTTAAAACAGAGAGGAATAAGGAGACCATTCCTTCCATAACTGTCCAAGCAAAAGGGGTTATATTCCCTTGGACTAAGGTGCTAGTAGAGGATATGGTGACAAGTCAGATTCAGGACATATTCTGGGGAAAATGCTTTCAGATGTTCTGATGAAATGGATGGGGTCTGATAGCTAGAGGAAAGTCAAAAAAAGTACGGAGAGTGCTGCCACTAACTGAGATAGGAAAGAATGAGGAGGAACAAACTGGGGAGGCAAGTAGGGGCAGGTGATAGAGGTCGAAAGTTCTATGTTTAGACATGTTATGTTTGAAGTATGTATTAGATATTTAAGTGCAGATATACGTAGCAGTCAGATATACAAATCTCAAGCTTGGGGAAGAGTGAGGTAAGGAACAGAGATATAAATTAGAAGTCATGAGCATACAGATGGTCTTTAGACTAAACGAAATCACCCAGAAGAGTTGAAGATAGCTGTTAATGGATTCTAGGAGATTGGTTCTAAATCATGAAGAAAAGAATAGCTAATGTCTCTTCTCCTAGACACTTTTTTTTTTTTTAAAGAAGATGTTGGGGGTAGGAGTTTATTAATTGATTTATTTATTTTTGCTGTGTTGGGTCTTCGTTTCTGTGCGAGGGCTTTCTCTAGTTGTGGCAAGCGGGGGCCACTCTTGGTCGCGGTGCACGGGCCTCTCACTATTGCGGCCTCTCTTGTTGAGGACCACAGGCTCCAGACGCGCAGGCTCAGTAGTTGTGGCTCACGGGCCTAGTTGCTCCATGGCATGTGGGATCCTCCCAGACCAGGGCTCGAACCTGTGTCCCCTGCATTAGCAGGCAGATTCTCAACCACTGTGCCACCAGGGAAGCCCTAGACACTTATTTTGAGTTAAGCCCTTTATATGCATTTTTCCCTTTAAACCTTAAAAAAAAAAAAAACTTATGAGGCACTAACATGATTATCTCCATTTTAGAGATAAGAAATTGAGAAGTTAACGGGACCAAGATAGCAGTAGCTGAACTGGATCTGAACCGAGGCCAACTGACCTCAGGACCTGATTCTACACTACTCTAAGAGCAATAATATTAAATAATAGTAGAGATATAAGCAAGCAGTTAAACACTGGAAGCAACTCAGACATTTCCGTTGATACTTGAAGAGTAGGAAGAACAATGATAAGTTTATCCAAAGGAAAGGATGCAAATGTGCTTAAAAAAAGAGCCCCATATTCGTGTGCATTTCATCTGAGGGTGTGGAGAAACAAAATGCTTATAGATCACAGAATAGGCCAAAGGAGAGTGAAGAAAACAAATGAGCAATAAAAGCAGAGATGGGAATCCATCTGTGATAAATCTGAGATAAGATCTTTCTGATTATGAATTAACTTTTGCAAGCAAAGCTTGGGTGTTAGCAATCTGCCTTTTTCATTAAGTGTTCTTTAGAGGAAAAGCTTAATTAACTAAATCATAAACAAAAAATTAACAAAAATTAATTTTTAAATTACATATGGTATTTGATAATTTTATACTGAGACAAAGCTTTGACTATTTTTTTTAATGATCTCTCTTTCATGTGTTCCTGCCATAAGCTTGGGCATGTGCCTGAGGCTGCTGTATCCATTTAGCCAAATAACTTAGAATAAATATCAGCCAAAGGTTCAGGCCCTGGGTGCTTTCCACTGAATTTAATACATGCAAAGTAGCCTTTTTATCTTAAGTTTCTTCCCATCCAAGATGAACTGCAGTGAGAATTGCCTTGCCTTGACTGCCAAGAAACCGACGGTGCAGCTGCACCTCACACACCCACACAAAAACCTCAGCCAAGAAAACAGGATAAGATTCTCTCTGTCACTTCTATGGCTGTTCAGCTGATCAAAAGCAAAAGTCCCTGATCTAAACACTCCAGTACATCAATTCCCAATGAACCAAGATAGAAAATAAGAAAAATCAAATGAAAAATAATACATGTTTAAAGTACACAAATCCTAGTATTACTCCATCTAATAAATAGAATATTACAGTGGTTCTAAAGTAATTTTCTTTTCAATGAATCTGTAAAATGCCAAAATTCTAACACAGAGCACACATTTTATTTTGGTGAGGGGGAGGTTTATTTCTTCTTCTTGTGCTATTTGGTTTCTTCGGTGATGCCTAGGAAATACCTTCACTTCTCATGAGCAGGAGCTGTATTTTATATTAGCTTTCTATGCTCCAATTACAGTAAATTGTCTTTCAATTCTTAGGACAGATAATACTATGTCCTTCCTCAGAGCCTTTGCTGTTTCTTCTTTCCTTTTCTCTATCCTTCTGACTCATCTTTGCCTACTTACTTTATGAAGCCTTCATATCTCAGTTAAAACTTTAATTCCTCAGGGGAGCCTCCTCAAACATTACTATATGATCATATAACACTCTGTACTTTTAGGCACAGCATTTAACTAATTATAATTATTTATTTGTATGATTATTGTTTCAACATCTGTTTATACCACTAAAGCATAAGTTTCTTGCTCACCATTCTAGCCCTAGCACTTGGTACACAAAAGGCACTAAACAAATTATCTATTGGATCCTCTTGAGTAAACAAAGTAGAGCGTGTTTAATTGAGAAGTATTATGAAAATCTATTTTCATATTTTAGAAAGGAGATTCAAACAGAAATAAGAATCTGTATGATAAATTTTTGATGGCAAAGGAATTATTCATTTAAGAATCATCCATAAATCAACTATACTTCAATTAAAAAAAGTAAATTTAAAAAACAGAATCATCCAGCTCCTTATTATCTGCCTCCCACTGCTCTTTCACATGTGCTGTTGCTAAATACCATTCCCACCAGAGGGCAGGCAGAGAAGGATATGATACTCCTTTAAAAATACAGACTTTTTAAATCTATCTAAAGCTACAGAAATGTCAGTTTCTACATTGTTAACTTATATTGTTTCTGCTAGGAATTGTGGCCAGTGCCATAGGTTGGTGTCTTTGAGTGATTTTTGGCAACTTATTCCAAGACCAATAGAAAGAACTCTGGAATTCAAACAGACCTGACCCTAGTCCCAGCTGTGTCACTAACTCATTGTGATATCATAGCCAGATTATTTAACTGTGACTCAGTTTCTCAACACACACACAAAATAATGAAATTGAGCTAGACCATCTTTAAAATTCATTCAAATTCTGTTTTTATGATTTCGTTATAATGAACAAGAGATAACGTTTAAAATATTGCTAAACTGTTAACCTAGAACAGTAGATTATAGAATACTGAGAGGGAAAAAGTAACTTTAAGAACTTTTAGGACAGCAACAAAACCGTTCCTAACATTTACTACATGTTTATTAAACACCAGGAGATTTGCAAAACTTATTTCAAACCAGCAAAACTTATTTCAAACCAGCATTGCAACAACCGTTTTGAAGTAGGTATTTTCATCATCATACTGAACCTATAAGTTCATGAAGGTGAAGTTTCTAATTAGATAAAACAGATTACTAAATGGTCAAACCAGGTTTCAGACCAAGTCCATTTCTAGAATTGTCTACCACTGTACAATAACATTACCTCTTTAGAGTTAGGTAAGTGGTCCTCATAATCAAATTAGGCACTACAAGTAGACGGTTTATGCTCCATACTTGAAACCATATATGAAGCTTTCTAAATCTGCCATGTTCCCCCATGCCACTCCTTCAACCTGGAATGGCTTTCCCTTCTTCCTTCTTTGCCAGGCTTGCTCTTCCTTAGCCTTCAGATCAGGAAGTCACTCCCCCACGAAGCTTTCCCCATCTATCCATTTCCAGATTATAGTTGCTCTTCCTTGCGCCCCTGATCACATGTACCTATATCTGCCAAAGGATTTATCACATACTCTAATGTAATTGTCCGTGCTTGTGTGGGCAGGAACTTGTTCTTTTACCTAACACAGTGATTATTAACACCATAATGCCACATTCCTTTGATACAGGATTTTACATTTTACTACACACTTTCACATACATTCTAACACCTCCAAACCACATCTGAGAGACAGCTGTTACCTCTACAGTCTATAGAGATAACCTTAGCCAAGAGAGGCCATGTAATTACAATGTAGTTACACAGCTAGCATCTGAACTCAAATCTTCTGACTCCAAGTTCACTGCCAATATAGGTGGCTCCTGATTTAAAAGAAGAGCTCACTATTTAACATTAAAATTCAAAACACATTTTCTCATAGAAAAAAAGCTTCCAGACGTATAGTACTAATAGTAATTCAAGAGTTAAACATTACATATGAGCAATCTGCTGTGGGTAATTGCGTTAATGGATTCAGGATTCCACTAAAGGCATTAAGTAAGCATCATGGCCTACTGAAGGCCTGGAGTAGTAACACAATAGCCCAATGGAGCTACACCAGTTCTTCATCATGGGACTGACTCCTAGAACTTGAAAAGGGGGCTCTAATAGCCTGAAGGGTAAGATTTCAAAGAGTCAGGGGATTGAGAGCTGGAGCAGGGCTCTGGAGCCAAAGAAGTAGTGTGGGACAGGGGAGAGTGGGGACAGGATGGTGACTAGAACCAAATCTCCAGGAGATGAGGGGGTGTGGGATAATACATTTATGGATTTTTCACAGGAACAGAGGCACTATGAGGACTCTCCTTTCCATGCTCCCTTTGCTGCTATCTAAAGGGCTCTTTCTGTAATAGGGAATGAGAATCCTGATTCTACACCAAAACAGTTCCTCTTTCTTGCCCTTCCTACTTGCTATTGTCAATGCCACCTCCATATAATTAGTTTGGACCAACACTTTGAAAAGATGAAAAACAGTAACTGGGCCTCAGAGGAGACAGCAGTAGAAGCTATAGTAATGGGGAGAATGAAGAGTTAGTAAGGGGGCTTCCCTGATGGCGCAGTGGTTGAGAGTCCGCCTGCCGATGCATGGGACACAGGTTCGTGCCCCGGTCGGGGAAGATCCCACATGCCGTGGAGCGGCTGGGCCCGTGAGCCATGGCCGCTGAGCCTGCGCATCTGGAGCCTGTGTTCCGCAACGGGAGAGGCCACAACACTGAGAGGCCCACGTACCGCAAAAAAAAAAAAAAAAAGAGAGATAGTAAGGGCTAGAAATACCCAGCAACAGAGAGGTAAAGAATCAAGCTTTCCTGTGGCCACCCAGCAAAAGCAGCCTTCTAAAAGAGACTCATGAGTCATGCATAGGTACATGCTCAGTTGTACAAACTAGGTTATAAGTAGAAGAAACACTCCAACTGAAAGTGATCTCTCCCTCCCCTGTATTTCTATAGTACTTACTATTTCTACCAAATGGCATATCATATGTGCTGCCTTATTTTGTAACAGTTTGCTTAATTACATCTTATGTTCCTACCATACTGTAAGCTTCCAGCAGCCCAGCATAAAGTTGCCATTTAAGTATTAGCTGAATATAACTTTTTTCTTCCTTAAAGAACCTGTTTTGTTTTTTGTGTCTACTTGCTATCCCATAGTGGAATGAAAGACAAACAATACTGTTTTCATGATATCCCATTTCAAAGAGAGAACCCTGACTCCAAAAGAGGATCAGAGAGACTTACAATGGAGGTTAAGGTGCTAGTTTTATTGCCATGTGTTTGACAGCTGGATGAGATGAGAATTTGTGTGTTTCCAGTCCATCTCGGCCTTAAACAAATGTGACAGACATGAACAGTGTAAAAGAGAAACTTCAGAAGATTTAAATATATGTATTTACTTGCTCATTTCATCTGCAGAAGGCAATCTTATAAAACCAATGCACCCAGTGCACTTAGTCATATACTTGTATTAAGTTACAGGCCTAAAAATACAAAACAGCTTAGTGAAGTACCACGATGTGAGTTTTCATCTGTTGTATTTAATATTAAGTACATGCTGTCCTGAAAGCCTTCAAAGATGATTTGTGAAATCACCTAAATACTGTGAGGGAGAAAACGAATTTCTAATTATAAAGCATTAGTGTGCATGTACAGACATGTTAATAAAACAGTACCTAACATTTTGTGAGCACTTGGCAAGTTCCAGGAACTGTGCTAAATGCTTTACATGAATTATCTCATGAAATCCTTTCAACAACCCTATGAACTAGGTTTTAGGAGTAATATTATAATCTTGGTTTACAGATCAGGAAGCTGAGTCTCAGAGAGTATGAGTAACTTGTCTAAATTCACACACCAAGTAAGCAGTGGAGATAGGATTCAAAGCTACATCGACTTCAAAGCCCCAACTCTTAACCATTATGCACTTCCTCCTCCCCTCCTCTGCATACTGAGAAAATTTCAAAGCCACCATCAGCTGTGTCACACCTTGCATATAACAGACACACCATTTACATTTACTCTGCATTTCATTTCTTAATATCTCCTACTACTTTTTAAAAACTGCTATCTTCTAAATTTATGATAAAAACATTTGTAATGTTCTTTTTTTTTTTTGCGGTACGCGGGCGTCTCCCTGCTGTGCCCCCCGCCCCCACCATGGAGCACAGGCCCAGCGGCCATGGCTCACAGGCCCAGCCGCTCCACGGCATGTGGGATCCCCCCGGACTGGGGCACGAACCCGCGTCCCCTGCATCGGCAGGCGGACTCCCAACCACTGCGCCACCAGGGAAGCCCTGTAATGTTCTTAATGTTAGGAAAGCAACTAACATTGCTTTAACAGTTTCTTTTGGGAAACTAATGTATTTCAAAGAAATCAACTTGTGATATTTTAATACAGTACCATATAGCTACATACAGTACAGTTACTACACACTTACTACTTTCTATTGAAGTATGAAAACTTCTTTATAAGTAACAAAAGGTGTGGTAAGGGGGTCAGGAAGGAGAAAGAAGAAACATTGTTAACAAAAGTAACTATACTTAAAGTTGGCCATATGAAATGGTTAGTAAAACAAGTTCTATATTTTGAAGCTACTCTGATACACAAGCTAAAAATTATTTGCTGTTTGAAAAATATTTGAATTACTGGCATGTTTATGTGACGTTATAATTTCTAAAATATAGGTGCAGACCAGTATTCACAGCTTCTCTAAATTCAATTTCAACTAAGAATTTTAAGTTACAAAAGCCTCAGAAGTTCTTACAGTGACAGACAATTTATCTGGGGAAACTGCAACTAACCAAAGGTTCAACATAGCAGGACTTTGATGAAAATCAATTTTAACTAAATGTAATATAAACATTAAAAAAAATAACTTCTTAAAATATAAAAAATGAAAATGTTTAAAGCTTTCCACACTTAATCTCAACTCAGGCGGTTTATAGACTTTTGGTATCCGTTCTGAGTGAGACTTCAGATGATCAGCTGCTCAGCATAGTCAAGAGAGGCTTATCTTTAGAACAGAACCAGCACGTGAGCGCCTCATCTGCACAGTGGTCAGTGGGGCATGTCTCTGTTAACAGGACTAAATTCCTGCACCATGCTATATTTGGACACCTAAAAGTCACACCCTGAACTTGGGAAGTCTAGATATTAGCAGATATTAGTAGGTGTATCAAAGAGAAATAAGTACACACTTTCTCTCATGAGCTCCTTACCTTTTACCATGCAAGAATTACATGTAATTTTTAGACACTCTATATAAATATTGGTAAATGTCTGAATGTTTAGAACTCAAAAATTACCAGGTGTTCTCTCTCCAACAGTGGTATAATGGACACTAAGGGAAGGCTTTAATATTTTTCCTGTTGTAAATTGCACTCTTATCATTTAAATGGAGTATACCATCAACACCTAGTTTCGTGAAGATGATGAAAGATAACAAAGACATATCTAAAAAATAGAAACTGGAGAAACATTGAGTCTCAAAGTTGTATGACTGTTCTGAAGATTAACGAACAAAATGTATGTGGAAATAACTCTTAGGAATGGTAAAACTGTTCCATAAATGTCAATTATTATAATATAATAAATATTGTTACTTATAATAAATAAGTAAATTCAAGGAATTTGCTTTCTTTAAAAGTACGTCCACAGGGCTTCCCTGGTGGCGCAGTGGTTGAGAGTCCGCCTGCCGATGCAGGGGACACGGGTTCGTGCCCCGGTCCGGGAAGATCCCACATGCCGCGGAGCAGCTAGGCCCGTGAGCCATGGCCGCTGAGCCTGCGCGTCCGGAGCCTGTGCTCCGCCACAGGAGAGGCCACAACAGTGAGAGGTCCGCGTACAGCTAAAAAAAAAAAAAAAGTACGTCCACAAAATCAGTGGACTCAACAGCTATAAGGGAATTAAATGTTTAATTAAGTTTTCCTAAACATCTCATTACAATGTCATCGAAGACATAGGGACTGAGTGGCTGAATCTCTGGTTATGCATCTTCCACTTTACACTCAGCCCTCAAC